>NW_004567105.1:38064812-38067131 GCF_000260355.1 Condylura cristata
GACACACATTACCTACATGTGTCAATTACATGTTTGTGGACAGTAATAATACAATATAGTATATATTACATGTGTACAATAATGCACTTACCTATGTAATACATATAATGGTGTGTTGTCACATATGTGGCATATATGATAATACATGTATTATCATATATTATAATACATGTATAATCATGTATACATGATTATAATGTTAATATTCCATAGAATTAGTGGATCATAAATTAATTAATAGTCAATTGCAAAATATTTGGATTGTTTTCAGTTTTGTGTTTTAATAATACAATAAAGAACATTCTTGTCTTAACTGACTTTATTGGGAGTTCTAGTGGTTCATTGATAAATGTGTATTAGTTTAAAAAAATATTCTTTGCCATAGTAAAATAAATAAATTCTTCTATCCCAGTTTAGTGAGTTTTTTTTTTTTTTTAATTTTAAATAGCTGCCAAATTCTAGCAAATCCTTTTCTGGCTCCTATTGAGATTGTGTTACTCCTTTGACCTATTAATATGATGAATCATAATATATTAGTAGTTAATCCTTCCCATATTACTGGATTAGCCCTTCTTGGTAAATGTTGTTCCTCTTTTAATAATAAACTGTTAAATTTCATTTGCTCATATTTTATTTAGGATTTTGAACCTACATTTATATTTTTGATATTTTTAACTTGACCAGGGACTGGCTTCTAGATGTTTAGAGGATGTGTCATTGCAAATCTGAGAGACTTGAAAATAGACACACACCCAGAGGCCTAGGAATCTGGGATGACTTCCACATAGCTTTGTAATAAGCCCGTGCTTTAGTCCCTATTAAAATAAGGAAGGGGACTTCCAGTCTCTCCTGTCCTATTGATTGTATCTCCTCCCAAGCCTCTAATTTGGAGGACAGGGCTGAAGAAAATAAGCAATAAAGGTGACTAAGATCGAGTAGTCCCAGAAAGAGCTGGATAGAGACAATTCAATGGCTAAGAAATGAAATCTTGCGCCAATGAAAGATCAGAAAAAAACAAACTTGAGAGCAAAGAGGACACTTATTGGGACAAGCATGAGATGCTGAAGACTTGTAAAAGGCAAGCTTATATGTTACATTATATAGCAATGGAAATTCAGAATTTCCCAAATGTTTCACATTTGGTGTTTTATTTGAGACGTGTGATTGTAAGACAGCACTATGTGCTATCTTCATTTTGAGAGGAGGCTATGCAAACTCAGAGGAGCTATGTTTCCTATTTGGGGGTCACATAGATTGGAATGAGAGTCAAGATTTCTTTCTGATCTGTATGATAAGAGATTCAATTTGTCATGGCGGTTGGGTTATTTTTATCGGTTTCCATGTCACTCAAGATGGAATTATTTAGGTCTTAACATTCCTGGCTAGGGATGTACCCTCATGAACAGGGCATGGCAGACACCCTGGAAGGAAGCTGGGGTTTTGAGTTCCAAGTTCTAAGTAGGAGGATTTTATTCCTATACCAGTTAACAAACCCCATTTTTCTTTATACAATTCCCAGCTATTTGTGACATTTTCCCAAGCGCCCAGAAATCTTTACATAATGACAAAATGGCCCCTCCCCTGAAAAAAATCACCCGATACTACCTACCTGTGTCTTAAAATATTTTATGGTGTGATCTTAGAGATAATTTCAATTCAGAAATATCATTTTGATATAATGAGAAAAATCACTATATGCTTTGAAAAAATTGTATCAATCATAGTGTGATAATTTGAGGGTTTGCATCTCAAACACATTAAATTTGTGTTTTGAAGCAAACAGTATACATATGTTTATTTTTTACTGACAAATACTATGTAGCATCAGTATCTTTATGAGTGATCCATTATAATTAAGTATAAACAAAGTAAAGCCAGAATGTTCAGTAGTAAACATTGTCAAGCAAATGACACCGTGGCTTCCCTTGTGGCCTAAGGGTTAAGTCTCAGTGCTATTATGGCTACATCATGCTTTTGATCCCCAGCCAGGGAGTTGACCTACATAACGCACACCAGACCTCTCCTGTCTTGACCACTGCTCTCTTTAGCAGTGGATTTCAGTAGTTTCCTACTCCGTCTTGGGTTAATTCTGTCACCCCTGCACCTCTGACTTACATCCTAGTTCTTCTATGCAAAAAAAAAAAAAAAAGACTATCTCTAAACTCACTCATTTATTGAACAGCTATTTGCTGTCTTCATGAAATTTACATTCTGAGGGAGACAGACATCCAATAAACAAAATAGCAGAAAAGAAAATTAAGCAAAATGTGTTGGATTCAGCAGGAAGGGCTACGGATCTTTAAAAAGCAGAAAAGTTTT
>NW_004567105.1:38068058-38068554 GCF_000260355.1 Condylura cristata
GGGAATCGAACTCATGCGGAAGCAGCTCCAGATTCTCAATGCTGTGCTTTAACCCACTGCGCCACCAGGGAGGGCCCCATTTTATTTTTTTAACATGTATTTTTAAGATTGATTTTATTTATTTATGCATAAAAGAGCTGGGGTATAGGCCAGAGATTTGGGTAGAGGGAGAACATTTACCAGAGACTGAGTGGGGAGCAGAACAGGAGGATCAACTGAAATTCACTGTTGAGGAGAACAGCGAGCGAGACAGGAGAGGTCTGGTGTGCCATATGTGGGTCAGCTCCCTGGCTAGGGGTTGAATTCATGCCACAATAGCTGCCAATAGCTTGGTAGTCCTGAGACTTTAACCACTATACCACCAGGGAGGACCACTCCAAGTCATTTTAAAAAAATAACTGTGCCAATCATAAAGATATACAAAGAACTGATGAAACTCAACAAAAATAAACAACCTTATCAAAAAATGGGCAGAAGAGCTAAAAAGACACTTCTC
>NW_004567105.1:38069774-38070505 GCF_000260355.1 Condylura cristata
AAAAAAAAAAAAAAACTTTCTTCTCAATGCTTCTGTTCTTTTAAAGTATAAATGTTTCTGAGAAATTATTCAGATCACACAATCTATTGACTTTTGACTAAAAAAAAATCATCAGTGACATAAATTGGTGACTTTTTGAATGAAAAGGAGTCTGAGCTTATCTCAGTTTATGAATATGCTAATAAATATTAATTTTCTCTGTGCATTCTCCCTCCTCCCTCCCCCATTCTCTTTAAGAACTTTGAAATGGCATTTTGCCAGGAGACTTTCTCTCAAAAGCAGGGCGGGAGGCAGTTGTAATAATATTTGAGTGAAAAAAACAACAATGTACAAGCAGGGAAAAAGAAGTCAAGGAGACAATTATTTCAAATTGTATATGTAATTATGGAGATAATTTAAGTTAAACCAAAGATATAAAATGCCCATGATTTGGTCTGGTATATTGTTTGTGTTAGCTACAAATAAAGACAACATTAAAAAAGATTAAAATATTAGCCTTGAGTTGTAAATAGCAAATGTCCACACTGCAGACATGTCAGTAAAAATTAGATGATGGGGACCCTGGTAGTGCAGCAGGTTAAAGCACAGCACTAAGTAACAAAAGCCACTGCAGCATGAGTTCGATCCCTGGCCCAGGAGGTGACCCACATGGTGCGGTAGGCCTCTCCTGACCCGCCCGCTGCTCCCCTCAGCAGTGTACTTCATTCAGCCTGTTCTGCTCCCCACTCTGT
>NW_004567105.1:38070955-38076189 GCF_000260355.1 Condylura cristata
AAAAAAAAGGAGGTAAGTGGAGAAATTGACACCAAATAAACCACAATATATTGAAATGAATAGATTTCCACATTCCACATTCATCCTCACTTCTGACTGTGGACATGAGTTACAGACTTATCTTTTCAGTGACGAAATTATCCTATATTGGGGTCTCTAAAAGGCACCACGTCCTCCAAATTTCCCCTTTTTCCTCTCTCAAACTTTAGTTGATGGCACCATGGTTCATCCAGTTGCTCAAGCCAGAATCCTGAGTCAACCTAGACATGCCACTCCACCCCCAGTCTCCTCATCCCATTAGAGTTACCCACTACCCTAGTCTAACTTTTTCACATGTTCTGCATTTCTCTCTTCTATCTTTTCACTGCCACTGACACATAAAAACCCTCAGCTTCTCTTATATGAATTCTAACTCGGTCCATGTTTCTTTCCTACCAACTTTGGCAGGAGTCACCTTTCGAAAATACAAAGCTGCTCCTGTTGTCCTCACACGTGTTATCCAATGCCTCTTATCACATAACAGACAAAACCACAAATTTGTAATGCAGTCCAGCCTTCTTCCTTTTTCACACGTGTTCTCCTGCTCCAGATACTGCTTGTGTCTGGTGGCCACGTTGAATGAGGCATAATGCTCCCCCACCTTGCTTTGTCTTCACATACCTGTCTCCTGGAATGCTTTTGTCTTGGTCTTTATTTAGCAAATCTCTTTTTATATCCAAGTAAAGCTCCTTTAGGAAGCTTTTCTGAACTCTGAAGGCAATTGAGCACATTCACCTCTGTGCTTCCACAGTGCCTGGTTTGTATCTCTAATATACCATTATCTCCCGTTGTTGTAATTACTAATGTATATATACCCTCTCCCTGAAATTTAATGTCTGAAAGTCAGGGACAGTGTTCCGCTCATTACTTCATCCCCGTTGCCATAGCCAATAAATTTATAAAGACACATTTATCTGCACCAAGCACAAAGGGAGGTACTGGGTTACAAAGAGAAAAAGTACCAGGATCATGGGCTGAGTGTATTCATGTGTCCACCGGTGCACCTCCCTGTAGATCCTTCCAACCATTTATTCAGCCAAGGGTTGCTTTGAGAAAGATACTAATTCCAGTACTGTGCTATGGCATGGTAAACAAAAACAGTGATCTCTGTGCTCACAAAGCTACTAAGAGAAACAAACATTCAGAGAGTAAGTATAAATTATGGGAATATGTGAAAAGTCCATGAAAGCCAAGAGCAGACACTATTATTGGGAAGAAAGTGACATTGTGTGGTCAAGGAAGCCTGCTCAGAAGGGTGACAAGCCAGTAGAGGGTAAGCTGCTTTGGGTACATAAATTAAAGAAATAAGACAAAATTATCAATGGATTTTCTGGAGAAACATCATCCTTTGCTCTATTTTGTAAGTCAACTGGTTCCTGCGCTTCATGGTCCTAGGGCTGGAGCTTTTGACAGGAGGAGTGTTTTATTCTAGAAAGCTGATAAAAACAAAGCTGTGGGCAAAAGAGACCTGAAGGAAGGAGCCTTTTCCCTCTCTGCCCTGAGGCTTAAGTCAACAAAGGGCACCTTAGGGCTCCAGGGGTTTTTTCAGGAAAGCTACTTCAAACCAGACAGAGTTCATTAGCTAATCTAGAGTTGGATGCCCTCACTGCGGTCTTCTCTCTGTCATGCTCACTTGGCGTCATTAAAGACATATTCAGTTCACTAGCTTCGCATCTTGACTTGATGGAACCATTTCTTGCTGCCCTCGTATTTGCTGTTTGTTTTTATTTCTTCTTGATTTACTTTTGTCTTACCCTTTGCTGTCTGCCTACCTAACCTCACTGTATGTTTTCATTTACAGACTTCAAGGATTTTTAAATTCTAGTATACATGCTGTGATATTTTGTTATCTTTTGATTTTTATTTCTGCCTCTTTTACTTTTTATCACTTTAATGTTTTGACCTTTGCATATGCATTCTGATGCATAGTTTATATTTTATTTACTTTGAACTGTCATTTAAAATTCTTAACCTTTGAAATTTTCATGGGTCTTCATTATTTTAGTTGGGTTTTTCTTTTCCTCTTAAAGATTTATTTATTTATGCATACAAGAACTGGGGTACAGGTCAGAGGTGCCAGGGGTGAGAGGATTCACCAGAGACAGAGCGGGGAACAGAACAGGGAGATTGACTGAAATCCACTGCTGAGGGGAGCAGCAGGTGAGACAGGAGAGGTCTGCTGTGCCATGTGGGTCAGCTCCCTGACTGGGGATCTAACTAGTGCTGGAGTAGCTGTGGGCAGCTTCAGAGTCTTGTGTTTTAACCCCTTGTGCCACTAGGGAGGCCCAAGTTTTTATTTTCTATTTAATTCTTTATAGTTTTACTTTCTGAATATAAAGAAAGTTGCTCATAATTTGTAAGACATAGAAAAGTACAGAAAAGAAAGGAAACATTATGTGTAATTGTGTTGTCCCAAGAAAGTCACTGTTAAGGTGCATGTGTGTATATGTCCTATATGTTGCTATATGGGAATATATTATGTGCACATGCAGAGGGGTAAATGGAGTTACTATCAAGAGATAAAAGTGGTATTTTCCCCTATCTTTGGACTCCAAATTCTATTATTATACTACCATGTGGGAATGTCCCACCGGATCTCTGCTGACTCTTTCCATATTCTTTTTAACTGTAGCTAATATTGAATAATTTTTCTATTTTATATACAGTTATTGAGGGTATTCATTTGTAAAATTTCCCCATGGCACTGGTATGGAAAGATATTCTGTAAAGTTATTTTCTGATAGTTTTCTTCTAAGACACTTATCAGTATAAGAGTATAAAATGGAAATAAGAGTATAAAATGTTTTTAGAAATTATTTCTTTAGTTTGGAGCTATTTTCATATCAAGTATGAAAAAGCAAAAGCAAACATTAACGAACACCAGCAAATGATAAAAACAAGGTATATCTGTGTGGGATGCACTGTATGTGATGTGTCATACATTCTTAGAGCTCCATGACCCCCCTTAATGTAGGATCCCCAGAAGCCTTATTATTTACTGTAAGTTGCTTGAAACACATTGGAAAGAGTAGGAAGGACAGTTGCTTATGTTTGGGGTAGGGCATTTGTTGATGCTAGCACAGGACTAGAATAGCTCAGTGTCAGTCTTCTAGCCTGTTTGTACATAGTGAACGCTTAGGTGAACACCTAAAAGAAAATCTCAGCAAAATCAAGTCAATGTTCTAGATAGAATGTGTAGATTTATTTCCCCTATTGTTCTTGCCAAGTCTCTGTTTTTCCAGATTTTCGTTTAGAGTTAAGAGAACTTGATGACTTACCTGTATTTCCTTGCCTTTGTCAAGTTTTCTGGGTTCAATCCTTGCCTCACTATAACTCTAGAACTGTATAAAATTTTTAGTCCTATTATGTCAACTGCATTGTCTTTTCAGCTCTCTCTTAGGAGAGAGTTAACAACTCAACAACTTTTTAGTCTGTTGAATTAAAGGAGTCTAACCAAATGGATAGCTAACCAAATCAGTAGCTATGGAGTTTGTGGAAAGACAAACTCAGGCCATTGGCAGCAACATGATGGAGCTAGAAGGGATGATGACCAGTGAATAAGCCAGAAGGAAAAAGAAAAATACCAGATGGTTTCTTTATAGTTGGAATATAAAGAAACCACATGAAAGGTAAAGGAAATGTCAGAGCTAGCAAGCTACACATGCATCTAAGGCATCCAGCGAAGGACTGGGCAGGGAGAAGGGGCAAAACAGGGACCGATGGACAGCAAGGGGCTGTGGTGAGGTTCACGGCTGATAAGGTGGTGGGAGAACTATGGGAACTACATCGATGTAAGGAAAAAATTAATTAATAAAATAATAATAATAATAGACCACTGTGGGAAAGGTTTCCTTTAGACAAAACTTGCAGAGACCTCATTTAGAGTTATTTTTCTATTTCTCCAGCATGTAGGCCTAACTTTTCTCATGTACTACACTACACTGTTCCTTCTTCAAGCAGTTCAAATAAGGATGTTTGACTATCTCAGAAAATTGTTACCTTCTAGATTGAAGAAGACAACTTCAAAAAATGGCTTCAAAAAAGCCATTTGTCCTGACAAGGAGAAAGTTGTGTAAGGTTGTTCCATAGTAAGTGTGGAATTCTTGCAAAGGTGTTTGATGCAAGTACTTCTCAGGAGTTTCCATTTTATTTATTGCTGTTCTGATAGCACAGATGTAGTCATTGTTTTTTCACACCTGTGGTTGGGTTGGTTTCCTGACAGCAGACCCTAGTATGCAGAGAGGGCTGTCCCCAGTTCTATTCCTCTGCTACTCAGACCAGTGGGTGCAGTGCCCCAGATATAAGCAGCAGTGCATAGGGAACGTCAGACGTCTAAGCCCTCTAAGTTGAGTTTGGTCATAAAATGAGCTTGCAGGCCCTCCCTGGTGGTGCAGCGGGTTAAAGCACAGCACTAAGAAGCTAAAGCCACTTCAGAAGTGTTTGATCCCCACCCCAGAGGTGATCCACATGGCGTGGCAGACCTCTCCTGACCCGCCCGCTGCTCCCCTCAGCAGTGTACTTCCTCAGTCAGCCTGTTCTGCTCCCCACTCTGTCTCTGGTGAATCTTCTCACTGCCCCTGTGCCTCTGACCTGTACCCCAGTTCTGTATGCATAAATAAATAAATGAATCTTTTTTAAAAAATGAGCTTGCAAGTCCTCCTTGGTGGGGTAGGGGTTAAAATCTTAGTACTATCGAGCTATTGCCAGCCACTGTGGCCAGAGTTTGAACCTGGGCAGGGAGCTGACCCACATGGCACAGCAGACCTCTTCTGTCTTGCCTGCTCCGTAGATTCACCTGTTCTGCTCCCCAGTCTGTCTCTGGGAAATCCTCTTACCCCTCCTACCTCTGGCCTACATCCCAGTTCTACGCATAAATAAATAAAAATACATCTTAAAAAAATAAATAAAATGAGTGTTCAGGGAAACAAAAGCTGAAAGCTATCTATTATAAATAATGGTGGCTAGATTATAGCTCTAAAAGAAGAAGGGAAGAGCTCTTTAATCATTTATTCCCAACCCTAAAATGGGGGACCTCTCCTCACAGTCTAGTGATAGATTCGTTTACTTTTTAAATCTTTACATCACTGTTCATTTTGTATATTTTGCTGTCTCCTCTCACTGTGGTTAGTTCCTTGTGCTCTTCCCTCCCCTTTTTGTCTCCTCCCCCTTGCAGAATGTCTCTGTTTTTTTTTTTT
>NW_004567105.1:38076289-38077488 GCF_000260355.1 Condylura cristata
GGGTCAGGAGAGGTCTGCCATGCCATGTGGGTCACCTCCAGGGCCAGGGATCAAACTCGCACTGATGCTGCTGCAGCCAGCTTGCAGTACTGTGTCCTAACCCACTGTGTCACCAGGGAGGGTCCAGAATGTCTCTGATTTATGTTGCCTGCTAATTTTGTTTATTTATTGTTAATTCTTATTTTTTCCCCTGATCTCTTATTTGGTTCCCCTATACTTCTCTTATAAGTGAAACCATCCAATTATTTTTCTTTTTCCTTCTGGCTTATTTCACTGAGCATGATCCCTTCCAGCTCCATTTATATTGCTGCAAATAACACAAGTTTACCTTTTTTTGATGGCTGAATAGTATTCAGCCAGGTATATATATCCTAGTGTTAGATTTTAAAGATAAGTCTCTATATGCTGTGACATAACACAATATGGTATCTAACATGGAAATGACATTGGATTAAGTCTTGGAAATAACAAGCATCATGTTGGTCTCTGTGATTGTTTCTCATGCAGGGTGGTTTAGGCATTTATAAGTTAACCCTGTAGAGCTTCAAGCATCATTGGCATAGCCAGAGCCTGCATTGTAGTGTAAGTGGGAAGGTGGAACCTATAGAAGAATCCAGGAGAAAGTGTAGATTAAAGCAATGTTAGTAGAAAAATGTATATTTTATATACAAAAAAAAAAAACCTTACAGGTAAGCTATGGTAACAACCCAAATGCCCAAAAATAGATGACTGCATCAAGATGATGTGGTCTATATATACAGTGGAATATTACACAGCAGTCAAAAAGATAAACTCATTTTCAGCCACATGGATGGAGTTGGAAGAGATTATGCTCAGTGAAATAAGCCAGAAAGAAATAGAAAAATAGTGGATAGTTTCACTTACAGTAGGAATATAGAGGAATCAAATAAGTGATGAGGGAAAAAATAATTATAAATAATTATCATAAATTAAAAAATCAAAATCAACAGGCAACTACAAATAAGGGACATTCTTCAAAAAAGCAGGAAGGAGAATGACTGAAACAGGGGAGGGAAGAGCACAAGGGACTATGGGGATGGTGTACATGTGAAGTGGTGGTGGGAATTTTACAGGGACTACACATCTGAGAGGAGAAAGCAAACATTGTATAAAAATGAACAGTGATATAAAATATATATATAAAATAAAAAAACATTACATGAATGACACATTGTATA
>NW_004567105.1:38078233-38083551 GCF_000260355.1 Condylura cristata
ATACCAGAAATATATATATATATATATACTCTAAACATTTTTTTCACAAAATGACTACTTCAACCCTGGAATTTCTTTTTCACAGCATTATTAAATATACAAATACTAATTGGCTTAAATTATGAAAAGGAAGAGTGCTAATAAAAAATAGCCTATATTTAAATCTTGATTTATACATATTGGAAAAGTAACAATTTTAAAAATTGTGAAACTTTGTCCTAAGAATTTGAACAATCCCAAAATAAAGGATGACTAATTGAAGAAGACACCTAAAAATAATATTCTAGAAGTATTTTATTAGGACTTAAAGAGAATTTCAAATATTCTACCATTTTCATAACTTTTAGTAGTTTTAACTGTTTAGTTGGGACATTACTCTAATGGTGCATGGATGCTGAAAAAAATGATTCTTATTTAGAACTGAGTATCAGAAATGTGTGGATACTTAAAAAATATACTTTCCTGGGTCTTTTTAAAACCCAGTGAACCAGGACAGGTGTCTGTATGTGCATATAGATTTTCAGACTCATGACCCTGCATAAATTACTGTTGTAACAGATTTTAGCTGTTACTGATTTTAAGCTCCATGAGGACAGAAGCTCAGTCTGTCTTACTCATTTTGTCCCACGTGATGGGTGATAGGTACTCAATTTCTAGAGGATGAATGAATGACTGCTACTTCAGATTCATTTCATGATTTCCTTCTATTGAATCCAGACCCAATATTAATAATAGCTTCATAACCTGGAAAGGAGCATATGATTTAATTGCTTCTAACCTGGCTGGTCTCTGCTAAAGAGTCTCATTCCACGAGGAATTGACCTTTGGCTCTTGGGCACATGAGGCTCTTGGAAGGTTCCAGAAACCTGCAGCTGTTCCTGCCTTATCGCTTTGCAGGGTTTGTCCTCTGAGCTACCTTGGCTTCTGTCCCCTACAGCTGCCCCAGCTTGCTCTCCAAGTGAGGCTGCAGGAACTACATGTCTCAACTTTGTCAGCTCAGACTCCTCCCCGCAACTGCAGAAAGGACTTGCTTCCTCTTTCTATGTGGCAGGAAGCCACCCTTTTGTCATAGCTTGCGTCCTTTCACTCTGTGGCTTTGAGAAAACACCTGCTGTAGTCCTCTGGGTTAGGAGCGAAGAGAATTTAAATAACAGCATTGGGAGATTTCCTAAGTAAGCAAGCAAGCAAATAAAATAAAGCAAAGACACAGAAGCTCCCAGTTCTCTCCCCAGTGTCTGACTCTTTAAAATGAAAAGCAGAATTTTAAGGATTATTTCCTCTACTTTGAATTATTTAAAAGTTTGCTTTGAAAATCAAAGCTGAAGCATGATGGTTTTCGATCACTGGTCTCTAAGAAGTAGCACTTCACTAATGCTGCCAGCCAGTTAAAAAGAAAATGGCTCCATCCACACTTGCTGTATCAGAATCTATACCAGGATTCCCTGGTGATTTTTTTTTTTTACTTTTTAAAAAAATATATATAATAGTTTATTTTTGCATAATTTTGTGCCCTTTTCCACCTCAGTTGTAATCCCTGTAGGCTTCCCTCCCTGGTGATTTTTATGTACATTAAAAATATTTTTTAAGAGACAGAGTGGGTAGCAAAACAGGCAGATCTACTGAAATCCATTGCTGAAGGGAGCAACTAGCAAGATAGGAAAGGTCTGTTGTGCCCTATATGGGCCAGCAACCTGGCTGGGTATCAAACTCAGGCTGCAGCAGGGATGATAGGGTTGAGAATTGACCCCTAGGCCACCAGCGATGCCCTAAATAGCCCTTTTATAATTACAATAAAATAACAATGCAGTGACGAAAACATCCATGAAAGAACTACAAAATTGTATATACAAGTAAATAAAAGAATAAGCTATACGAATTGGATAGAAAGACAATATTTTAAAGATATCTTTTCTAATAATAAACATATTGTCAGTTTTTCTTTTCTTTTTTTGAAGTGCAACAAATTGATTACCTATTTCATTTGGAAAAGCAATAAATTAAATACAGTCTGGAAAACACCTTAAAAAAGATGTTAAAACATACTACAAAGTCGCTATAATTAGAAGAAAATTATATTGCCAAGTGAATAAACACACAAACAAATGGAACCAAATAGAAATAAACCTAATTGTATATGGAAATATCAAACATAATAAAGGCAGCAACTGAAATCAGTGGAAAATATAGACTGAAAAACATTGGGGCAAGTGGATAGCTGTATGAAAAAATAGTTATCCGAATACCTATACCAGCACTGATTTTAATAGGGTCAGAGTATGTGGAATATATGAAACTGAACAAAAGGTCAAGGAAAAGATGACTGCAAGCTGACAGTGAGATGATCCATAAGCAATGATGTCCCAGTAGCAACTATGGTCCTTGTCTCTCAGAGTGTGGTTTTTAAACACCATTTCCTGAGGTTTGTTGGAGAAATAGCTGGTTCCAGATCGGAAATAGGAAACATAGAAGAAAACCTGGAATCTTGTGTGGTTTCAGAAAGCAAAGAGGCTGGCCCTCTCCAGCGGTGCAGCAGGTTATAGTGCAGCACTGCAAGCTAGCCATGGCCACTTCATTGCGAGTTCGATCCCCGCCCAGGAGATGATCCACATGGCGCAGCAGATCTCTCCTGTGGTGCCAGCTGCTCCCCTCAACAGTGTATTTACTCATTCTGCCTGTAGCCCAGTTCTGTATGCATAAATATTTAAATCTAACAAAAAAAAAAAGAAAGAAAGCAAAGAAGATACTATGGCCACGGAGTGTAAAAAAACTTATCTAGGAGCTAATTCAGGGAAGCCTTCTGGCCACAGATGGAAAACTTTTGTTTCAAAAAGAATAATCAATGCAATGAATTGAAGAAAATCAATTTATATTTAAAATTCATGCCTAAATATGGAATGTCCACAAAATATTAAAAATAGATCTACCATATGATCCAGCAATTCCCCTGCTAGGTATACATCCAAAGAACAAAAACTCACTAATTTGAGGATGCACGCACTTCTGTGTTCATTGCAGCACTATTTACAGAAGCCAGGCTATGGAACCAACTTTAAAAAAGAAAAAAGAAACCAAACTGAACCTGAATTTAATAAAACCTTTAGGCATTCATTGTTACCAGACTATAGGAAATAGACTTAACAGGTTAAATAGCATAACCTGAATGCAATCAACCAATCCAGAATGTGGAAGATTTACATGCCAGACAAGTTGGTTTCCTCAACAATAGAAGGTCAAAATGGGGAGAGGGAAGAGGGAATTTTATTATCAGCTAATAGAAGCTTAAGACCAATTAACCAAATGTATAAATGGACCTTGTTTGTCTCTTTAATCAAACAAGCCAACTGTAAAAAGGAATTTATGAAACAATTAGAAATTTAAAGTATCTGATTACATACATATACCATAAACTTTAACATTTTGACCTTTTTTAAAAGATTGCACTGATCTGTGGCACTAAGTGACCATATTGCAGTGTACCCATCACTATCTATCTCCATAGTTAGGCCCCTGCCGGTTACCATTCCAGGTTTCACCTCTGTGCATTTGTGCACTCTGTGTACATTGTATGAATGGAATCACGCGCTAGTTCTCTTTTGGGGGACTTTTTTTTATAATAGTTTATTTTTACCTCATTTTGTGCCTTTTTCCATCTCATTTGTAATCCCTGTGGGTTTACCCGTGTGCCATCACCATAGTCCCATGCACTTTTCTCACTCCTCCCATTTTTGATCCCATTCCCCACTTCACCCTTTGGGGAATTTTTTTTTTTAAGATTTATTTATGCAAACAGAACTGGGGTATAGGCCAGAGGTGCAGGAGCAGTGAGAGGCTTTACCAGAGAACAGGCTGTCTGACGAAGTACACTGCTGAGGGGAGCAGCGGGGAGGGTCAGGAGAGGTCTGCTGTGCCATGTGGGTCACCTCCAGGGTGGGGATCGAAATCGTGCCGCGCTTCTTAGTATTGTGCTTTAATCCACTGTGCCACCAGGGAGGGCCCTTGGTGGAACTTATTTTACTTAGCACAATGTTTTCAAATTTTGTCAATGTTGTAGCTAGTGGCCTTCCAATTTTATTTTAAAGTTTTATATATTTATGCATACAAGAACTGGGGTACAGGCCAGAGGTGAGTGGGGGTGAGAGGCCCCATTGGAGACAAAGCAGGTAGCAGAACAGGCAGATCTACTGAAATAACACTGCTGAGGGGAGCAGAGGGCGAGCCAGGAGAGGCTGGCTGTACTTCATGGGTCACTTCTACCACTGGGGATCACACCTACACTGTAGCGGCTTTGGAGAGCTTCATAGTGCTGAGCTTAAGCCCCTTGTGCCACCAGGGAGAGCCTTCCTTTTTGAAGCTGAATACATTTGTGTATCAGTGTGCCCAGGGATGGACACCTGAGTTCCTTCCACTCTGTCTCTGATGAATGAGGCTGTTTGGAACATGAATATTCAAATATCTGAGTTCCTGCTCTCAGTCCTTTTGAGTGTATATCCACAACTGTAATTGCTGCACAGCCACTTTCAATCCAGCAATTAACTTTCTGAAGAAACTCCATACTGTTTTTCACAATGGCTATAAAATTTTACACTCTTACCTGTGATGCACAAGGCTTCCAATTTCTCTGCATTCTCAACCACAGTTGGTATTTTCTGAGTTTTTAATAGCAGCCAGCCTCATGAGCATGTAGTGGTATTTCATCGTGGTCTGGGTGAGATTTCCTTTATGATGGAAATAATGCTATGATGTCTGGAACACTCTAACATAGGACATGAGGGTGGAGTAGAGGATAGAAGGGACACCCCTCCTACCCGCCTCCAAGAGAGCCAATAGATCTCAGCAATTGATCCTATGAACAGGGAAAGAGATGAACAGGTATTTTGAACCCAAATGGCCTGGGTGGGGAGAAATAGGGATATCATTAACTGGAATAGAAATGAGAAGGCAAGGGACTGTGGATTCTGTTTTATTTATTAGTATGGGATACTAGCAGGGAATTTGTTATGAGGAATGTGACCCAGGAGAGAGGTCACCTCTGGGTTTACCACTCAGGGAGTTGTCTGCTTGAACTTGCTAATTGACCCCCTGGGGGTGGAGGGGCTGTTTGGAAGCTGCCTTGACTGAACCCAGAGACAGAAAAGGTGAGAGACTCCAAGAAAGCCAGAGAGCAGCAGTAAGGGTGCTTCTGTGTCAAATGCAGCCTCAAATCTCTTTTTTTGTTTGTTTTACAAAGATTTATTTATTTATGCATACAGAACTGGGGTACAGGCCAGAGGTGCAGGGGCAGTGAGAGGACTCATCAGAGACAGAGTGGGGAGCAGAAC
>NW_004567105.1:38084103-38086458 GCF_000260355.1 Condylura cristata
CAGAACTGGGGTACAGGCCAGAGATGCGGATGGTGAGAGAACCCACCAGAGACAAAGTGGGGAGCAGAACAGGCAGATCGATGAAGTACACTGCTGAGGGGAGCAGCGGGCCGGGTCAGGAGAGGTTTGCCGCACCATGTGGATCACCTCTGGGGCAGGCGGGGATAGAACTCATGCGGAACTGGTTTAAGCTTCTAAGTGCAATGCTTTAACCCACTGCACCAGCAGGGAGGGCCCCATTATTTGCTTTTTAAACCATTTTCTTTTTTTCCACTATAAAGTTTTTTTTTCCTAGTCTGTTTACAAGAAATTTTCTTAAAATACAACCAACAAATTCAACTTTTGTCTACCTTTATAGATGTGTCATCCTATCTCTGTCTTCTCTGGATTTGTCTTTTCTCAAATGGAGTCTTCTGTGTAATGTCATTCTGCTTTTGCTGACCTCTCCATGAATGGCACACAAACAATAAAATACATCCAGGTAGCCCTACTTGCAGGAAAAACCTGTTGTATCTTCTACCTTAAAATTATATTGGTGTTTAATGATTTAAGCGATAAAGGTAACCTATTAAAATTGTAGGTAATACAGAAAAAGGCTTAAAAAGTTATATTCTCAAAGTCAACAAACTCTCCAGAATTTACTATTGCTTACCATTTGGGGCATATTCTTTTTAGATGTGTGTGTGTGTGTGTTTGTGTGTATATAGATTTAGAGAGGGAAAAGAGTTATAAATTTCAAGCCAAAGACTCTAGCCGGGGAAATATGTCTTTCTTAAATATTTTCTTAAAGATTTATTAATTTATTTATTTTTGTGCAGAGGAATTTGGGGTGTAGTCCAGAGGTATGGGGTGTTGGGGGGGATGAGAAGATTCCCCAGGACAGAGTGTGGAACAGAATGGGTGAATAGACTGAAGTCCACTGTTGAGGGGGACAGTGGGCAAGACAGGAGAGGTCTGTTATGCCATGTGTGCCCACTCCCTACCAGGGGATTGAACTCCGAACATAGGAGTGACTTAACCCTCAGGCAGGTGTTTTATTTTTCTATAACTGAATTGAATTTGTGTTTTGAACCTCATGATGCTCCATGGTAGGGAAAAAATATCAGTCGCCCCCTTCCTTCCCTTACCCAGATTACATCTTGCAACATTTTACAGATGGGAAAAGAACTTGAGTTGATATATTTGGTTTTGGCTGATCCATCATCCTTCCAACTGGTTCTTGGTTGTTCATTCAGGTGAAGCCATTGTCCATTTGATCCACGTTGGAAACTGTTGAGCCTTTCTTGTGCTCAGTTTCAAGATTTCTTAGATCTGACTCTTCCAAGCTCCCCCTGGGTGTACAAAGAACACACAATATGTACATACAGAAACTAGGAAACTACTCCAGGTGGGCTCAGTTTACACTTACCACCAACCCGTGTCTGTTACTTTTTGCATTTTACCCTGAAATACCTAGCGCTCATCACTTCCTTGGATTTCACCTTGGTGTGTGTCACGGTGTCAATTTGCGTTGCTCTTGTCTCAGTTTTACTCTACCAAGACCAGCTCCTTAAATTCTTTTGTTTCCCTTCCTGCTTTCCCTTTTCCAGTTCTATAAACAGTTCAAGTAATCTGGGGCAGGGCAACTAATGTCATGTTGTCCTGAGATCAGAAGTGTTTTTAGGATGAGGGACTCTCAGGGCTGAAAGTGGGCATGGTGGGTCACCCTGGTGGCCTAGAAGTTAGTCTCAGGCTATCACCGCTTTGGCCTGAGTTTGATCCCCAGCCAGGGAGCTGACCCACACGGCGCACAGCAGACCTCTCCTGTCTCTCCCACTGCTCCCTTCAGCAGTGGATTTCAGTTGATCTGCCTGTTCTGCTCCCCACTCTGTCTCTTATCCCTGCACCTCTGGCCAGCTCCCAAGTTCTTCTATGCAAAGATAAGTAAAACAATAAAAGCGGGAAGGTTTGGCATAAGCAGGCGTGTGTCACCTCCACACTTGAGGGGGTGAGAGGTGAAGGGAAAACCAACCCCGGTGGACTAAGCAATCCAACTCATTTCTAGCATAAATTTTATATCCTAGACCTTACCAAGATGAGATTGTTTTCAAAATGGACTATTTTCAAACTTTCTGTTTTCCCACCTCTCTCTCTGGATATTTCCATGATTTTCCTGTTCCTTTTTACTGGCAAATTCTTGGTGCACATTGTCCCATTTGTGTGTTCACTTTCTAGGACAGTGCCTGGTGTGCCTTTTCTGACACTCATCCTCCTTAATTTTTTTTTTAAAGATTTATTTATTTATTCATACGGAACTGGGGTACAGGCCAGAGATGTGGAGGGTGAGAGGATTCACCAGAGACAGAGTGGGGAGCA
>NW_004567105.1:38087543-38099777 GCF_000260355.1 Condylura cristata
GAATATTCTGTCCTTTTCTACAAGATACACTCCATTATTCTCTATTTCTCCAGAGCCAACTCAAATGCCACCCGCTCTGGGAAACCTTTCCAACTGATGATGTGTGATCTGACCCATCTGCCTATGAAAAGCAGCATGTTGTAGCTATGGGAAAAATGCCCAATTCTGGACAACTACCCTCAAATCTCTGCTGGAGACAAGAGGTCCCTTTACTACTTCTAGTATTTTTTTCCTGCTCTCCTATTATTATTATTATTTTTTAATAGTATGGACACTGATAGTATAAATCAAGTGAAAATCTTTCACAGCATAGTTTTTCCTTATTTTTAATTGGAGTCTTGAACTCATTTCGAGGGATAACCTATTCATCATAGGCTTCTTGATGTTTTGACAACAATGGGTGGTATTTATTGAAAACTTATTTTGTGCTTAGTGATCGACATGTAGTAGATTATTTAATACTGGAACAGCACATGAGAGGGGTCTTACTATTTATTGTTGTTATGATGATTAGTTACGGAGGAAGGAGTTGAGATATAATATATCTCAGGGAGAAATGAACTTGTCCAGCGTAACTCAGCTCTGAGTACAAGCCCAGCTGGTTCATTTCTAGAACATTTGCTCTTCACCACTCTTGCCTGTCTTTAAGAATGACATTAATACAGCTATTCACGTTAACAATTTTCATGCTAGCTACAGAAAAATACATTTTCTTTGATCAAAATGGAAATGATATACCACATAATATTTTTAATGTTTGAGTAGTGAGTAGGTTGGTTTTAGAGAGCAAGCTAGTTCCAGGAACCACAAACAGACTTGATATTATAATCAGTGTTTCGGTATTTTACCCCAGCCTCTTATATATCTCAGTATTTTTACATGATATTTATTTGTTGCCTTCACTCTTCTGTAATGAAATTTCCAGAGGGCAGGGCTTTCTTCTTCCTTCTTTACCTCAGTCTCTAAATAAAACAGATCCAACTTTTATTTACTATATATTATTTATAGCATATTTATTATATTTTATATAACTATGCATTGCCTTTATCATTATGATATAAATATATCATAAGTTAAGAACATGGACTTATTTATATAGTTAAATATAATTTCTGTATGTATAAAATCTATAAAATTATAAATTAATAAAATTTTGTTGTGTTGAATGCTGATCTTTTAGAATTATCCTTTACTTCCTTGTTAATGAACAGTGTTAGTATTATTTTATGTAGAGCATTGCATTATTAAAGTTGCTTTAGAAAATGATGGCATACAATATACTACTTACTGGACTATGACAACGATGTTTTATTATTATTTTTAAAAATTTTCGCATAGAAGAACTAGGGTGTTGGCAGAAGTGTAGGTCGTGGGAGGACCCACAAGACAGAGTGGGGGGCAGATCAGGAGGACTGACTGAAATCCACTGCTGAGGGAAGCAGCAGGGAGAGACAGGAGAGGTCTTTGCCTTGCGGTCATCTCCCTGGTCAGGGATCACGCTCAGGCCTTCGGACAACTGTGTTTTAATAAATACACCCAACGGGGTGTAAATCAACATTCTTTTTCACCTTATGTTTCAATCACAGCAATGGTGGAAACACCACAACATTTCTATCTTTCACTTGTTGAATTTTGCTTCATCTTCGGATCTTGCTGCAAAGTTAATTCCCATGAAGACTTCCTACACACGCCTCCCTAGAAGAGTACTTTGCTTTTCCCTCTGGGCTCTCAGATCGCTCTTTAATTACTTGTTTACATGTCTGTCTGGAAGACTAGACTTTGCTCTCCTAGAGGGGGAGAATAAGCCTCCTGCATTTTTGAGCCCTGGGATCTCGCACTTAGTAGCTACTCAACAAAACTGCATGAATGAATGATATTAACAAAATACCATAGGGGGAGTGGGACAATTCAAACAGTAAGTAAAATATGTGAAGATATTATTTTTTATAGTGATATCCTACAGTAGAAATACTGTGTATAGCATTACAATTTAATGATGGGATTGTGAAGGATGCTGGACTTAAACCATCACCGAAGTATTTTTGGAAGTTTGCAGTCAGATGAATTAGCCATTATTTCCAATGGGTTACACATTAAACCAATTAATTGAAGCAAAACCCTGAAAATGCTGTATGTACTGGGCCAGCAGAAGCCCTTCCCCTGTTGACAGTACATAAATAGATTTATTCTATGTGTTTAGTAGGGCACATCAGCAACAAATTATAAATTTTTCCTTGCAAAAGCAGCTCTTTCTCGCTAATTTATATATAGGCCAAAGTCACATACAGCATAGAAAACAAGCTTTAAAATAACTGCATATATTTATAAGCAACACAGTTATAAACCAGTACATTTCCATTTTTGAGAAAATATTGTAAAATTCAAATGCGGGTGGGAGTTTGATTATGGGAATCTGTCATCTGCTTTCACACAGATTTAAGAAAAGCACTGGCTAATTAAATTTATTATTCATCTTCTTCCTTGGAAGGAAATTATGTATAAATTATCCAAGGCAGATCAGATTCATAAGGAAAAAGAGCACCAAACCCAAACCACAGCTCTTTCTAATAACAAGAGGTGCAGTCACCTGGAGAGGAAAATGCTTTGGCAGAATTTTCCACGAGAGGATGTGTTCTTCAGTCTTCTTTCCCTTGGCAAAGTGAGGGGCCTTCTATGCTTCTAAATGGAATAAAAGCCACATGCAGAAACTGTGGATTCCAAACCCAGTTCTTGCCTCCTATAACACTGCCTCCTAATGAGAACGTCACCAGCTTACTTCTCTGTGTATTTTCCTGGAGTTAAACAGGCATGCACATCTGGTTTGGAAATTGAGAATTCTCCCTCTTTTAGGTTAACTGCAAGACTGAAATAAGAAAGGTAAATCAGCCATCTGTTGACTAGCTCACTAATCAGGCTACAGGGGGCAAGCAGCATTTACCTCTCAAGGAGTATGAATTTCAAAGTTTTCACAGTAACCTGTTTGTCTTCTTAATGCCGTCTGGCCTGGCCTTTAGAGCCTGGCTAATGATCTACTAAACATATGGCTGGGGCTGCTTCCTGTTCCATTTTTGTTGCCACTTAAACTTTGGGAGAACAAGGGTTATGCACCTCTGGTCAGCGTGTGGTGTGTGTGAATGCAGAACACCTGGAACATTTTTATGCTCAACCTTGGATCAAAGTTTCTGATGCTGTGTCTGGATTGGTCTTCAATTTTTTCTTTTTAAAAATATTTTATTTAATTATGCATATAAGAACTGTGGTGTAGGCCAGAGGTGCTGGGTGTGTGGGGGCGGTGGTGGTGAGAGGACTCATCAGAGACCGTGTGGGGAGCAGAACAGGCCGATGGACTGAAATACTCTGCTGAGGGGAGCAGTGGGTGACACAGGGGAGGTCTGCTGCACCATGTGGGTCAGCTCCTGAGGGGGACTGAATCAGGCCAGAGTGGTGACAGGGCTGAGACTTCATCCTGTGCCACCACTAGGCCCCTCTTCACTTTTTTTTCATTGAACAAAGTTAATTCCCTCTTGGCCCCAAATCACTCTGTAGATCGTCTTTATAGGGGCTGCCGAAGAGGTTTACCAGATTGTAGGTGATATCACCAAGGTAGTGATAGAGGTTTCTGGCATTGTTCCTAAGAGAACAGCTAAAATTTAACCAAAAAGGACAGCAGTGAGTCCCACAGCATGTGGTGAGGCTGTGAAGGGTGAGACCCTTTGCACTCACTGATCTGCACAGGTTGTGGAGTGGACCCAGAGGAGATTCATGCTTCACTGCACCGGAGGGAGGTGGAGAAGAGTGCTTGGAGACTGTGGTCCTGAGGAAGGAACGTAGGTGGCAGGGCTGCCAGGGGGGGAGGGTAGAGCACAAACAGGTGAGCATGTGGCTTTGATACAGGTGAAAGCCATAGGAAAAAGCTGTTGTGTCCGCAAAATACAGAATTCCAGCAAGGAGACAACAGAAAGACACAGTAGACTAAACTCCCACCCTACTCCTTAGGATGCTGCTGTTGTGTCGGGCTGACCCCTAATTTTAGATCTAGGAGCCCAGAGAGGAGAGACTGGTAATTCCACAAACACACACCTGTGCCCTAACCCCCCCACCCCCCACCTCCTCCCTTCCTCCCTCCCAGCTGGGGGACTCTTAAGACTGGGCCTTTCCAAGCCCATTTCACACCCTGCTGACGCATTTGCAAATGCAAATGCTGGTCTAAGCTAAGTCAGTAGAGACAGAAAAACCCAAAACAAAATCAAATAAATCCACAGTGCCACCTGCTGGATTGGTAAACATATTTCAACTCTTTAAGTTGCTGATTCATATTTTAAAAAAATATAGGGGAGTTTATGTAGCAAAATGGGCAGATTAAAAATAGATAAAGGATAGCAACTTGAGACTATGTGAAAGCACAAGGAGCATGCTTGAATTCTCCAGAATTCAAGCTCAAAAGTGAAAGATTGTGCCCTTCCTGGTGGTGCAGCGGGTTAAAGCACAGCACTATGAAGCTTTTGCAGCCACTGCAGCCTGAGTTTCATACCCTGCCAGGGAGCTGACCCACATGGCTCGGCAGACCTCTCCTGCCTCTCCCGCAGCTCCCCTCAGCAGGGGACTTCAATCTGCCTCTTTTGCTCCCCCACTCTGTCTCCGATGAGTCATTTTACTCCCTCCATCCTCTGGCCTGCACCCCAGTTCTTGTAAGCATAAATAAATAAATCTTTAAAAAATTGGAAGATTATATTTCTCTAATATATAGAAGGTTCAAATTTGCTATAGTGAAGAAACTCAAGCATGTAAAAGATAACTCTTTTAAGAATGGCAAGTTCAAGTGACACGAGAGGGAGGAAGGGGGTGAAAACTGATGCTTCAGTGGAGGGAACACTTGGGGGTAGGGGTTCCTATACACTCAAAACACTAGTCTGTTTGTAAAATAATGGTACACTAGTAACAACAACAGAAAAACAGTGGTATAAGAGAACTCAGGAAAGCTAATTAAAGAGATACAACACAACTCAAAAACAAACTCACAAGGTCAGAAATAAAATGAACAGAAAACTTTAAATGGAAGCTTTCCATCAAATTTATTTCAATCAAAGCTTTCAATATGAAAGGCATTGAATTCATAACACACCTTCCTAATCCTTCACTTCTCCACAGGAGCTGACAGGACACTTAGCACTTCCAAGCTGAAGTTTCCATGTCTGTGGAATGCAGTTAATAATTTCACATAAAGGGTAACTGTGAGCGTTAAACCAGACAGTATTTGCTCACTGCCTTGCACTGACCAGGCACAACAAATGAAAACCATTAGTAAAAATAATAGAAACGTCAGATCTTTTGAAGTGATAGCAGCAATCATGTTCAATACAGTATTTGTATTTGCCTTCAATAGGTGCCTCCCCCTTTCAGGTGTAGTCCTGTAAAATTCCCATCAGCAATTTACCCATGAATCATCACCACTGTCCCTTGTGTCCCTGTTTTGATCCCTCTCTCTCCTCTTCCCCTGCAGAGTGTTTCTGATTTATAGTTGCCTGTTAATTTTGTTTATTTAGAATTATTATTTTCCTGATCCCTTATTTGGTTCCCCTATATTCCTCCTATAAGTGAAACCATCCAGTATGTTTCTTTTTCCTTCTGTCTAATTTCACTGAGCATTATCCCTTCCAGCTCCATTCATGTAGTTGCGAATGGCATGAGCTTATTTTTTTGATGGCTGAGTAGTATTTCATTGTGTATATAAACCACATTCTCTTGATAGGAGTGTACATTTTGAAAAAGATAAGTTTTTATTTTGCTTTATTTTATTTTTTCCCCTTATTTATTTTTACATCATTCTTCATTTTGTACATTTTTCCATCTCAGTTGTAATCCCCGTGGGTTTCCCATCACCAATTCACCCATGTGCCATCACCATAGTCCTGTTCCCTCTTCCCACCCCAGTTTTTATCCCATTCCCTTTCCACCCTATACTATGTCTCTGGTTTATATTTGATTGTTCTCATTTTTACTTTATTACATTTGCTTCTCTCTCCTTTTTATTTTCTCTCCCCTGATCCTTATGCTCCTGCTATGAGTGAAATTATTAGGATTTTTTTTTTTGGCTTATTTTTCTGGCTTATTTCACTAAGCATGATCCCTTCCAGCTCCATCCATGTTGCTGCAAAGGCATGAGTTTATCTTTTTTGATTGCGGAGTAATATTCCCTTGTGTATATGTACCACATCTTGAAAAAAGGTAAGTTTTAAATCACTGAGTAAACTCCCCCAATTTTGTCTATTTTCAATTTTTTGAATACACACATACACACATATGTTTTATTTAAAGATATATTTTATTTATGCATGCATGCAAGAACTGGGGTACAGGCCAGAGGTGCAGGGGGTGAGAAGATTTGCCAGAGACAGAGTGGGGAGTAGAACAGGCAGATCTACTGAAATCCACTGCAGAGGGGAGCAGTGGGCAAGACAGAAGAGGTCTGCTGTGCTATATTTGGGTTAGCATCCTGGCCTGGAATTGAAGTCAGGCCACAGTGGCTGGCAAGAGCTTGAGAGTGCTGAGACTTAACTCTTAGTATATTTTTGAAGACAGTTTATATCAATTCACTTTCCCAGTGCATAAAAATTTCCTTCATTGTGAATCTGTTTTCACTGTCCAGGTTACACTTTTGGTTTTTCCCCATCTGTTCTTCTAATTCAGCCATCCAAACAATCAGTTGCATTTCACTGAACATGTTGAAATATAAACTCTTCAAGAGAATTGGGATCAGAGAGCTGCAGTGCTCACGACCAAACACAGGGGTGAGTTTCAACATTTGAACTTACTGTCTTTGGCATTTGTGACACAATTTAAACTTTGCCTCCTCGATTTCTTCACCCTCAAAATGAAAATAGTTCTTCTTCAAATAGGACTGCTATGATGTCCAAATGAGATAATGCATGTAAAAGAAATTTGGAACTAATAAAGCATGATAGCAATATGTTATTATTTATAGTATTGTTAATAATAGTATCAGTTGGATTTAGGTCTTACTGTTATTTTAGAAGCAGTCTTACTTGCAAAAATAGTACCTACTGTCCCTAACACACAAGAAAAGCACTGAACACCTGGCCTGGACTTAAAAAACACAGTTAAATAATTTTTAATGCATCAGACATCAGATGGGACTGTTCGCCCTTCCTATGTACCCCAACAATTCAGGTGACACTGACCCCCTCTGGCTCAAGCGTTCAGCCTTAAATCAATCATGAGAATTCAGTTTTCTTGGTAGTGACTGGTACAGGATGAGGCCAGCCAGTCCCAGCAGATCATTCTGTAACATGGGTGCCCCCAGGGAAAGGGGAGGTTCCAGCTCCCTGGTCCACCCAAAGGAGGGTGGAGCTGAACAGGGAGGAGAAGCCAGGGAAGGATGGAGGATGGGGAGCCAGAAGGAGACCTGGGGGAGGACTGTGGAGCAGAGACATGTGAAGAAGCTGCACTGGCTTCTTGGTCCTTGGGTGAGAGACCTATGGGAAGGTGACAATGGCAGCTTTGATCTTGATTTTGATTTTGCCTCTTCTGTCCCAGACATGCTGGGTCCCTTCAGCCCCTTCCCTATGTCCCCACCAGGAGATGCCTTAGACTTGTGATGAGCTTTTGGGCCCTGCTTTGGGCCAACCCTGTTCGACTGGACATTTACCCACAAGGGGATGGGCAACTTCGGGTGTTTGATTTGGAAACTGTATTCTTCCTCTTTTCTATATTACACATTAATTGTATTAAAATTCCTTTCCATTAAAGGTTTTATGCACTAGAATATGTTTTGTCTTGAAGCAGCAGATAGCAGACCTATTTAGAGCAGGCAGGCTTGGGGGTTCTGGGGTGCCCCTCTCCCTGCCCTGGAACAATTCCACTACTACCTGTGGGCAATTATCTAAGTTGACCCCGATGAACTCAATGAAGATAGCTTTCCCCGCCACAGGTTGGAAAACAGTGTTTCTCTCTTGCTTTTTTGCTAGATTTACTCAAGGAAGCCACATTATCCTTGTTGCTGGTTGCCTCCCAGGCTAAATGGATCCCAGGGAAAGAGAGTCTGGACATCCTCTTAGAGGAAAAAATAATGTTCTTTACTGTCTAAACAGTTTTGAATTCGTTTTTAGTATCTTTTATCCCAAAGCACTCTAACTAATCTAGTCCTCCTTAAATATTTGTTAAATAATTGGGTAAGTGGATGAAAAATAAAAGTGAGTGGGAAGAAAGCCCAGAAGGCAGGAATAGATGGAAGCTGCTCAGTGACGTGCTCCCAGCTTCCGGCCAGGACTGAATTCCTGGACTGCGCTTGGCTGGGGCGCTGTGGGGCACGAGGTGCTCGAGGTGCTCGCAGGAGGCACCTCTGAGCTGGCTCAAGGGCCCAGGCGGGCTGCAGAGTCCTTGCCAGGCCTGGGAGTGACCTGCCAGCCCGCAGGCCTGGGAGTGACCTGCCAGCCCGCAGGCTCCCTCCAGCGGGTCAGTCTGTGGAAGCAGGAAGTTCACTTTCGGTTTCTTTCTTTACTAGAATTGCAGATTCTGTAGATCTAATGCTTTGTTTCCGTTGCTTGCAGAATTTAAACATCAGCTTTACTGAGCTGTGATTCATGCTTCATGAAGTTCATGTCTTTCAAGTGCACAGGTCAGTGATTTTAGTCTCTTCAGCATGGTGCAGTTATCACCATGATCTAATTTCAAAACATTTCATCATACAGAACAAGCCTTATTAGCAGCCACTCCCTATTTTTCCCTAGCCAGTCCCTGGAAACTACCAATCTTTATTGAGGGGTGGGGGTGGGGAGGGGTAGGAGGAGGAAAGACACTTCCTTATTTCCAAAGTTGTTTCAGGGCGGTCCCAATGTGAAATGGGGTGGTCTGACTGGGGGGTCCTCACCCATGGGCTTAAAAAATGAGACTCAACTGCTGGCACACACAACAGATCAATAAGGGGAAATGAAGAGAGAAATAACCTGGGGAGAAAAAGAGGGATACGTTGGTTAATGTGTCCTACTAGTTCTACTGAGCTAGGACCCTAACAGTACCCTGAACAAACCAAACCTTCTGAAGGCCCACAATCTGGTTATATACCAAGCCTGGGTGCTTCAGTCCACCTCAGTTCCCAGCAACCCTCCCTTTGTTAGAGGACACTATGGGATTTGTAGTCTTTGGTGCCTTTAATCTCCTTGACCTGGGGTGGGGATGGGGTCCTTAAGACTTGTGTTTGCAGAGTTCATCAGGTTATCCTCTCTCCCCAGCAAAGGGACTCCAAGTAGCAGTCTAGCAGGTCTTGCTAAATTCCCCTAGTTTATTCCAAAGACCTCACACACCTCACCTGTCCTGCTCCTCAACAGCCACTCTGCTTCAAACCAGAACAAAGTAAGTAGAGCTGTGACTCTGGGTCTTCAACTCCGTCTGAAGACGTATGTCCCATAAAACTTATAGTAAGTAAACATGCATGCTTTTGTAACAGGGTGGTTCCCCAGAAAAGGGGAGGTTCCAGGTTCCCTGCCCCACTCAGAAGGAGGGTGGTGCTGAGCAGGGAGGAGAAGAATCTGGAGAGGAGACTGAAGAGAAAGGAAGCAGGATAGAGAGCCAGAAAGGGCCTGAAGGAGGCTCATGGAGCAGAGAGACATGTGAAGAAGGAGCTCTTGCTTCTCCTTGGTCCTGGACTGTTTGAAACAGATGTGGGTGAGAGACCCATGGGGAGGTTAACAATGACAGTTTTTACTTTGATTTTGATTGTGCACTTTTCCTCCCAGACACTTCTGGCCATTTCTGACCCTTTTCTATGGGTCCTGGTCACCAAGGTGCTTTAGCCTTGTGGCGGGCTTTCAGGCCTTGCTTTGGGCCAATCCCTTTAGGGTAGACTTTTACCCACTAGGGGACAGGTAACTTTGGGTGTTTGATTTAGAAACTATATTCTTTGTCTTTCCTGTATTGCACACTAATTATATTAAAGTTCCTTTCCATTAAAGGTCTTATATTTTTTGTCTTGATGTGACGGATCGCAGGACTTATTTAGAGCAGGCAGGTTTGGGGGTTCATTGGTTCAGTGGTACCTCTCTCTCCCTGCCCTGTAACACTTTCAGCCTGTTAATCTGTTGTGTAGTTTTCAGATCCAGCCAGGGACCTTAAGAGGACCAAGGAAAACTTTTTTCTTTCTTGCACGATTAAGGCTTTTTTTTTTTTTTAAGAGATATAGTTCACATACTATTAAAATCTACCCTTATTGGGGTTTTCAGTATTTTCACAAACCTGTGTGATCATCACCACAGAATATTCCAGATTTTCATCACCCACAAATGAAAGCCCACACAATTTAGCAGTCACTTTCCTTCTTCTCATCTCAGCATGTAGCAAATATGTCTTCTCTGCTGAGGATATGCTTATTTTATTTTTTAAAAAAGATTTTATTTAGTTATGTATTTTTGTATAGAAGAACTGGTACAGGGGAGACAGGGGAGACTCACCAGAGGCAGTGGGGAGCAGAACAGGCAGGTCTGCTGAAATCCACTGAGGGGAGCAACAGGCGAATCAGGAGAGGTCTGCTGTGGCATATGGGTCAGCTCCCTGGCTGGGGATTGAACTCTGACATTAGGGGTGAGACCCAATTCCCAGATCGCCAGGGCACCCCAGAATTTGCCTGCTTTTGACATCGCACGTGACTGGAATCACATTTCCTTAGCGTGAGGTTTTCAAGCCTCATCCATGCTGTAGCATGTCTCAAAATTCATTTCTTTTTGTGAATGAATGATTGTTCACTGTCTGATGTACCTACCATACTGTTGATCCATTTGTCAGTGGATGAACATTTGGGTGATACAAAGACGTGCTCAAATTATAACCAAATCAGCTTCAAGCCTGAAAACACATTTTTAGACCCTCATACCCACATTCTCCTCCACTACCTCCTTATTTGAATAAATCAACAAAACACAGACGTTTCTATACATAGTGTTTTTGTCGACTCAATGAGAAAGAGGAAGGATTGTGGCAAAGAAAGATGTGTTCATCATTCAGACTTTAAGTACAATTGTGCTAATCCTTTTGGCTTAAAATATTGAACTTGTCTCAATGGTTTCAGGGCAATTCTCATGGCTTCTGGATGGGTCAGTAGATGGTTCTGAAGAGGAAAAATGTCAGGAAGAATGGGAAAGCCTTTGCCAGGCACAGCTAAGTTTCCCTGTCATCTCTATGCTCTTAAAATTGAAATAATGATGAGTAATGATTAAGAGGCTCTCTGCTGGCTATTAATCAATTACTTCACTAGGTAGAGTTATGTTGCAAAAAAGAATAAGCTGGGAATTAAACCTGTTCTCCAATAATCTTGATGAAAAGAGAACTTGACATTGCACTTAAAATAATGAGCCAAAGTGAAAGCGTTTCTCTGGGAGAGTCTGTTTTAAGACAGCGAGTAATGCTTGTTTTTCTGAGAACACAGTTCCACCTCATTGGAAGCAGGAGGCTGGGTCAGATGAGGGACTTTCAACCCTCTGTGCTCATGAACCACAGCCAGAAAAACATCTATTTATCACACCTCAGTGTGTGCACAAACCCACAGAGAGGGAATATTTATAAAGCAATTTGTACTCTCACTATATAGAATTAATTCTGATATTTTCTATTTTATTAAAAAAAATACTAGTTACAATGTGCCAAACTGATTTTAGTACCACTGATCAGCTTTGACTGCAAATCAGAGTTAGCGACTCTTGAGAATATTCCTTAGTCCTTACACCAAAATAAACTTTTAAAAATATTTATTTATTTATTTATTTGAGTAGAATAACTGGAGTGCAATGAGAGGATCACCAGAGAAAGTCTAGGGAGCAGAACAGGTGGATCTACTGAAATCCACTGTTTAGGGAAGCAGCAGGTGAGACAAGAGAGGTCTGCTGGGCCATGTGGTCAGCACCCTGGCCAGGGATTGAACTCATGGCAAAGTGTTGAAAGCACTGAGACTTAACCCCTAGGCCACCAGGGAGAGCTTACATAGAGTGATCTTTACAGTAGCAACCGGTAACAATTGTTTCATGAGACTAAAACAGGGCCCCGAGGATTCTATTTGGAAAAGATGCTTACTTTTGCTGCATACAATTTTTGTGCAATTTTGGAGGAAAGTGACATTAAATTTAAGAATATGTTAGCATGTATAGTAATTCTTATGTAAAATAAATTAATTGGATTAGAATGTTTTCTGAGATTCTTTCATATGAGAAGTCTAGGAATCTTTTTTTTTTT
>NW_004567105.1:38100697-38102651 GCF_000260355.1 Condylura cristata
TTGATTCAGTCATCTATTTTTGGGCATTTGGGTTGATTCCATATATTCCCTATTGAAAATAGAGCAGCAATAAATATAGGAATGCAGGTGTCTTTTTGAATTAATTTTTTTATGTCCTTTGGGCAGATACCTAGGAGTGGAATTGCTTGATCAAATGGAAGCTCCATTTTTAGCAGTTTGAGAAACCTCCACACAGCTTTCCATAGTGGTTGTACCAGTTTGTATTTCCACCTGAGATTGGTTCCTGGCCAGGGAATTGGCACAGCAAACCTCTCCTCTCTCACTCGCTCACTGGTCACCTCAGCAGAAGATTTCAGTCAATCCACTTGTTCTGCACCTTGGCTGGGGATCTAACTCATACTTCAGTGGTTGGTGATAGCTTGATAGCACTGAGACTTAACTGTGTGCCACTAGGGAAGCACCATATATATTTTTAGATCTGTATGCAAAGTGTGACTGGATCCTGAGTTTGAATGTTATACAGCATTTGGATGGATGGACTTTGTAATAGCTACCTCTGTTGCTTAATGTTTTTATTTTTACTAGTTCCTTATTCTGGTCTGTGTTCTTAATAGGTACAAGTGTAACCTGAAACATGGCCTAGGAATTTCAAAAAACTAGTTCAAGAACAACAAGAAATAGAAGTAGAGACCCCATGATAAATGGAATGAAAGGATAAAAGTGAGTCACTTAAATATGATGAGGTGTAAGTAGTCAAAATATATTTAAATATTGTGGATTCTGTGGATAAATATGCTAATCAATGATTAGTGCATATGTTGGAGAATAGTTATAATTTCATTATTCTTCTTCCAGGAGAGATGAAAAATGTAAAAGCTAGAAATAATTACACTTTTGTCCAGATAACATTTAACTGCTTAAAAAAAAAAAAAGGAAAAGTGCAAATATCTAGATTTTTTCTCTTTAAAAATATTAAATTCAACACCGTACATTTACAGCAATCATCTCATTTACTGCTCTTAATCAATTAAGTATTATTAATTTAACAGCTAAGGACCCAGGATACCTCCAGATTGCCCAACTGCAGAGATACCTCTTGCCATTTGCTCGGAGGCAAGTCATAGAAACTACACTATGAATAATAACCCCCCCTGGAAATGGGTCATTAGTCTTAAAGGTTTATTTATTTATTTCTAAAAGATTTATTTTTATTTATTTATGCATGCAAGATTTGGGTGTAGGTCAGAGGTACAGGGGGTGAGAGGACTCACTAGAGAAAAAGTGGGGAACAGAACAGGTGGATTGACTGAAATCCACTGCTGAGGGGAGCAACAGAGGAGACAGAAGAGGTCTGCTGTGCCATGTGGGTCAGCTCCCTGGCTGGGGATTGAACTCAGGCCCTCGTGGCTGGTGATAGCTTGATAGTGTTGAGACTTTCATCCCTGCACCAGCAAGAAGGATCCCTTAAAGCTTTAAATATGCCCTACAAATATAAAAAAATATATTATACTTAGCATAATATACTAAAGAATGGTAAATATGTTAAATATATTATGACTATTTATATAAGTATCTTCATATTTAAGCAATTCACTCTTATCCATTCCACTCCATGTATCATGTCTTTCTCTCTATTTCTTGCCATTCTTCCACACACTTTTTTATATTCCTAAGCCATGTTTCAAAGCTTTAAGAGGCCCAAGGAGTGAGTCTCAATGCTGTCACTCCATGGTCTGAGTTCAATCCCCAGCCAGGGAGGTGACCCACATGGCTCAGCAGACCTCCCCTGTCTCACCTGCTGCTCCCTTCAGCAGTGGATTTCAGTCAATCTGACTGTTCTGCTCCCCACTCTGCCATTGGTGAGTCCTCTCACCCCCTACATTACTGGCCTGCACCCCAGTTCTCAAAGCAAATAATAATAAAATACTTAGAAAAAAAGTTTTAAGACTTGTGGAATCTGTAGCATAGACTACTCAGAACAGGTACAGGGTTA
>NW_004567105.1:38103226-38109165 GCF_000260355.1 Condylura cristata
TTATTTTCTCGCCTGGTCCATTATACTCCTGCTATGAGTGAAACCATCCGGTATTTTTCTTTCTCTTTCTGGCTTATCTCACTAAGCATGATCTTTGGAATTTGACTTTTTGTGTAGATTTCTGGATGTGCTAGTTCCTTGGAGCCCTGATAATACCATGCACACAGAGAATGCAGGGTAGAACACCAGCGACGGCACTGTATGAAGTGCCCATGGCCTGTCTCTTACTGAATTCTCATAATTTGTATTTTATGCATTTGTTACAACCCAATGAAGGACTGAATGGCATACTGATGTCAGTTGTTGAGAAGACTAAATTGGGAAGTGTTATAAGCTTTGATAAATGGCCAGGATATGAACAGCAGTGTGGTTGATAAAGACTAAAGGTAGAAATATGGGATGGAAAAAAAAGTGAAATTGCTTTCAGAAAGATGTAAACAAATATCTGGCAAGTATTCAGTGGAAAGAGAAGGGAAGCTGGAGAAGTGGGATGCTAGTAGCACCCTAAAATAGGAGGAAGGGCGAGATGAAATGTGCACACATTTACACTGAATGTAAATGAGCAGGAACTGATTGAGGTGATGTCATAGCACCAAGGGGAAGAGGTTTTGTCATTCATTCAAGTGTGGCTGAAATTACTCTAAGACAACTGTATTCAATTTTGAGTGCCTAAATAAACCAGCAATATTGACAATCTTGGAAGGAGCCCAGAGATAAATAATGGAAATGATTAATGGAAGGAAGGCATTGATTTAGGAGGAAAGATTTATGGAGGATTTTGGGTGGTTAAGTAATGGCCAAAAAGACAATCTGGTGCAGCGTGGAAATGACAATACTTATCTACATATTTAGGTGTATAAATAAAAAAATACAAGAAAAATGGGATTAATTTAGTTAATTAATTAAAAAGAGAAAACATAAACATTGAATTTTAAACTAGGTCTATTGAACTAATGCTAAAACTATTGTTCATTTTGTTGGAGAACTGCCCAATTACTATTAATCTTTTAAAGGTAAATGCTGAATCCACTGTTAGTTATGACATTTATAATAGAAAGACCACTGAGGGCCCTCATGGTGGCCTAGGAGTTAAGTCTCAATGTTGCTGAGACTCATTGCCGTGGCCTGAGTTCGATCCCCAGCCAGGGAGCTGACCCACAAGGCGCAGCAGACCTCTCCTCTCGCCCTCTGATCCCCTCAGCAGTGGATCTCAGTCAGTCTGCCTGTTCAGTTGTCCAACTTTATCTCTGATGAAGAAGAGACAGAGTTGCACCTCTGGCTTACATCCCAGTTCTTCTATGCAAAAAACAAAAAAACCCACTGTAGGTATAACACTGTCCCAGCAGTGATAGAGATAGAACAAATGGTCTTTTTAATGCTAATTTTGCTGTTTCTCTTTGACCTATAAGTAAGCAAGCTTGCTTTTAAGAGAATTCTAAAAGAGACACTTCTGTCAGTTTAACAAGGGGAAATGGCAAGACAAAAAGCCTTTTAGTCCTCTTGTAAGCAAAACTAATATCATTTTCTGTAGTCACATTTGACTGAAAGACCTCCCTCTGTACAGAAATCATGTGTAATTGGGGAAAAAAGAAGTCAAATGTCTTATGTAGTTTAAAAGACATCTGCCTTAATTTTAGCAGGCAGAATTTTTGTTAAACATTTATTGGGATTTTCTCTGTCATTAATTGAAAAGACAAAGTTCTAACAAAAAAAAAATTATTTATTTATTTTGCACAGATCGACTGAAATCCACTGCTGAGAGTTGCAGCAGGTGAGAGGAGAGGTTTTGCCCTATGTGGGTCAGCTTTCTGGCTGTGGATCGAACTCAAGCCATATGGGGAACAGTGCTGAGATTTAACCTCTAGGCCACCAGGCATGTTTCCAAATGAAGAGTGCAAGATAATCATATTTTATTCCCACTTTCTCTGGACCACAGTGGAGGCAGGTATTGTTTGTTGAAGGAAAATAAACATTGAGCAAAGAATCAAGAAAACATACTAAGCACCCTGCCCTAGCGCTTCCTTTCTGGTATGAAATGAAGGAAACTGAAACCCACTCAGGCCCTGAGCATCTAGTAGCACTTAGTATGTCACCGGCAAATATGTCAAGTGAGATCAGGACCTTCAGAGGTTCTGGTTATGTTGTCATCTGGGCACTAGAGTAAGTCCTTGAGTCTTAAGAAGAATGAAGTTACTAGTTAAAGACAAGGTACATTTAAATCATAAGATTAAAATGTTCAATGGTTTGGCTTAAAACCCCAATTCTGGTTGCCCTGCCGGCTATGAAGTCATGACAACTCATCAAGCTCATCAGAGCTCATCAAGGTATCAGGCTACTGAAGTTGACAGTGATTGTCTAGCACATAGCTGGTGCTCAATAGATATTTGCTGAGTAAGTGAATGAATGAAATGACTGGCTCAAGTCCGAAAAAGAGATGGTTCAATAGTAAACACTAAGAAGCAGCACCTATCAAATACACTTATAATCAGCTTTCATTTCTGTAAGAGCTATGAAATGGTGAGTTTTGTATATTCCCCCCCACATTTCTCTTTTATTCTTTCAAGATAGATGTTATTGTTTTCAATATCAATTTCATCAGGCATTTACAGAAACTCTCTCTACTCAATGCTGAGTACTAGGCTAGGCCCTGAGGACATAGGATGAGTAAGACTATTTCTCCTTAGGATCTCCCTGGTGGCTTAGGGGTTAAATCTCAGTGTTGTCGCCACAATAGCCTGAGTTCGATCCCCAGCCAGGGAGCTGACCTCATGGCTCAGCAGACCTCTCCTGTCTCACCTACTGCTCCTCTCAGCAGTGTATTCAGTCAATCTCCCTGTTCTGCTCCCCACTGTGTCTCTGGTAAATTGTCTTACTCCCTGCACCTGTACCCTATACCCCAGTTTTTCTACAAAAAGTAATTTTTAAAAAAGATTTATTTATTTATGCATACAGAATTGGGGTACAAGCCAGAGGTGTAGGGGCAGTGACTCACCAGAGACAGAGTGGGGAGCAGAACAGGCAGATGGATGAAGTACACTGCTGAGGGGAGCAGCAGGCGGGTCAGAGAGGTCTGCCGCACCATGTGGGTCTCTTCCCTGGCGGGGTTCGAACTCATGCTGAAGTGGCTTAAGCTTCTTAGTGCTGTGCTTTAACCTGCTGCGCCACCAGGGAGGGCCTAAGGAATAATTCTTAAGAAAAAAAAAGACTATTTTTCTTCTCAAGAACTTTATAGCGTGGTGGGAAGAAATAAGTAAACAAGTTATATAGGTTGTCTTATTATATATGTCATATATAATATACATGTTCATATTTTATATAATATAGGATACCTTACACATAGGAAAATATTACATATTAATATTTATATTTATACATGAATATCTATATAACCAATTATTCAGTGAGATGGGTGTCACTATAGAACTTTCTTTCAGGAGCCAGGGAATCCCAAAGGAATCTTCTGGATATCCTGGGTGTAACAACAATGTGGTCAAAGTACTGATCTGATACTTCTTTTTTCTCCAAGAATTTGTTTTTAACATCTTTAATTAATTAAGTTTTCACCTTACATCATTGTAGACCCCATAGTTCTCCCACCACCTTACCACCCATGAACCATCATCGTATGTTGTGTTGTTCTCTCCCTTGTTTTGCACCCATTCCCTCCCACTCCTATGCTTCAGTTCTATAGTTAGCTTGCTAGTTTTGACATTTTCTTGATATTTTTCTTGGTTTCTCTATGTTCCACATATGAGTGAGCCCAACTGGGATTTATCCTTTTCCTACTGACTAATTTTGTCCAGCATCATCCCTTCTAGCTCCATCCATGTTGCTTCAAATGACATGATTTTGTGTCTTTGATCACTGAGTAATATTCCATTGTAGAAATACATCATAACTGTTTGCTCCATTGTCAAGTTTGGGGCATTTAGGTTGTTTCCATATCTTGGATATTGTAAATAGTGCTGCAATGAACATAGGTGTGCAGGTTTCCTTTTGACTTAGTGGGTTTTGTGTTCCATTCCCAAGAAGGGACTCTCTGGATCATATGGAGCTCCATTTTTTAGTAGCCTGGGGAAACTCCACACAGCTTTCTATAGTGGCAGACCAGTTTACACTCCCATCAGCAATGTAGGTGGGTTCCCTTATCTCCACACCCTTGCCAGCACCTGCTGTTTCCAGTTTTTTTGATGTGGACATTCTTACCACCTTCCAAGAATTCTTTTGACCTTCGTTCACCTCAGTGTGTGGAAGCACAAGCATTGGAAGAGAAGATGAATGACCCTAACCTCATACCTTTCTGCTCTCATATTGTATAACACACAAGGACATCCATTTTTACAAGGAAATTTAGTCTTTAATATTCTTCCAATTACTTGACTATCAAGACAAAAATTACTGCTTAAAATTTATTTGATTTCTCTGTGCAATGTTAACTTGTTTGTGTGGGCCTATTTCCACTGCCTCCTCAAGAAATTATTTTAAGTGAAATCAATTTGTAGGAATACTTGATTTCACATGTCAAATAAAACTTGCTAAAATTTGTTCTCAGCAGGATCATAGCATATGAGATTGCTGGTTTGCAAATTTCATTTTAGTCTATTATTTTTGTAAGCATATTTATTGTCAGTAAGTAGCAAAGGTATACTGGAGAAAAATATAATACAAGCTGTAGTCTTTGATATCTAAAAATAATCTACTTAGCAACATATTAAGTGTGTTTTATTCAGTCCACATAACACTAAGGTTTTTAATTTAATTTATGTTTCTGTTGGCTGGATGTAAATAAATAAAAAGTCAGAAGTTTTTTGCATACCTCTCTCTCAGGGGATGGTAGCACAGAGATAACCTGCACTTTGATAATTTTATAGAGGAGAGGTTTTGCCCTATGTGGGTCAGCTTTCTGGCTGTGGATCGAACTCAAGCCATATGGGGAACAGTGCTGAGATTTAACCTCTAGGCCACCAGGCATGTTTCCAAATGAAGAGTGCAAGATAATCATATTTTATTCCCACTTTCTCTGGACCACAGTGGAGGCAGGTATTGTTTGTTGAAGGAAAATAAACATTGAGCAAAGAATCAAGAAAACATACTAAGCACCCTGCCCTAGCGCTTCCTTTCTGGTATGAAATGAAGGAAACTGAAACCCACTCAGGCCCTGAGCATCTAGTAGCACTTAGTATGTCACCGGCAAATATGTCAAGTGAGATCAGGACCTTCAGAGGTTCTGGTTATGTTGTCATCTGGGCACTAGAGTAAGTCCTTGAGTCTTAAGAAGAATGAAGTTACTAGTTAAAGACAAGGTACATTTAAATCATAAGATTAAAATGTTCAATGGTTTGGCTTAAAACCCCAATTCTGGTTGCCCTGCCGGCTATGAAGTCATGACAACTCATCAAGCTCATCAGAGCTCATCAAGGTATCAGGCTACTGAAGTTGACAGTGATTGTCTAGCACATAGCTGGTGCTAAATAGATATTTGCTGAGTAAGTGAATGAATGAAATGACTGGCTCAAGTCCGAAAAAGAGATGGTTCAATAGTAAACACTAAGAAGCAGCACCTATCAAATACACTTATAATCAGCTTTCATTTCTGTAAGAGCTATGAAATGGTGAGTTTTGTATATTCCCCCCCACATTTCTCTTTTATTCTTTCAAGATAGATGTTATTGTTTTCAATATCAATTTCATCAGGCATTTACAGAAACTCTCTCTACTCAATGCTGAGTACTAGGCTAGGCCCTGAGGACATAGGATGAGTAAGACTATTTCTCCTTAGGATCTCCCTGGTGGCTTAGGGGTTAAATCTCAGTGTTGTCGCCACAATAGCCTGAGTTCGATCCCCAGCCAGGGAGCTGACCTCATGGCTCAGCAGACCTCTCCTGTCTCACCTACTGCTCCTCTCAGCAGTGTATTCAGTCAATCTCCCTGTTCTGCTC
>NW_004567105.1:38109265-38121370 GCF_000260355.1 Condylura cristata
GCACGTGGATCACCTCCCGGCCAGGGATTAAACTTGTGCTGAAGTGGCTGCTAGCTTGCAATTCTGTGTTCTAATCTGTTGCGCCACCAGGGAGGTCCAGAAACAGAGGTATTTTTATGAGAGCCATAGCTAAGGTGCCACAGGTGGTAGTCGTTGGAACCTGAGAAGGACCCCTAGATTTTGCATGCTAAGCACCTCTTTGTCCTGGCTTTGATTTTTAAAATAATCCTTTACTAATCACATATAAAAAAGTAGCTCATAAATAGATAATTGTAAATTATGCAGTTTACACCTATGTACCCTGTTGCTAGCTATTATGTATTTTAATTGTGGATAACTTTTAGAATTCATATTTGAGACATTAACAAGAGAGAAACTTTTGTGAATATATTAGTATATATATTTTACAAGCAGTTAAAATGTGACTATTATATAAAATGTGTGTGTATATATATACCCCATGTTATTAATGTACATGAGACACTTAATAGACATAATATTATTTATGCTGTGACATACAGTTGAGGATATGTAATTTTTATAAGTATAATGGCTTGTTATCAAATTACATTTTCATGTACTCATGTACATGTACATTTTCATGTACTCATAAAAATAACTGATTTTGTTTTGTTTTGTGGCCTCCTGTTAGGGGTTAAGTATTATGGATTAAGTATCAGCGCTATTACCACTGTGGCCCGAGTTAGATCCCCGGCCAGGGAGGTGACCCACATGGCACAGCAGACCTCTCCTGTCTTCCCTGCTGTTCCCCTCGGCAGTGGATTTCAGTAGACCTGCCTTCTCTGCTCCCCACTTGGTCACTGGTGGGTCCTTTCACCACCTGCATTGCTGGCCTGCACCCAGTTCTTGTATGTATACATAAATCTTAAAAAAAAAAAAAATTGTTCCAGGCCCATCTAGGAACCACTTCTGCCTTCTATGACACAGAAATTTCAGAATCTTACTTTTAAAGGATTGGTTATATTTTGCATCATTCCCTCGGTCTCACGGGCATTTCAAAATCTGCTTTGCCAGGACCAGAGAGCCAGCCCCAGCAGGGGCTTAGGTCTTCAGTTCCCACATATGGGAAGTGACACCTGTCACCAGGGCTTTCTTATTGCTCCCTGAAGGCTGATATTGTTGAGACTCACTCAGATGAAAGCGCCAAGTTGCCGCTGAGCGCGACCCCGTGCTCTGCCCACCCACTGTGCGGCTGGCGCTGCCTGTGTTGCGCGATCCTCGGTAAATTTAGAACTTCATGGAGGTGGCAGTTAAAAATATACCTCTGCCTTCTTTTTAAGGCACTGAAGAAGACAATAGCGAGACTGCGAGTAGATGCACCTTCTGTGCACCTTGGGTTTGGTGTTTTTTTTTTTTTCATTTTTAATTATATATATATATATAAATATATATAAAACATAATTCTTCATTTTGTGCCTATTTATTCCATCTCAGTTGTAACCCCCATGGGCTTCCAACCAGCTCCTTGGGTTTTATAAAATTTTATTTTTTATGAAATTTTTTTAAGCTGATAATTGAATCCCTGGTGAAGTTGGCATTCCCAGCAAGCTGTGACAATTGGAAATCCAGGACACTTGGCAGGGCTACCTTATTATTATTATTTTAAAGATTTATTTATTTGTGTATACAGAACTGGGGTAGAGGCCAGAGGTGCAGGGGCGGTGAGAGGATTCACCAGAAACAGGGTGGGGAAACAGAGCAGGCAGATCAACTAAGTACACTGCTGAGGGGAGCATCGGAGGGGTCAGGAGAGGTCTGCTGTGCCTTGTGGATCACCTCAGGGGGGATCGAAGTCATGGGGAAGTCGCATTAGCTTCTTAAACCCGCTGCACCACCAGGGAGGGCCTATTATTTCTTTTATTCTGAAAATTTATCTGTATATTTTGTATGACTTCCTTCTCCATGCAAAAATTTGAACTTCACCAATAAGAGTAATATTCCTTTAAACTGTTCCCCACTCCCCCTTCTGGTTTCCTTTCCAGTTTGGTGTCTACTGATCTAGAATATGCCCCGACATTAACACCAGTATATACAGATCTATACAGACTAACCAGGGCTTTTTTTTGTGTGTGTGAGTGCACTCTGGTTAGTGGACACTGGGAACAAACAGTTCAACAGACTCTTCCGCTGTATTCCACAGCTTTGGAGGTTATTCATACAACTATAAAACATATACCATATAACATACCTAGCTTTAATTGCTTTCCAAGTATTTAGCTGCAGCTTTGTACACTACACTGTGTTTATACAGTTGATTTAACCAAGCCCTTATGGAGCATAAATGCTGAAACATAGAACCTGAAACCCAGGTGTTTGTTGAATATATGATAAACAATTTTCCTTAGCTGCACAAGATGGGAAAATCTCTTTAGAAATGATTACCTTTGCAACCTAGGGAACCACTGACTGTTCTTGGTCACAGAGCAACTTCCTCACATGAGACAAGCAAACACTAGCACTCATTAGTCACTACATGCCAAGCACTCGGAAGTACTTCACAGACATTTCTTCAGGATGCAGATTTTGTTATTGTTATCGGCATTTTACTAATGGTGACATTAATGTTCAAAGAGGCTTTGTAACTCGCCTGAGGCTTACTGCTAATGAGGGTGTGTCTGCTTTCAAGCTCAGACACCAAGACCCAAGTGATTACTCACTCTAGCTTTAGCCTGATTGGACAGTTTGAGAGCACGCAGCATGTGTGGGAGGAAGGCTGTGTGTTCTTGGCTTGTCCCTATCTCTTGCCTTCTACATTTCCACATTATATTTTATAATTCTAAGGTGAAAAGTTAAGTGTTACAAAATGGGATGGGAAGCAGTAGGGCAGAAAGAACAAGAAATGAGTTAAGGGTAGACAAGGCAGGTAGTAAAGCTAGTGGAGAGAAAAAGGAAATAGAAAGTTCCCAAAATGCATGTCTGAGCACCCAGACAATATAAAATCACCCTGATAATTCTTGAACAAATATGACCTATGACACCTAGAATATACAAATTTAAAGGCATGTTGATAGCAGGGAATGATAACTTTCTGAGAGTGAAGGTTTAGGCAGATGTCCTAAAAGGTCCCCTTCAAGATATGACAGTCCAGAGAGAAATACTCAAAAGATACAACAGGGAGGGACAGCACCCCAAGTTTTCTTCCTTAAACGAAGGACTTGTACAACTAGTTAATAAGTACTTTAGCTTTGATGCAATGGGAGAAAGCTAATAGGAGGCCAATGACTAGTTATGGAAAGGGACTATAGACAGGGATTGGAGAGCAGAGTCTGATGAAGAAAATAAGGCTGGAGAAATGATGGTGGTGAATCACACCCTAACTTTGCTCAAATGCGGGTAGTTCCTTCTGCAGCCATGTCACAAGGTTTCTACCTTGGAACTTATTCCAGGGATGCAAGGATGATTTAACATAAATAAATCAGTCAATGTAGTATCATATCAACAAAAGTAAAGATTAAAAATCATATGGTATTATCAACAGGGGTTCAGAGAAAGTATTTGATAGGATTTGGCATCCACTTAATTTAAAAACTGTAAAACATGGATCTAGAAGGAACCTACATCAGTATAATAAAGGCCATATATTACAAACCAATAGCAAAATAAGGATGATAAAAAATTTAAAGCATCCCCTTATGACCAAGAAGACAAGAAAGCAATTTCCACCACTCTTGTTTAAGTGATTATTAGAAGTTTTGGCCAGAGTGATCTGACAAGAAATAAATAATTCAAGGAAATAAAAAGAATTCAGAAAAGAAGTAAACTATCACAACTCTTAGATAATAGATATAATATATAGAAAATCCTAAAGTATTCACTCAAAGATTTATCTATTAGGAACAAGAGATGAATACAGCAAAGTCCAGGTTACAAAATCAACACTTAGAATTCCATAGCTTTTTATTATATACAAACAATGAACAAGAAATAAAAGAAATCAAGAAAATAACTTAATTTATAATTTCTCTGAAAAAAGAAAAAATACCTAAAAATTAACCTAGTTAAGGACATAAAGAACCTATACAAAGAAAACTGTCGAGACTCTCAATTGCACTCAAAGAATTTGAGCAAGATAGATTAAAATTTATATGGATTCATAAAAGGGTTTAAATTGCAAAAGCAACTATGAGAAAAAAGGAGTGATTTGGGTGAAAACTACAATGAATACTGTCTCATGCCCATGAGAAATGAAACAGGATAAGAGAAAAGGGAGCTGATTTTATCACCAACATAATGTGCATATGAAAATAGACTAGTCTTGTAGAGTGCAAAGGAAACATTTATTTATACCCCCTTACATGTTTCCGACCAGTGAATCCTCTCACCCCCTGCACCTCTGGTCTACACCTCAGTTCTTCTAAAAAACCAACTAAATAAAAAAATAAAACAATTTCTTAAAAAAAAAAGAAGAAAAAAGCAGAAAGACCACATCACCGTAACTATATTATGATGTGACAACACCTGTGATTTATAATTGTGATAAAGTCACAGGTACCATTTCTATTGTGGATTTCTTGCCTGCCTTCATAATTGAAGGAATTATTATTTCAGCCAGTGATCATCAAAAAAGAAGTAAGTATGAGTTTTTGATGCTAGTTTTTTTTTTTGAAGATTTATTTATTTATGCATACAGAACTGAGGTACAGGCCAGAGGTGCAGGGGCAGTAAGAGGGTTCACCAGAGACAGAATGGGGAGCAGAATGGAAGAAGTACACTGCTGAAGGGAGCACAGGTGGGTAAGGTAAGGTCTGCTGCACCATGTGGATCAACTCCTGGGCGGGGATTGAGCTCATGGGGAAGTGGCTTTAGCTTCTTAGTGCTGTGCTATAACCCACTGCGCCACCAGGGAGGGCCCTTGATGCTAATTTATAGTTCTCTCTGAACACTGTCTTACCCAAGGAACTTGTGGGCCCCAGATACTAAGCCTTTGATTCAGGACAAGTGTTCCTAGGTACTGTGGTCAGACCTTGGAGGTCAGCTCCCTGATCAGGAATCAAGCTCAGGCAGTAAATAACTGTGATTGTGCTGAGACTTAACCCATAGGCCACCAGGGAGATCCTAAATTCGATTATTAGATTAGTCATAGGGTCTTAAAAGGAAACTGGACAAACCAGTGAGCTTTATTTGCTTCACAACAAATAATAATCTGTGGTTATTGGAAAGGCAGCTCACATTTATGGAGCATTTAGACGTTGGCTTGTACCATTTAAGCCTACTTTAAGCCACTCAATTTCACAGATGAGGAGACTGAAATTCAGTGAAGTAAGGAATGTAGCCAAGGCAACCATGGTAAGCAGCAAAGCTGATTTGTGAGTCAGGCATTTAGCCCTTAGTCATGATGATATAATACCTCAATATAATGATAATTCTCAGTTTTACAGATTGAGAACCAAGTTGATGTTGATATCACTTATTGTTATTATTATTTTTAAAAGATTTTATTTATTTGTGCATACAGAACTAGGGTACAGGCTAGAGACTCAGGGGTGGCGAAAGACTTCACCAGAGACAAGGTGGGGAGTAGAACAGGCAGATCGATGAAGTACACTGCTGAGGGGAGCAGTGGGCGGGTCACAAGTCTGCCACACCTCGTGGTCACTCCAGGGCAGGCAGGAATCCAACTCATGTGGAAGTGGTTTCAACTTCTTAGTGCAGTGCTTTAACCCGCTGCACCACCAGGGAGGGCCTGATATCACTTATTATTAAGAACAAATTTTAAGGTGACCATTTAGAGGGTTCTTGGAAAGCAAGTATTTGGTTTTGACTAAGTTTACGACAATTAAGACCTTTAAGTGACAAAGTAGGCTGTTAACATCGACAAGTCTAGGTCTTTGAGAAGAGATCTAAATGGGAGATAGCCCTGTGGAAATCACCAGCAAGAGAATGAGGAAAGTCCCTCACTGGAATAAGGTGGAATCTCAGTGTGATGTTTAACATTTTTTCATGTGTCTGTTGGCCATCTGTATATATTTGGAGAAGTGTCTGTTTAGTTCTTCTGTCCATTTTTTGATTGGGTACTTTATTTTCTTTTGATGCTTTGTATGAGTTCTTTGTAGATCTTGGATATTAGTTCCTTGTAAGATGTATGGTGTGCTAATATTTTCTTGCATTTTAGTAGGGTGAATTTTAGTTTTACTGATAATTCCTTTCACTCTCCAGAAGCTTTTAACTTGATGAATTGCCATTTGTTTACTTTTATTTATTTTATTTTGCTGTTGGAATCGAGTTCCCAAAGATATCCCTGAAGCCAATGTTTTTGTTTTGTAATGTTTTCTTCTGTGTATTGCCTGGCTTCCAATCTTACACCCTGGCCTTTAATTCATTCTGGGAGAGTGATGTCTGATAGTGGTTCAGTTTCAACCTTTTCCCAGCAACAGTTGTTGAAGATTTCCCTTTCTCTATAGTATATGCTTGGCTCCTTTTTTGTATCGTTTTTTTTTTTCTGGTCTTTCATTTTTTGTTTACTTGTCCATATAAATGTCAGTATATTTCTGGGCTCTCAATTTTTATCCATTCGTTGTGCCTATGTGTTTTTCCTCCATACCATACTGTTTTTATCATAATACTCTTATAGTATAGTTTGAAATCTAGGACAGTGATAGCTTCATTCGTTTTAGTCAAGATTGCTTTGGCTATTCAGGGTCTTTTGTTGTGCTACATAAATTTTGGCTGTATTTGCTCTATTAATTTGAAGAATTCCACTGGAACATTGATAGGAATTGCTTCAAATTTACATATTACTTTTGGCAAGGTGATTATTATATTTTATATTTATAAAATATAAATTATATATATTTATATATATTTATATTATATATTACATATATTTATATTTTATATATTATTAAATATATATTATATATTATAATATTATATATTATATTTTTAATTTGATCATAATATTTCTTAACTCTCTTACTTCTAATTATAACTGCCTCATATTTCCTTGGTCTTTTTTCTCCTCTTGTTTTGAGATTTCTCAGGGTTTCCTTTTTCTTCTAGCATTTGTGGTATGTTCTTCTGTCCCTTCATTTTTTGTTTTTATAAGAGGGTTATATTTTCAGACTATGACTTTGACCTGAAGAAGTAATTGGAAAACTGGTACCAGCAAGGAGTAGTAGGTAGAAAAGGGTCAGGGTTGTAGGGCCCTGAACTGTCCCCTCCCAGAGAGCCTCAGGGATTCAAGTTCCTATTGTACTGTGGGTATCAGAGTTGTGTAGTGGGGATCCATAGTGTCAAATTTCATGTCAGTCTTGACCTAGGCTGTTTTTGAGGCTAGATGAAGCATTGGACAAATATTATAATTGAGGCAGGGTGACAGGCCAGAAATTGTTCCAATCCAGCACAGAGTCTTATCCTGGGGGATTTGCTCCTCTTGTTAACAGATAAATAAACTGTGGTGCATGCAAGTGTTCATTTGTTGTCTTAAGCCTCAGAGAAGGATATGAAAGTTGTTTTGAGTATCCTGGCCTAAGCTTCAAGTCGTGGCCTCTTCTATGAGGAGACAGGAGATCCAATCTGTTTCTCCCTGCTGTTCAATAAGCTCCAGCTGTGCAATATTTATATGAGCATGTGTCCCTGTCAGCAGTTGTAGGGGACTTTGCACAGTTATTACCTCTCTTGTGGGACGTTCTGCTCTGGTGTCACTGTAAACATAGCTCATTTAAAGATTTTCCCACCTTTCCACTGGGCCATTGCCCTTAGTGAGCACTGTGGTCATTAACTTGTCTTGGGGGAGTTTGGCTGCTTTTTTCTGTTGTGAGTATCTAGAAGAACAGAGTCCAGATTCTTACCTCTGCTGACATTCTTACTGGACTCCCAAATACTGATCTTTTATGCCATTTAAAAAGTGAATAACACATGGAATTCATTTATGAAAATTTCTCCTTCATTTAACAATTTTATAATAGATTCTTGCCCTAAAATTCCTTATGTTGGTAAAAAAACTAATTATTATTATTGGGACCTTCTTAGTAATGAGTTTGTATAATGTTTCACATCTATATGCAACCCAGAAACATTATCTAGAACCTCTAAAACAATATTGTTTTCTTGGGTATGGTAATGAGTATACATTTATTTACTATCATTTATACTCACTATTAGCACATTATAAAAATGAAGTTAGGATGCTTACATTTCCATTATAATGCTAAGGATTTTTGATTTTAAAAAATTTTTTGAAAATGACATCTATAAACAACTCAAAACTGGAAACACAGAGTTATTACCCAGATTTAGATTCTAAAGGGACAAAATGATGTCATAAAGAGTGCTACTTAAAAAGTGATAAAATTACAGTGAACATAATAAATGATGAAATCTTCTGAAATGTAATAATCATAAAGCAAAACGTTTTACCCTTCAGAAAGAACCCAAAACTTGTGTTTAAATTAATAACTGTGATTATGGTCGTAAGAAATTGATTATAAGGCTTTTTCTCCTAGTACTTACTAAAACTCATAGCCTCAGATGATGTTTTTTATTGCAAATGCTCCACTTTTAACTAAGGCTCTCTGTCCTAGCTCAGTCCAATGCTTTGCTGTTATAGGACTCTGGAACGACATCACATGAAATTTCACAGTTTTAGCAAGGCTTCCAAGACTATCCCAATGGAGGGAGTAGCTCTTTCTTTATTTCCATATAAATTACTCTGATCAAATTAACTTTTCAAAATCAATATGATTATAAGAAATTAAATAAAATGAATTGAAAAGCTGCTTAGGAAAGGGTTCTTCCCACATCTTCAAAAATTTCCTTTCAAAACTTTTCTTACTTAGCCTGATTTATAAAAAAATCTAGAAATGAATCTGTTGCATAAACTACTGTGTCTAAAATGGAAAATATTCAACAAATAGTTTTAAGTGTTTCTGAAGAGTCAGTTGTTGTGAATCCAATGCCTTAATTTTTCTTATTTAATCCTTACAACAACCAGGTGAGGTAGATGTAATTTCTAATTTATAGGTAAAAATGTTAAGGACAACAGAAACTGAATAGAGGATAATGACTAACTTTAATTCACCTGCATGGCCCAATTGGATTTTGTGCACAGTCAGAGCCAAGGTAGTAAACACATGGTAGAAATAAGCCAAGGTAGTAAACACATGGTAGAAATGTATTCAACTCCAGTTTTTCAGAATTCAGTTCTAATGTTTTTCCATATTATTTTACTATTTACTATTTGCTGTGGCAGCAGCACATAAGGTGGTTTTGTCATGTAAATCAACTGAAACAGAACTTAGGAACTCCTAAGGTTGGATTACAGGCATTAAGCAGATATGATAAAACAATACTGGCCTATTACTAGTTATATTGACCAGGACAAGACTATCAATTCAAAGGTTAGCCAGAATGCTAATGTTTGGTTTAGGAGTGACTAGTGTGATCCATGAATAAACAAAAGTTCCAGAGACTTCTGTTTCCAGAAATGAATGACTAGTAATTTCTATTTTTTTTTATTATTCATATGTATTTTACCCATAGAATTTCCATTACCACAGTCCCCTGTGCTCTTCCCTCCTTATTCAAATTTGTTTCTCTCCCCATCTCTTGTAGTCTGTTTCTGGCTTATAATTGTGAAAGACTAGTAATTTCAATCACCTTTTTGTTAAGGACAAATTATTTAAAAAATCTGCTTGAAATCATTAGGCAGCTAACAAGGTAGTAAAGAATTAGCATTTGGGAACATTTGTTAATTCTGAAAGAGACACTGAAATCCTGAGGGGAAAGGTAGGGCTTCTGATAGCTTCATGGGGTTAGAGTGGAGAGTAGGATCTAAGACTTGCTAGTTGTTGGGAACCTAGAAAGCTTCTTTAATTAGGTTTCATTATAAATATTCACACTCAAACTGTAAGGGTAAGTTTAAAATGGACAGAAACTCTAAGGTAGTTGAACTTAGTTTTAAATTATTTCAGTCCCTGAAATTCTATTGAAAAATCTCAAATTGCTTATGCTTCCAGCTGATATAAGCATACACAAACCTTTTTGGAGAAAGACATTATCATTCTTGGTGTCAAATTAAGTCTAAAAACAGTTCTATAAATAGTGTTCAGCAGAAAATAAAAACAACCAGCACACAGGTAATAAAATGGTATGAAGAAAATACAGCAGAAATAACAAACAACAGGAAAAGATCCACAGGGGCTGCAGATAATAATCAGGCACAGCTTTTAAAATAAATATACTTGGACCTCTCTAGTGGAGCAACAGGTTAAAGTGAAGCACTATAAAACTAGCTGCAGCCACTTCAGCACAGGTTCAATCCCCGGGCAGGTAGGTGACACACATGATGCAGCAGACCTCTCCTGTCTTGTCTGCAACTCCCCTCAGCAGTGTACTTCATCAATCTGCCTGTTCTGCTCACACTATGTCTCTGATGAATCCTTTTACATCCCCTGCACCTCTGGCCTGTACCCCAGTTCTGTATGGTAAATAAGTAAATCTTTTAAAAAAATAAAATAAATATGCCTATTATGTTCAAGGAGATAAGATTGAGAATTTAGCTCAATAATGGAAACTATATGAAACAACAAAACAAACAACACCAAAGTAAAAAGTAAGGACTTCAATAAATATATTTGTACATTAGACATAGAAGAAGAGAGAATTAGAAAACTGGAAGAAAGACCAGAAGAAAATACCTAGAATAAAAAGAGATAAATAAATAAGGATGGTTAAAAGACAAAGAGAATCTAGTGAGTGCTGTCTATCTTTTCTCACTATCACATTTATCAAAAATATGTTTTGGAAATCCAAGAAGGATTGAGGAGAGAAGACAGAATGGGACAGAATAATATTTGAAAAGATAATGGCTGAAAACTTCACAAACCTAATGAAAAATATCAGGCAACAGATCTAAGATCTAGTAGCCACAAGCAGTATAAATACAAAAAATGCTAATCTATGCACAAAGGAAAACAAATGATACTACATCCTTTGCATTATTATTAAAACAAAAGGTAATACATTCTTACAAACAGAAATCTTTACATGCATTTACACACTTGCTAACCTTTGTTAGATCTGCAGTTATTTACTACTTCTTATAAAGCTTATCTTCATTTGATATTTTGTGTTGGTCTATCTTTGCATATTCTTTGACTGTAGGTAAAATGTTTGCTTTTATTAAGTGTGGGCAAAAATTTTTTCTTTAGGTGGTAATGGCAGGTCAGATACATAGGATAACCAAACCATCTACTTAGGGTCAAAATAACAATCTAGTTTTTTCACCTATATAAGGAAAAAAAAAATTCTTTCTGAGCTTATAAGAGGGAAGAAACTGACAATGGAGTTGTTGTTTTCCTAGATATAGTGGGGTTCTTTGAGGAGAAAGTCAACCTATGCGAATTATTTAAGATTTGTTTATGGATTATCAAAAGAAATCCTAATATTGAAATATGTGATATAAAATATTTAACAATTAGCCTATCAGGAAAGAAACATAAATAGTTGAAATTTTTCTGGGACAGAACTGAAAGACCAGGTGATAACTGTAGATCCATTATTCTGGCACAGAAGAGGATAAAGCTAAGAGCATGTCACTTTGATTTTTAAATTTTTTGAAATATAAACTTACAGATCTACTTACATAGGCAACAACTTTTTTAGAAGTTAAGAAAAGGAGGTACTAAAATAGTTAAAAAGAACACTGGATTTGAGGTAAGCAATTGATTTTCACTTCTAATATTGCTTCACAGTCAATGAACCTGAATCTCGATAAATTTTAAAGAAATGAGGATATCTTGCTATTGTGAAAATACTCATCTCCAAATGGGAAATAATAGATAATAGTACTAAGGCTTGAATTTCTAGAAAGATGAGAGAGAGGGAGAAAGTTCCTGCTTGCTTTAAATGAATTCAGAGAGAATCAGATAAAATTAGATTTAATTCCAGTGAATTGACTAAACAGGAATCCAACCCCAGTGTTAATAATCTAAGAGTGAAGAGGCATTAAGGATGAAGATAAGCAAATATTGTCCCAGTAGGGGTGAAAGGCAGGGAAGCACATGAATTTCTAAAACAAAACCCTAAATGTTCTGTGTGAATTTTGAGGTAGATTATTTATTGGGTTAAAAAATGTGTCAATTG
>NW_004567105.1:38128350-38133701 GCF_000260355.1 Condylura cristata
AGGTGGGAAATTTTTAGCTGGTATATTGCATGGGGCTATTTAATGTCTTAAATTAGCGACTTAGATGAAGACATAGGAGATACAATTATTTTTTTTTTCAGTTGTGATGAAAGAAGTTATTGTGTTGAGTGATAGAAAATGATTGAAAAAGACCTTGATAGCCTGGAAGGAAGTTTGAATTGAAGAAAATAAATTTAATGGGGATGCAAAACCAACATTTCCCTCACATTAAAGTCAATTGGACATCATGGTAGAGAATTTTAATTTAATTTTTGATCAATTTGTAATTTCTCCCCTCAGGTGTTGTTACCATAATGCTCCTATCACCACAGCACCCATAGTCCCAGGATGGTAGAGATTTGATTTAAATGAATCATATATGAAGAAGGTCTCAGGGTTTTATTTGACAGTAGATCAACATGAGCAAGTCTTGTGATTTGTGCACCTTCCCCCCCCATCAAAAAATTCCTACAAACCAGCCAAACAACCAATCCCTTGATTTCTCAGTCCAGACTAAGAGAAATCATCTGTCCAGAACAAGGAAATAAAAGTCTGCTGAATTCGGAGTTGCTCATTTACTTTTGGTTGATTGTGATGAGGGAGGATGGCACCATTTTAAGGGGACATTGACACAGTGGGGATGACCAGAGAAGAGCAATGAAAATGTTGAGAGGTCTGGAAACAATCATATGAAAAAACAACTGTAAGATCTTGGTTGATTTTGCCTGGAAAAGGGGATGGTGTGTGTCTGGGTTTACAGAGGGAAATACCATCATAATGTGTATAAAAAATTTAACACAAGGAGCTATACATAGTAAACACCCAATAACTGCCAGCTGTAATTATGATTCCAACAGTAAAAAATCTTGAATATTCTATCTAACCTCAAAGAACATCACCAGGAATAATGTGGGGAAATTATGGGAAACATTGGTTTATTATAGAGAAGGGAGGACTATGTATCAGAACTATAACAAGATAGAGCTTTGTGTCTTGCTTGTTCATCACTTGAGATACAATAGAAATTTCCATGTTTTTAAAATAGTCATAGTAATCTAGAGGTATAATATTTGGTACTATAAATTATCTTGTAATTTCACAAATCATATTTTATCAATCGACCATTTCTGAATGACTAGCTTGTATAGTGTTATAAGACACTTGATTAGCAGGAAATACATTCCTTGTTGGGATGGGAGGCATTTTTGCAGAAAGCAGAGCATTACTTTCTTCTGAAGAAAACATTTCAGAGGATACTGTTAGGATTATTAACATAAGAGAACACCCGATAAATATTAATCAATTATCCAAACACAATAATTTTAGTTACCACCACCTTGTAAGGATGGGAAATTCATAAATACAGAAAAGTGAACAATTGGAAAATTACTCTTTTGTTCCTCACCTTGGAGAAGATCATTCCTCATGGATGCATTTTCACACATATATGTGTAAGCGTGAGTGCATGTAAGTACATACACAACACCGTGCACATGTGTACACATCTAAGCTTGCATGCATATGCACACATGTGAAACTGGGTGTATGAGTATAAGCATGCATGCATCTTTAATCACGTGCATGGGTACATGTTGCACATGTGCTTGCATGTACAAGTGTGGATGAACTTAACCCCTCTTGTATCCAAAGCCTTGTTCATACATGGAAATAAGGGTGTTTTCACTGGCCTCATTCTGACATGAGGTGTACCCTGGCTCAAAGGGATGCAGGTAATCTGACATCCCCTTTCTGTTGTGTGGAATTGGGTGTTCTCTCCAGCATGGTTACTGGGTTATGTCCTGAGCCCTGTGGGTTCTGAGGAGCACAACACCTGATTTTGTCTCCCTCTACCATCCCCGAAATGCTTCTGATCTTTCCCACTGGCCTCTGGCCCATGTCTTCTTCATCCTGCCCCATGTTTAGTGAGTCAGTACTCAGAGTGGAACCAAGCTATCTTTGCAGGCACCCTGAAATCTCATCCTAGGGGGACCTTCTAATGACACTGGGCATGTAGCTCTGCCCCAGGGGTACCAGTGGTGAGCGGAGGAGAGGGCAACGGGGGACTGTGGCTTCTGTACCAGCCATCTGCTTGGGGTCTGAAACCATCAGACCCCAAGCTTTTCTGGTCTGATCAAACCTCTGTGTAAACCAGGATGGTTTGCAGCAACATCTTCCAATGTGATGCACAGTCCACGCCTGAGTCTTTCGCCTGTCTACAGCACTGCAAGCATGGAAGTGAGCTTGAGATTTTGCCAAGAGATTCCCAGAACACTATACTTTTCAGAAAAAGTAGAATATGTCAGAGGGGAATTGGGCCTCCAAAGTCTGTCTCCTTCTGACACATTTCTAAGAATGACTTTAACATTGTTACTATTTACACCCTGGAGACAGGATTTAAAAAAACCTGGTGAGACAAGTGATGTGGCTGTGAGGGGCAAAATGGTGATACCAACATGCACAGAGCAGCTGTACTTGCTGGGAGTTTTATGTCTTTGCTTTTTAAAATGTTTACAGTACCTACATGTAGGGGGACAGTCCCAGGGTGGGCAGGTTCATTGTTGATTTGGGCAAACAGAAAAGGAATCTTAGGTTCATCTGACAGGCCTTTAATGCTGAAGTAGGGGACCAGCAGAACAGCAGGCAGGGAAGCCGGCAGAAAGCGAGTCTCCCAGTCCCTGTGATTTCTATGCTCTCTCGCTGTCTCCTTTCTCTTCTCGTCTCCTGCTTTCTGGCCCAGGTGCCTGTAATTTTATACATGGATGCCCTGTGCTCTAGGGCTCCTCAGTCTGGGTGTTCATATTTATAGGTGTGTACCCCATGCTTACACTTTTTGGGCTTTTTGCAATAACACATTATCACACCTGGGTATTACAACCTGGGAGGAAAACAAGCTGCAGGTGGCATCTTTGGGGGCGGACAGCAGGAGGCAATCAATAGCCTAGTTATCCCACATTCCTTACACCATACAAGGCAACAGGTAGCATTTATTTATTTATAGTTGATGCAAGTGGCACTAGAACAGGGAGAGTGAAGGGGAAGGGAGGGGGTGCTGTGATGTAGAATCTGCGTTACTACAAAGCTATGGCCTGTAGTTGGTAAAACTCTTACCAGGAGCTTAAAAAAAATCACAGAGCATGCTCAGAACTTGAAGGTTCTCAGCAGCTGTTACTTGCAACTTCCTTCCTTCCTTTTAATTCCATGCTGTAGGAAATGCAAGTCCTATTTCTCTAGTCATAGGAAGTGATCTCTTGAACATATTTCCTGGCAAGTGGAAGAAAAGTATTTTTCCTGAGGCATTGAGATGGGGGAAAAAATCGCTGCCCAACATCTGGGAAGTTTGTATACTTGAAGTTTGGAAATGAGAAGTTTTCTGTAATACAAACAAAACCTATAATTTCACAGTGTAGGCACCGCAACATAGGATTATTATAAGGCATGAAAAATAATGAGTTAGATTTTCTTTCTTAACCTGGGAAAGGAAGTAATAGTATCAACATTAAATAGCCTTTGGGCCTCCCTGGTGGCCTAGGCGTTAGTCTTAGCACTGCCACTGCTGTGGCCTGAGTTCCATCCCCAGCCAGGGAGCTGACACACATGGTGCCCCAGGTCCCTCCTGTCCCGCCCGCGATTCCCCTGTTACAGGGCAACCCAAGGTGAACTGGGTTGCCTGTCTGTGGGTCCTCATCTACGTGCTTAAAATTCAATTGCAGGCATACACAAAAGAGTCAATAATGGACTTATTTACAAAGGGGAAAGGAAAATGTACAACCTAGGGAAAGAGAGAAAGAGAGAGACCCAAGTTAACTAGAACATCCTACCAGCTCCGCTGACTTGGAACTCCAATACACTCACAGCTCATCAAGAGCCTAATGACCATCGATCAGCCACCAGCCACGTGGTCCAGAGAGCCACGTGGTCAAGAGAGCCACATGACCAAGAAAGAGACCATCTCACATTGCTCCCTTATTTCTCCCTAAAAGTCCCAGAATGCCTGCTTAGCTCTGCCCTTGGGTCCTCACAGTTCTCTGCATGGTATTGCTGGGAGTTGTAGTTTCAATAATTGGAGTAGGGGGTAGAGTTCAGAAAACTGGAGTAGGAGGTAGAGTCCACAGAACTCTGCAGAGTTCCTTCAGGACATCCTTTTGCCCTAATACCCTCAGTAGTGGTTTTCAGTCAATCTTCTTGTTCTATTCCTCATTCTGTCTCTGGTGAACCCTCTCACTACATCTGCACCCCAGTTATTCTTCAAAAAAATAAATAAAAATTTTACAATAAAGTAATAATTCTTCAGAAAATAAAAACCAACCAAAAAAAACTTTATAAGGCCTTTACATTGTGAAACACTCAGCAAATAACCGTAAGGGAGGTGGCATTGCTCTCTCCTCATGCCCTGTTCCCCATGGAGAATCTGTGGACTCTTCAGTGGGCATTCTGAGGGGCACCACGTGAGGTTGGGGGCCCCCAGGGCAGGGGCCAAAATGCCCCGGCTTCCCTGTGCCTCCAAGCGCCATCTGCTCCCAATGGTGTAAGCTCCTTCCAGGCCTTTCCAAGAGAGGAAAAGCAAAACCTCCAATTAATTAAGGTCAAGTCAAAGTTTGTTTCACCTGAAGACAGTGGGTTATATTGTGTTGGTAATAAATGTGATCTCCCAACCCTGTGGTTATTAAAAAATTTTTTTTCAGAGTCCAAATTCCTTTGTGAAGCTGCTGAGAGTGATTGACACTTTACCCTAGGGGGAAATGCACACATACATATCCAACCAAAAATCTGTGTGCTTTGAAGGGGTTCATGAAGCCCCAGGGATACAGGACCCCAACGAACTCCTCCCTCTTATCTTTGATTTATGGGAACACAATGAGTGACGAGAAGGGCTTTCCTCCGCTCGTGGTGATATATACATTCTTTTGACATAAAAATAAAATTTATCTGGGATAGTCTGGATCCGTTTAGGACCCTACTGCATAAGAATTCAGCCCTTAATCTATCTCACTTAATAATCGAGGCTTATTTATTTAGGTTCTCCCACATGTACTTTCTTGTTTGCATCACCAGCTCTTTTCTGCTCTTGCTTCCGTGGATGGGGCAAGAGAGGGTGTCAGGGGACTAGCAGTCAGTCACCTGGAGGGGTTTTCAACTACGCCTGCCTTCCCCCTCCCAAGACAGGACTCAGAATTGCCGAAACCAGCAGGCATTGTGATGCCTAGCAGCAACACTACGACTTTCTGGCAGAGAGTGCAAGCTTTGTTCCAATTTGCACTGCTCACATAGGTCCTGAGAGAAAGATTCCGGAAAGCCACAGAATGAAATATTGTTTCAGTTGGGAAAAGTGGCAGAAAAGTTTTTTTTTTTTT
>NW_004567105.1:38134236-38159675 GCF_000260355.1 Condylura cristata
AGAAGATTAAATTCTTAATACTCCTGTTCTCCAACCACTGGCATTCAGTTAAAACTCAAAAAAAAAAAAAAATGCATACAAGAACTGGGGTGTAGGCCAGAGGTATGGGGTGTGGATGTGGTAAGAGGACTCACCAGAGACAGAGTGGGGAGCAGGATAGATAGATTTACTGAAATCCACTGCTGAGGCAGCAGCAGGGAAGATAGGAGACGTCTGCTGCGCCATGTGGGTCAGCTTCCTGGAAGGGAATGTGCCTCATTGCACAGTGGCTGGCGAGAGCTTGAGGGTGCTGACACTTCAACTGCTGCACCAGCAGGGAGGCCCTTAAAATTATTTTAATGGGCCCTCCCTGGTGGCACAGCAGGTTCAAGCACAGCACTGAGAATCCAAAGCCACTTAAGCATGAGTTTGATTCCCGCCCAGGAGGTGATCCACATGGCACGGCAGACCTCTCCTGACCTGCCCGCTCCTCCCCTCAGCAGTGTACTTCGTCGATCTGCCTGTTCTCCCTGTTATGCCTCTGGTGAATCCTCTCACCCCTTGCACCTCTGGTCTGTACCCCAGTTCTATATACATAAATAAATAAATCTTTAAAAAATTATTTTAATGTACTGGGATTCTGTGTAACATTTCATCTCAAAGATATTAAATACCACTGACTTAGCCCATTTTATAGATGAGAAATTTAAAAATGAATTAGTGATTTATTCGAGTCAGCCAGTTATTATTGGTGAAACTGCATTATCATTTTCTTTTAAAATCCATCATTCTTTTGTTTTATTTTCAATTCTCCATCAGTGTAGATAAGCACTTAGTAAAATGTCAGATGGTTTCTAGTTGATTTTAGTTCTACAAATGATTACCTAGGTTATTTTAAGTAAAAAAATTTAGCCATTTATTTCTTATACCCAGATCGTCTCACCTTTATTCCATTGCTTTCTATTGCAACACTTCCAACACCTCTAAAAACACCATCACTACTGAGAAATTTTAGTTGTCAATAGGAAGAATTCAAGTGTGATGTGACTACTTTCAAAAGCTAGAAGAGTTTTACAGTTTGTTATTAGAAATAGAAAATCTAGAAACATAGCATTTGAAATAGGTGTATCATAAGAGAATTTCCTTAGCAATCAACAGCACAATCATTATTTTCTTTTAATATTTATTTAGAAGTATATTTTTACATCATTGTTCATTTTTGTAAAATGTCTGCTTTCTCCTCTCAGGTGTAGAGGAGAAAACTTCCACCAAGTCCCCCATGCACAATCACCATAGTCCCTTGTGCTTGTCCCTCCTTTGTTTTGATTCCCTCCATCTCCCCCTCCCCTGTAGAATGACTCCGATTTATAGTTTCCTGCTAATTGTTTATTTATTTTTGTTATTTTTTCCCTGATTCCTTATTTAGGAATATTTTTCTTTTTCTTTCTGGCTTATTTCACGGGGCATCCTCCCTTCCAGTTCCATCCATATTGCTGTGAATGATATGAGTTTATCTTTTTGATGGCTGAGTAACATTCCATTGCGTATATAGACCACCTCTTCTTGACCTAGTCATTTATTTTTGAGCACTTGGGTTGTTTCCATATCTTACCCAACAAACATAGGAGTGCAGGTTTCTTTTTGTATTAATGTTTCTGTGACCTTTGGGTAGACTCCTACCCAAAACTGGAATTGCTGGGTGAAATGATAGTTCCATTTTTAGTAGTTTGAGGAACTCCACGCTGCTTTCCATAGTGTAGGAGAGTTTCTTTTTCTCTACATCCTTGTCAACATTTTATTTTTGACTATTTTTTTTAATATGTGACATTCTCACTGGTGTAAGATGGTATGTCATTGTGGTTTTGATTTAAATTTCCCTGATTATTAGTGACGTTGAACATGCTTTCATATACCTGAACAGCACAATTATTGTCCAGTCCCTAGGAACATCCCCTGTACCCACTTTGTGTCTTCTGTTCAGCAACAAAGGATAGAACTCAAATTAGTGAACAAAAATGTTTTCATGCCATTTCTAGCTCAAAATAAAAAAGCTTTGGGCTCTCCCTGGTGGCACAATGGGTTAAAGCACTGCATTATGAAGCTTTCCGAAGCCACTGCAACACTAGTTTGATCCCTGGCCAGGGAGATGACCCACATGGCGCGGCAGACCTCTCCTGACCCGCCCGCTGCTACCCACAGCAGTGTACTTCGTTGGTAGGCCTGTTCTGCTCCCCACTCTGTCTCTGGTGAATCCTCTCACCCACCACACCTCTGGTCTGTACCCCAGGTCTGTGAGCATAAATAAATAAATCTTTGAAAAAAAAATAAAATAAAAAAGCTTTTTAGTAAACAACTCTCCCAAGGTGGATGAGGCTGTACAGTAGGTAGTGACTTGTCTGTCACTGTAAGTTGCCAATTACAGGACAGATTATCATCTGTCAAGGTTATAGCAGAAGGGTGAATGGTCTTAAAATTATTTTCAAACCTGATGTTTTGTGATTTTGTGCAATCAATGCTACGTTGGTAAGGGAATAAAGTGTTGTACTAAATCATGCATTTTATGGCATCCCTAATAGAGCAAAAATTGGTTCTTCAGGGTGTGTATCAGAAAATCTGAAGAGCTTACAGTAATGTGTAGTCCTCTAAAGGACAACATTGCATGAACAGAGAGGCTATATATCTACGGTATTGGAATTGCATGGCAGGGGGTATTAGGAGAAAAAACTCTATAAAGGCCACAATATAGCAAAATAGGCCATGAAACACTGTGCTTAACTCCAGCCTCTCTGGGTAAATCCCAGGGCTGTTCATATTCCCTCTCTTGGTGAGGGTGGGGGAGGGCTCCCCGGGCCTCATTCCCTTTTATACCTGAATACAGTGGGTGAGTCTCCTCACCATCTAGCTTTAGCCGTTGTCTTAAGGGAGCAATTTTGGGGATCAATAGTTCATAGATTTGGATTTGTACCTCCTTCTGCTACTGACTAGCTCTATGACCACTAACAAATCATGTAATCACCAAGTCTGAGTTTCTGCCTTTTGTTTTAGTTATTTATTAACTTATTTTTTTTAACCTCATTATTGATTTTTGTATGCTTGATTTCTCCCCACAGGTATATCTCCATAAAATTCCAACCTCCATATCACCTGAGTTTCTTCCTTTTGAGTGGAAATAGTCACTGTTGCTTGTGCAGAGGGTTCTTGGAATGTTTTAATTCTTTTCTAAAAACCAGTTTTTTTTTTTTTGGTTATTATTTTGTTTTTGCATAGAGAGATGAGGTACAGGCCAGAGGTGCAGGGGTGAGAGAACTCACCAGAGACAGAGTGGGGAGTAGAACAGGCAGATTGAGTGAAATCCACTGCTGAGGGGAGTAGAGGGTGGGTCTGCAGAGGTCTACTGCGCATGTGGGTCAGCTCCCTGGCCGGGGATGGAACTTTAACCACAGAGTTAATAGTGCTGAGAATTAACCCCTATGCCAGCAAGGAAGCCCTGGAAACTTTTAATTCTTTGTAATAAAGTATAATTCTAGAAACCATTGGCATGGTGATATATTAGAAATTCAGAATATCAGGTCCATCTTGGACTTCCTGAGTCAGGATCTTCATTTTTAAAAACATTCCTAGATAATTCATAAATATCTTACAATTTCATAATTAGATGAAATGAATAGTGCTTGTAAAAGAGCTTATTATCATATCTGGTACCGAATATTATTACTATTAATGACTTTCTCCCATGCTACCCTATCCATTTTATGTCATGACTTTCTCCTGTTCATCTTTAAATACTCAGTACCCAAAACAGTGCCTGGCAGATGATAGCCACTCCAATTTATATGTTGGTTGAAAGCCTGCCAGATGAAGAGATGAATGAGAACCAGAGTAGGGAGAGGAGATAGTGCTTTTTTTCTGAATAGAAATCTGTCTAGAGATTTTTTTTTTATTTTCCCTGCTCAGAATCCTGTTATCTGACTCATAGCAACTTCTCCCTCGACCTTTAAGTAAAGTCCTTCCCTTCTCTGCACCTCTCCTTTTTGTTTTGAGGGCATGCACATTTAATTAAGGAACTTAATCAAGTATATTCCTTTTTAAGTCTTGGGTGGTGTTGAAAAAAACCCACGATGAATCAGACACGTCCTCACCCTCTGCTATGGAGTGTGTTTCTGTGTGTTCTATCACAGATCTCTTGCAATACACTCATTTCAACCTTATCTTGGCTTAAAAGATAAGGACAGAACTGAAACATATGGGCTTTGTTGGCACACTGGGGCTGAGTTATGAATACTGTCACAGACACAGGAACCAAAAGACTCAGACAAGGAAAACAAGCTTTAATAAAAGGTTCCAGAATGTAGACACTGTCTTCTCCCCCTTGCTTGCTCTCTGTGAACCCCTCCTTTTCCAAAACAGGCTGCTGCAGAAACCTGCAAGGAAACATCACTCGAGTCACATTTTTTCTTTGTCAGTATGCATGATTCACATATTTGCTTCTTTTATATTTGCTCCTTGCAGGTAATTCTCCCTTAGAACAGGTAAGCCATTTGTTAACAAGCTATTCTTTGTCCTACCAGTTCACCTCCCTTGCCACAGTGCCTGCTTGCTAGAGCCAGGGGACAAAGCTTTTCTTGCCTGCTTCCGTACTTGTTTGAAGTCTTGCATTGCTGGAAATCATCCAAATAGTTTTGTACAGAACTTTGTTCTCTTCACCGGTCTATTTCAAGTGACTCCTCCTCTCGCTCTGAAGTATATAACTATATCAGATTCTGAATCTTTATTAAACGTCCTTTTTGAGGGCATTTTTAATCTCACTGGGAAGGGCTGTGTCAACACTTAGGAATTTGAAGACAGGCACCCAAATGTGGCTGGTAAACACCCCGGTAATTCGGGGCATTGGTGATTCAGGGTACCTTCTCTCTGAGGCAGCAAGAATAACTTTGGAACTCTATGGTCTCATTCATCTGAGAAGTTGAGGGTTTCCACCTATGAGGTCACTTAATGCTAAGAGGCAAGTACTATGAGAGTTTACTGTACTCTTTGTAGTTGGAGACAGCATGGAGAATGGTGTATACTGTGGCTTATACATCCCAGGGAAGCCCTGTAACCTTGCCTCTTAGTTTGGCTCTTGCAGGTGGAGAGTTGTGGATTGAAGGTAGATCCAGCTTGTGATGGGGTCTACGCTTGGATGTCCCAAAGGTCCACAAGTTCAGCAAGAGTCCCTACCATCAAGTGTTCCTTCTCCAAATCATTGTCTTGGCTGTTGGGTACCATGCATCCAACTGCTGAAGACACCTGGATCTTTAGCATCTAGTATAGTTGCTGGCATATGGCGCATACACACTAAATGTTATCAACAAAAAGATATGAGCAACTTCTCACTACCTCCCTCAGCTCCATGAAAAAACAAATATGTTCATTTGTTTGTTCAACAAATACTTTTTGAGTACTTCTGTGCTCAGTGTCGTAGTGAGCTTTGGGGAAAACAGCGGTGAACACAGCAGACAAAAACCTCAGTTTTGGGTCCTCCTGGGTGGCGCAGCGGGTTAAAGCACAGCCCTGAGAAGCTAAAGCCACTTCCGCATGAGTTCAATTCCAGCCTGCCCCAGAGGTGACCACATGGCGCCGGCAAACCTCTCCTGACCCGCCCGCTGCTCCCCTCAGCAGTGTACCTCGTCGATCTGCTTGTTCTGCTCCCCACTCTGTCTCTGGTGAAGCCTCTCGCTGCCTCTGAGCCTCTGGCCTGTAACCCAGTTCTGTATGCACAAATAAATAAATTAAAAAAAAACCCACAAAAACCCTCAGTCTTAGTGAATTTTACATTGTAGCAAGAGGACACGGATGAAAACCAAATCAATGAGTAAAAAAACCGTAGTATTATAATGGTGATAAGTGCTATGGGAAGAAATTAAGTAGCCTAAGGGAGAGGGAGTGTGTTGGGGGTGAGTGTTCAATGTTAAATAAGGCAAGGTGTCACTGAGAAAGTGACATTTGACCAAACACCTAGAAGAGGTCAGGCAGTTACTGGAAAGGAGAAGATCTGTAACTCTTGCTTGCAAATTTCCTAAGGTGGGCTCATGCTTACTATGTTCAAGAAATACAAAGGAGTCTGAGTGTCTGGAGTGGAGTAAGCAAGGGCGAGGGGAAGGAGATGAGGTCAGAGCAGAAAGGCATTTGGCAGACTATGTAGGGATATGTAGGCAATTTTAAGATCTCTTACTTTTACTTGGAGATGGAAAGTTGCTCTGGGAGTTTCAATAACCTGATCTGATAAATATATTTAAAACAGGATCACTGTTGTTTTGAGAATAGACTTGGGGGCCAGAGGGGAGAGGGACAGTGTGGGATTGTAGGGTATATTCTGTTGGGAAACCTCTGAAGGAAATGGTTGTTCAGACAGAATGTTAGTAGTTGAAATGGTGACGCGTGGAGGAATTCTGCATTCACTGTGATGGTAAAGTCAACAGGCTATACTAACATATTGAATATGTGAACTGAGTGTATGTGTAAGAGAGCAGGAAGAACTAGGAGGAACCAAAGTTTTGGACTTTAACAGATAGAAAGACAAAACTCTCATTAACTCCAATGAGGAAGACTGCCAAGAAGAGCAAAAAGAGGTTTGTGATGGCTGACAAAGAATTCTGTTTTGAATAAGTTAAGCGAGTGACGTCCTTAGACAGCTACATAAGGAATATGAGTAGGCTGTTGGATGGATGAATATGGACATCAGGCTGGAGAAACATGCTGCAGATTTGAATTTAATCAATCATAAAGTCTGAAGACCCCAGGTAGGATCTGTCATGGTTCTTGTATTCGGCGAGGAAAGAATTTAATGTCAAGACCAAAATTTCAGAGAAGCAAGAGATTTGTTAGGAAGAAGAATAAGAAGCTCCCTCAGTGGAGAAAGATACAGGTGGGTAGTCACGGAGGGGGTGAGAAGCAGGGGCTCATATGGTTACATTAAGCAAGGAGTAGGGTTTGGTTGTTGGTTGTCTCCTTGTAGTGTCTCTTTCTGATTGTTGGGCCCATGGGGCTTTCCTAGGTTACCTACATCCACTGAGTTTGCAGAATTTTCCTAGACTACTGAGTTTGTGAGGTTCTCCTCGGCTACCTGGGCCCACTGAGTTTGCCCACGTTACCTGACCTAACTTCCTGAAAGTAACCTTGTTCTATTGCTCTAACATTGTGTTATTGAGTTGATGTTCTGAACCCTTCAATCAGATTGACAAATGGATCTAGGGTTTGAGGATGAGATGTAGGGGAGGGAAAGAAGGGTGCTGCAACCAAGTATTTTTCAATGAGACTGACAATGGATTTGGGGCTTGGGGCACCCTGTTCCTAACCCTGTTAGGAAATGGTCCTCTACCCATTTCCTAACTTCCTCTTTCAAAGCCTTGAGACTGAGTGAAGTCCAGAGGACTGAGTCTTGGGCCCCCATTACTAATTTTAGGGAGATGAAGAGAATCAACATAGGATATTTAGAAGGAACAGCTAATGAAGCAGGCAGAAAGCCAGGAGACTGTTTTCCTGGAAGCCAAGTGAAGACAGATTTCAAGGAAAAAAGAGTGATCAAGTGTATCAGATGATGCTGTTAGGTCAAGTATGATGAGGACTGATATTGCCCACTGGGCATAGCAACATGGAGGGCACTAGTGATGCCACTAGGAGCAGCTTTGGAGGTGCGATAGAGCCAGTTCAAAACAAATGGGAGCCATGTCCCTCCACTTCCTCAGCTGGGGTCTCACTCAGCTCTCACCCAGATGATTGAGGCAGATTCCCTACCTCAAGTCTTATTACATCATTGTTCCCTTTTGTACAATGCATGCTTTCTTTTCTCAGGTGTAGTCCCCATAAAATTCCCACCACAAATTCACCTGTGAACCATCACCATCATCCCTCTGGTCTCCCCTCCCCTGTTTTGATCCCTTTCCCTCCCTTGCAGAACAGAATGTTTCTGATTTATAGTTGCCTCCTAATTTTATTTATTTATTCATTATTGCCCCCCCCCGCCCTTATTTGGCTCACCTGTGTTCTTCCTATAAATGAAACCATCTTATATTTTTCTTTATCCTTCTGGGTTAATTCACTGAGCATTGTCCCTTCTACCTCCATTAATGATCACAAAATATTGCTCCTGTGACAGACACCCAATATCTGTGACTTTTCTGAACTGTTGCTGAATTTATGATATAAAGTCAGTATTCTAGACCAGCATGACTAATCAAAATTTCTGCACTGATGAATATGTTCTGTAAATCCACATTGTCCAATATGGTAGCTGATAGCCATGACTATTGAGTGTTAGACATTTTATTGAGACCACTAAAGAATGATTTTAGTGGTAATCAATGTAAATTTAATGAATACATGTGGCTAGTGGCTACCATAGTGTACGGTGCAATTCAAGAAAACCAAGGATCTCTAATGTAGTGAATTCTGTCAACTCTGAAAAAGTTTTATTTTTTTTTCTCTTACCTTTGCCTGACCAAAAACTTTGTATTTAGTAGAATGTAAGACCCCATTGACTTTAAAATGCCTTGTTATATTATGCACAATCAAAGAGAAAAATGCTGTTATTGCGCAGTAATTGAGGCAAGGGAGTCAACAATCAGGTAAAGGGTAGTGGAGAAGATTAGACTCTAGGTGGTGGTCAAAGTGTGGCATGTGAAGCTATACAACAGAAGCTTCCATAATGCCATAAATCAAAAACATGCAAAAAGAAAAGAGAAAAAGAAAAAATTGCTCTTAGGGATAAGACACCATTAAAAGACAAGCCAATATTAGAGATATTTTGCTGTTGGGGAAATTTTATCTTAGAATCAAAAAAAATGGCACCTTTGTTGTTTCAATGGTTTCCAGCACATTTTCTGGATGATTTTCAAGTATCAATTTTTAGCATAATTAAAAAAATATATTTTTATTTATTTATTCATATAGAACTGGGGTACAGGCCAGAGGTGCAGAGTGAGAGGATTCACCAGAGACAGAGTGGGGAGCAGAACAGGCAGACTGATGAAGTACACTGCTGAGGGGAGCAGTGGGTGGGCCAAGAGAGGTCTACCATGTCATGTGGGTCACCTCTGGGGCAGGGATAGAACTCATGATGAAGTGGCTTTAGCTTCCTAGTGCTGTGCTTTAACCCACTGCACCACCAGGGAGGGCTTTTTAGCATAAATTTTAAGGCCAAAATAATGGGCACAAGATCTGGGGTGTAGGCCAGCAGTGAAGAGGAGGTGCAACAGGATTCACCAGAGACAGAGTGGGGAGCAGAGCAAGCAATTCTACTGAAATCCACTGCTCAGGGGAGCAGCGGGAGAGACAGGCGGGGAATGGAACTCAGGCTGCAGTGGCCAGGATTGCTGAACCTCAGCACTGCCAGGGATTCCCCCAAATCAAACATTTATGTTAATATTATGGGCAGGACTGGTGTTAGTACCTGTCCACTTTAGAAAATTATTTTCTCTCTCCCTAACATTTACCATAGTTCCTTTCTTCAGTGCATCATGAGTCTTGCCTAAGTGTTAAAGTACTTGGTATGGTTAACATAAAATTAAGCTGACCTCAGAATAAAGTACTTATGTATTATTTTTCTCATGACATTGTGATAACATCATCTTAAAAGTTTCTCAAACCTTTATCTTTTAGCTCAAAGCAGTTAGAAAAGAATTCTTACATTTATCTAATCCCATTTTCCAACCTTTACTGAGGCCCTCTCTTTCCACTTTCAATTTTGGAGACAACTTAAAAACCAAGACTCCACTCTGGCTTTTGTCACTGTAACTGAAAGTGATTTAAATCCAAATGGCACTCTTTTTAATATTTAGAGCATTAAGTCCTAATCCATCCTTTTTAAAGCTTTCATTGTATTTCTTAAGAGCAAAGAAAATGCCCTTCCCTTTACCCAGTGTCATAAGTTAATAAGTCTATCAAATAAGATCATTTTGATTTTGAAATTCATTCCACATTCTCCAATACTTTGGACCTTAAAGTGTATGTAAGATTTAAAAAAAAAAATTTGAGATTTTGAGTTCAAGATAATCCAGGACACATTCTTTTGGTGACATTTTTTAAATGTCTGGTCGACAATACTATTCTTTCACTTAATAGAAAGTTCAGTTTTATTAATTTATTTTAAAGCTTTATTTTATTTAATTATGCATACAAGAACTGGGGTGTAGGACAGAAGTGGGGGGGAAGTCACCAGAGACAGTGTGGAGAGCAGAACAGGGGGATCCACTGACATCCACTGCTGAGACCTCAGAGGTGATAGCACTGAGACTTAACCCCTGTCCCACCAGGGAGGCCTAAGAAAGCTAAGCCTTTAGTAGCATAATTTTTGGCTATGATTGCTTAAATCCAAGAAAGGATGCAAGGGATGGAGAGGGCCACCATAAGGCAAAATTAGGAATCATGGGGCTTTGAAAAACATATTTGAAGATGAGAAACAAAATAACAAAGGGTTTAGAATCCTTTATTATAAAAGCAAAAAGCCAGCTATTCAAAAACTCCTGCTGAAGTGGGTGAAATAGAAAAGCCCAAAAGTCTATACCTTTGCACACACACTCACATCTATTTATATAAAAGAGTTAAGAAGGGGCTTCCCTGCGGCACAGGGCTTAAAGTCTCAGTGCTATCAAGCTATTGTTAGCCGGGTGGGGGGGCAGAGTTGTATCCCCCCCAGGAGCTGACCCATATGGCGCAGCAGATGGAGATCTCTCCTGTCTCACCTGCTGCTCCCCTCAGCAGTGGATTTCAGTAAATCCTCCTGTTCTGCTCCCCACTCTGTCTCTGGTGAATCCTCTCACTTCCTCCCCCCCCCACCTCTGGCCTGCACCCAGTTCTTTTATGCATAAATAAATAAAATAAATCTTAAAAAAAAAGTTAGGGGGTGTTAATGGTATCTGTTCTCACCAGGACGCTGACCCAGATTGAGTCTGGAGCCTCAGCCGTGCAGGGCCCTGTATATGGCGGCCTCCACTTACAACCCATCTCACTCAATCTGGATGCTGGTACATGCTAAGTAACCCCTGATTTATCCATAATTACCAAACCACTGTACACACCACTTTGGAGTACTCAGGAAGAAAGACAATTTTGAAGCATTTTTCCCCTATCTGTACTCACCGCATTCCTTCAGGAAAGCTTTCCTGCCTTTTCTTTCTAACACAGTAAGTACTAATTACACCCCTTGAGTCCACCTTGGCTGCTGTGTTCGACACATCTAGAGTTGTTTTCTTATGACTAGGGAAAAAAATGGACATGAAAGACTAGTTGTGGAGGTCCTTAGGGACATCAGAATAAACCGAATTTACAGGGCACAGCGATCCCAAGCTGCTGAAAGATGGCACTGGGCTCAGGAAGGCTGTGATAAAATCCCTACTGTGAGGGTTTGTTTAAATGAGGAACCGGAACTAGCACGGCTAGTGGAAATGTAGATAAATTGCGAGCATGTGTGCTCACGGTGGGGCCGGCCTTCGCATTGCAGCTTTTCCATCTTCTTCCTCACAAGTCACATTCTACGTTGCTCCTCCTTCTTTTATATTTTTTTAATTATTTATTTATGCATACAGAGCTGGAATACAGGTCAGAGGTTTAGGGGTGAGTGGGTGAAAGGATTCACCAGAGACAGAGTGGGGAGCAGAACAGGCAGACTGGAGTACACTACTGAGGGAGCAGCGGGAGGGTCAAGAGGGGTCTACTGTGCCATGTGGGTCACATCAAGGGTCGGGATCCAACATGCATTGAAGGGGCTGCGGCTAGCTTCTGAAGCGAGTTAGGTGTTCAGTCTGTTCACTCAGGTGCATAAAAACAAATCCTTTATTTTCCTATAACCCAACTGCAGTGTAAGCTCAGCGCTCATCCCCTACCCTGGGAGGGCCCTGTGGGGTCCTGAGCAGGCCGCTGAAGGTTACTTGCTGTCTACATTGTCAGCTGTCCATACCCAGCTCCGGGGATCCTGATTTGCAGGGAGTGTTGCGGGTGTGGTCACCTAGAGACACCCTCAGAAGCCTCAGACCTCCAGCGAACCACTTCTTTCAGACATTGGCTGCCCTGTCAATGAGCAAAGAGGAATTCTGGGCTCTGCCTGGGAAAGGGACATATGGAGTCACAGAGCTTGTGTAGAGCTTGTGCTGTCATGGGCCTGGAGTGTCGCCAACCCCACTGGTTGGGCTCAGGCAAGTGAAAGAAGGTGAACTATGGCGTGGGCCAGGGTGCAGGCCTTTTTCTCAGGAATAGGTCTGTGGTATCCCTATAGTCTCTGCTGCTCCCTCAAAAACTGTCCCACTTAGCCTTTTTTTTTTTTTTAACTCACTATGCAGACCTCCCAGACTTCATGTGTCCGAGTTCTGATCAGTAGTATCAAAGTTGGGCCTCACTGGTGGCACAGGGGTCAAACTCTCAGCACTACCAAGGTATCACCAGCCACTGTGGCCAGACTTGATTCTTAGCCAAGGAGGAGACCCACATGGTGCAGAAGACCTCTGCTGTCTTGCTCACTGCTCCCCTCAGTAGTGGATTTCATTAGATCTGCCTGTTCTGTCTCCACCTTGTCACTGATGACTTCTCTCACCCCATTCACCTCTGGCTTGTACTCCAGTTCTTTTATTAAACAAACAAATAAATAAAGTCAAACATTTAAAGTCACACACAAAAATACTTATTTATAAATATTTATTGAGTGCTCAGTATGTCTCAGGTACTTTGAGTACAAATATGAATGAGATGATGCCCTCAGTGACCTCACAGAATCATTAAATAGCATGTAACAGCAGTGATTAGATCATGGCCATTTAAGATAATGGTTTTGCTCAGAACTCAGCTATTGCTATCACTTGGGCATTCTAAAAAATGACTGGGCTGGAATATATATTTGTGTCAACCATGAATTAAGGAGGATAAGTGCCATAACCTTTTCACATCATGGAATTGTTTTCCAGAAAAAGTGTCACATCTCAGAGTTACGAAGATTGAAAATTTTACGACTACAAACACTCCAGTTACCAAAAATACATAGGAAAGGTGTAGTTTAGTTTTAGCACTACCCAACCTCAAAAAGAACATTTGGATGATCGATGTTGGGTTGGTACATTGATGGCAACAAATGAAAACTTTTCAAGTGCTTTTTAAAATTCAAAAAATATATGGAGAGAAGTTTATATTTAATAGTGACTTTCTGAACACAGAAGATGTCTGGGAAGAAAGGCTGAAGTAGATTCACTTTTGTTCTTCTCAGCAGGGAGACCATAATTATCTTAATGATGGAAGAAAGGAGAAAAATACAGCACCCAGAGTGGCCAGGAGTTGAATGGTAATTTCCCACTTATAAGTTCACATCAATCTGAATAGTGGAATTGCACTGAGTTATCGATGTGACTCACGAGGTATTCATTTCACCAACAATTATCCTTGGAAATCACTTAGGTAGAAGCTTAAGATTAGAGATTCCAGTGGTTTCATAGTGTCTTAATTTAGGTAACTGGTAATTTCCTAGAATTCTTTTCCATATATGGTTCTGGATTAAGGCTGACCACAAGGAAGAGGGAAGTGGCAGCCATTTTGCTTGTAAGGTTGGTCTATGGCCAACTGTAGGAACTGTCACAGCTGGTAGGTGTTGTTGCTGAAATACTCCCTTCCCTTTTTGGCTGTGGGGTGATAGTTGGCTGACTCTTTCAGTTCTTGAGAGAACTTTTTCTTTAAACTTCTCTAAGTTTACGACCAAGGGTCTGTATACGTTCATGTAAAAGGTCACAAATTTTATCATGTCTGGAGCTGGTAAGAGATAGAAGTGGGTTCCACTTCATTCTTTAGACTTTAGTTTGTCTTTGTCTTCCCCACTTCCCATCTGGCATTTCTTTTCAACACAAGTCTTGCTGACATATAGCAAATTCAATTAGTCTATTACCAGGTACTGAGATTATAGCTTTCTATAAACTCTTCACCAGCTCCATAACTTATATTTCTTATTCCATGACACTCATAGTGGTTCTGGCTATTTGTCTGAGCCTAAACTGATAAAAAGAAGAACATGTATCTTTTAATTAATCCAGTGATAAAAATGTCCTGTTTCCTATTCCATTCCATTGGGGACTTGTAAAATGCTTGGCTTGAGTTTAAGAATGATATTTTTAAAAATAAACACGTTTTTATGATTGGATCAAGAAATATGGTCTATGTAGACAAGTGGGATACCACTCAGTGATCAAAAAAGATAAACTCATGCCATTCACAGCAAAATGGACAGAGACAGATGGGATTATGCTCAACATATACATCTTTAAATCCTAGATTTATCTTTAATGTACTAAGATGCCCACATAGTGAGTGTTTTTACACAGATTTATGTTTCCTCTCTCAATCTCACTAGAGAGAATGGTTCATTGAGTGGTAAGAGTATGTGAAACCAGTAAGATAAGGTAAATGCTTAAATAATACTACTCCTTCATAGACATAACTGGCTTCATCATCAAACTTCCAGTTTTGGTGCTAATGTCTCTTCGTTCTTGAGCTACTTCACCCCTGGGTGCCCTTGGTCAGTAGAAAATGCATTCTTCTCTTTTTTCTCTCCTTCCCCCCAATTTTCTTCAAGTCCTCTTTCACCTTTAATCTTTTCCCTAACATGTGCAATTTGAGATTTGCGTGGTTGCTACTTCAAAGTTGTACAATGAGCAAATTAGAGCAATGGGTTTTGTTACTGAAGTGAAATGAGCGTGTCCAGACCATTTGAAAACTTCATGGGAAACACACCCAACCCTAAAAGGATTATAGGAGGGTCATGATTTATCCTATTATTCGGCAAGAAGAGCAAAGTTTCTTGGGAAGCAGATGCTTGGAGACAGATGCTATTTCGGTATTGTCACTTTAGAATTGTGTAAATCTTATCCTTGGCTGTGCGTTTTAATTAATGAACTGCTTACATTACGGTTGGATTTCCTGATTTATTGAGATTTTGTTTCACCTACATTCCACTTAACTAAATCCACAAGCTTCAAGCCTGATTTACTGTCTCAGTTCAAATGAAAGCATACTTCCCTGACAATATTTATAGCTTTTTTAATAGCATTGTGATTGAAAAACAAGCCTTTGTTCACAATAATATTTGAAAATTGTAAAAATTAAAAAATCTTCTTTTCATTTCCTCACTCCCCTTCTGGAAGCTCCCCATTGCCTGGGAGAGAAAACCAGTCGTTTTCACTGGCCAAGTCTCTGTGATTTCCACTGGGTAGACAAACCCCCATGAGTCTCACAGTCCTGAGGAGCATATGCTGCAAGTTATTTTTTTTTAAGGATTTATTTATTTATGCATACAGAACTGGGGTACAGGCCAGAGGTGCAGGGGCAGTGAGAGGATTCACCAGAGACAGTGGGGAGCAGAACAGGCAGATAGTCAAGGTACACTGCTGAGGGGATCAGTGGGTGGATCAGGAAGGTCTGCCGTGGCATGTGGACCATCTCTGGGGCAGGCAGGGATAGAACTCATGGGGAAGTGGCTTTAGCTTCTTTAACCAGCTGTGCCACCAGGGAGGGCCCTCCAAGTTATATTTGTAACCTGAATCCTTCTGTCCTCACCACTGCGGAGGAAGTCAGCCTTCCCAGTGTCCTCTGATAGATCATCCCCACACACCTTTCCTCCTAGTTTCTGTGTGGTTCATATAATCTCCCAGCCTTTTTAATGTGCTTTGGCCCTTAAATAGCCAAAGGATAAGTTTGCCCCTGTCTTAGTGACTTAATGTAGCTGCTCTCTTATTGCAAGGCAACATGCAAGACATGCAAGACATGGTCTTTCCCTTCATTCTTAATGCTATCTGACACGTTGCCACCTGCCCAGGTCTGCCTTCCCAATAGTTCCTTTGAGTTCCTGATCTTCATCTGAGGCAAGTGAGTAGAAAGTTCCCATGTCCTTAGGCAGGACCTCATTTCTTATCCATACCATATCAGAAACCATATCAGAATCACACCACTTCATGAAATGGATAAGCAAGTTACAAGTTGCAAATTACAAAAAGAAAAAAAAAAGATAATTTCTCCTTTTTTCAATTTCTCACAGTTCTGGTTCAGGCACTTTTTTTTTTTTTAAGATTTATTTTTATTTATTTATGCATACGAGAACTGGGCTGTAGGCCAGAGGTGCAGAGATGGGAGAAGAGGGTTCACAGAGACAGAGTGAGGAGCAAAACAGGCAGATCGATGTAATACACTGCTGAGGGGAGCAGCGGGTGAGTCAGGAGAGGTCTGCTGCGCCATGCGGGTCACCTCCCTGGCCAGGTTAGAACTCAAGCCCCAGTGGCTGGTGACAGCTTGATAGTGCTGAGACTAACCCCTGCACCACCAGATAAGTCCCTCCCTCTGCTCTCCTTGTCCAGCTTTTAATAATATTAGGTAAGTTGCCAAATGTAGCCTACTTTTAGATGTTTTCAATATGAAGCAAAAATTATGCCTGCAGATTTTTTTCTATGTTCCCAACTTCTGTAATCCCAATAGCATCTGCTCAGTCAGAAGCCCACTTTTTTTTTAGAAGATAGTTTCTTCTTCAGATTGCAGGGTACAGTGTAAATCCTCACATCAGAGGTAACCCATTACTAGCGGAAATCATTTGCAGATGATAATCTGCTGTGAACACGGAAAGTTTTTTATTTTAAATCCACAACTTCTTAAACTTTCCATGTTATGTGCTCAATTAAATAGCTCAATGTCAGTTAGTAAAGACTAGGTGTGCTGTAATAACAAACAGTTCTCAAATTTTAAGTATCTTAAAATAACGAACATTTCTAATTTATACTATATGTTTGGTTAAAGTTGGCGTGGAGAATGCTGGTTGTAATTATCCAGGGAACTGGGATGTAGCAGATGTTTTCATCACTTGCCTCTAGGCCAAGGGCAAAAGAACTCCAGAATTCTTGCACTGCCCATGAGTACTTTCATCTGAATCACCTACTCCTCACCCAGATACTAACTAGCCAGGAAGCTCGATCCTATGGTGACCCTATCCTTTCTCTGAGATTCAAAGCAATGCATCACCTGTCCATTGACCATCTTAAAGTCACATAATAGTTCACATCCACTGGGGCTCACCAAGTCCACATATTACACAGAGCTTTCCATGTATAGGGAGTTCAGTAATAATTTTAATACTATTGCTATCCATATTTTATAGATGTAGAAAATGAGATACAGAGAAGACAAATGATGTGGCCTGGTCCTACAGCTGTTAAAAGGTAACAGTAGGATTTGGCTTCATAGGCCACAATCAACCACTACTTTGCTCACATTCCATCGAACTGTCTGGAGGGGAGTTTCCTCAGTGTCTCTCCTAATGACACACCTGCTTTTTTCTGCATTAATCCCAATTGGGGTAATGGCACTACCAGCAACATGGGTGACCAGTGTCAGAAATCTGGGTTTGTCCTTGTTTTGCTTTTTCTCTAAACTTCCATGTCCAATTCAAGGCAGCTCTTTTCCTCTCTAATCCATTCCTTAGAGCAGTTGGATGAACTTCTGAGCATATGGATCTGAGATATCTGATGTACTATTCTCTTACAAAACCCCATCATTTACCACTTCCCATGAAATAAAGTCTGATATTTTATGGTTTTTTCCTCTGCTGGAAACTTCTATACCCTCTCCCTTGCCAAACATGCATTCTACTTTACATACAAAATGCAAATTTCAGCTTAACTATCACTTTTTGACCCCCAGAACCCTCAATACTGGGTGGTCAGATGCTCCCTTTTAAATATTCCCACAAAGTTGTGTCTCTCATTTTATTATTTTTTTTCAAGATTTAGTTTTTTATTTATATATGCATGTAAGAACTGGGGTGTAGGCCAGAGGTGTGGGGGTTGAGAAGATTCACCAGGAGTGTGGGGAGAAGAACTACTTAAATCTACTGCTGAGGGGAGTAGGGTCACAACAGGAGAGGTTTGCTGTGCCCTGTGGGTCAGCTCCCTGGCCAGAATCTAGCTCGTGCTGCTGTGGCTGCCGATAACTTCATAGTGCTGAGACTTAACCATTGGCCATCAGGGAGGCCCCTGTTTATTTTATTTTAAACACTTATCAACCACACTTAAATTGATTTAGTAACTGTTTATAGCATTAAAAAATAATCTTTATGGGCCCTCCCTGGTAGCACAGCAGTAAGAAGCTAAAGCCACTTCAGTATGAGTTTGATCCACGCCCAGAAGTGACCCACATGGTGCTGCAGACCTCTCCTGACCTGCTCTCTGCTTCTCTCAGCAGTGTACTTCGTTGATCTGCCTGTTCTGCTCCCCACTCTGTCTCTGGTGAATCTTCTCACTGTGCCTGTACCCCAGTTCTTTATGCATAAGTAAATAGATCTTTAAATTTTTTTTTAAAATAAGCTTTATTTGGCAAGAAGAATATTTGATTTTGTTCATGGCTCCTTAACACAGTACCTTGTGCAGAACAAGGCCAACACCTACCTGTTGCTTGAGTGGGTGAATCATATTGCTAGCAACTGACTTTTCACTTCAGGGCAGATTGCAACACTGTCGTAGAGAATCTGTGGTTGAGACTGCTGGATTGCTTTAAATGGCAGGGTCTACAAGGCAGTGGGAGGAGACTAGCCTTTCTGTCCAGATACCAGCCATTGACTTGGGTGACAGAAGAGAAGTTATCAAAAGGTTCAGGGTTAATCTCTTTGGTGAGATGGAAAGAAAAATTATGTCAAAGAACGGCCCAGAAACTACCTCACATAAAGTTAATTCCTTTTCAGGGACTGTTGTCCGAAAGCCTCTGCACTAGTCTCACTTCAATTTCATCTTTTGCTAAATCCTCAGAACAATAATTCCATATGTGTCTCTACCAAAAGGGACGTTCATATTTCTTCTTGGCAATATACCCATTTTGTAAGCTCAGTTCAAAATCCAACTCACCTTTTGAAATAAAATTTCCCATATGCTCATTTCTGTTTCTTCAGCATTTCAAAATAAATGTCACTCTAGGTCAATGTGGTTAGTCGTACCTGACTTTGTAGATAGTTTCCAGTTGATAACCTGACAGATTACACTCCTTGGAGGTGGTTCCTTTGCTTCATGTGCTGCAAAGTGCCTTGTACAAAGTGGACAAGCAGAGTCTTAGTCAATTGTTATTGATTTAATAAATTATTAGTTCATTCATTCTGCCTTGTACTTAGCAGTGCTGATCATATTTGTTTAAAGCCACAGCTGTATGTTTCAGCATTAAAAAAAGTATTAATGGGTTATAATGCAGCTACTTTTAGTTTTTGCTTTATTCTATTTGACACATGGATTAACCTTGTGTCTGTATGTGTGGTGGAATGATTTCAAAACCTTGGATTTTTCAAAGAAATTATTCCAGTGACATGGAAGAATTGAATTTCCTTATTCAATTCTATTTAAAATTGAATATGCAAAAACAAAAACAAAAACAAAACAACCTTGAAAAATACAATCTGACAGCTGAAGAAAAGAAAATTACAAACTAGAAAAACATTACTAGAGAAAATAAATTTATAGCTATTAAATTGAATTCATAGTTAAAAGCCTCACTCCCCCTCCAAAAATAGAACCCTCTGGATCCATATGGTTTCACTGGTGAACTCTACTGAATATTTAAATAAAAGTGATGTCAGTTTAATTCAAAAGTATTCCAGAAAATTGAAGAAGGAGTATTTCTGGACTCATTTATGAGATTGGCATTAGTCATCCAACAACCTCATAACACAAATGTAAGCAACTTAACAAACTATGTATAAATTGTACTTTAACAAACTGTGCATAAATTGTACCTAACAAAATATAAGAAGCTAATAAAACATCAAGTGAAGTTTATTCCAAGAATGCAAGATTAGGTGAACATTTGAAAGTAATGTAATTCACTATTTGTACTGTTAAAAAAAAAAAGAACCATATAATCATATCAATAGATGCAAATGCTTTGAAAAAAATCAAAATCCATTCATCAGAAAACTCTTAGCAAATGAGGAAGAGAATGCTCTCAACCATATAGAGTACATCTACCAAAAACAAGTGTAATTATATACATATATACACATACATAGATGTATATAGGCATAGTTTATATATTCAATTGACTTTTAAATCTTCCCACTAAGAGCAGGACCCCAATGCACTGGGGTCCTCTTGTGTATAATAAGGCAAGAATAACAAATAAAAGACATACATTTTAGAAAGGACAAATGAAAATTGTATTCTGAGATGGCATGATTTTCAACCTAGAAGACCCCAAAAAATCTACCCAAAATTTACTAGACTTAATAAGGGAGTTTAACAAAGTTTTAGGGTACAGGCATAAAATACAAAGATCAATTGTATTTCTAAATACCAGTAAAGGACAACTTAGTTTATTTAAACTAAGAATTATTTAAAATCTCATCTTAAAATGAAATAATGATCAAACTTACAGAATATTTGAAAAATATGTATGCTAACAACTAAAAAGACAGAAATAATAAAAAAAACTAATTAAATATATGTCTTTATGAGTCAGAAGACCCAATAATGTCAAGATGTCAATTTCCCTCAAACTAATACATAGATTAAATATAATTCCAATCAAAATCCATTTTCTTGTGTAGAACTTGACAAGCTGATTCTAAAAACTAGATGAAAAAGCAAAGAAACTAGAATTGCTAAAACAATTTTGAAAAACAATAATGTTAGATTATAAACTCTGCCTGATTTGGGGCCTCCGGTTGCCGGAGGGGTTAAAGACAGTGCTATCAAGCTAACGCCAGCCACTGCAGCACAAGTTCCATATCGGCAGTCAAGGGAGTTGACCACATGGTGCTGCAGACGGCTCCTGTCTTGCCTGCTGCTCCCCTCAGCAATGGATTTCGGTAGATCTGCCTGTTCTGCTCTGGGATCTCTTTGGTGAATCCTCTTACCTACCCCTGCAACCCTGGCCTGCACCCCAGTTCTTGTATGCATAAATAAATAAATCTTCAAAAAGAATAAATTCTGCCTGATTTTAAGAGATCTTATATAGTTTAGTAATGAAGGCAGCATGGTATTAAATAAAGAGCAGAGTCAGAGATCAACTGAATAGCATAGAGAGCACAGAGATCAACCACACAAATAGTAACTGAGTTTCAAAAAAAAAAAAAAAATCAAGGCAATACAATACTGAAAAGATAACATTTTCCATGAATGGTATTGGAGTATTTGAATATCCATTTGTGAAAAGTGACATCTATATGTAAAAATCAATCCATGTCTCACAGTATATTCTACAGTTTACTACAAATATTTCAAAACTCTAAATTTAAACTTCATATTAATGAAATTTCTGGATGAACATATTGGAAATAAGTCTTTACAAGCCTAACTTAGGTGAAAATTCTTTATAAAGAACACAAAATCCATAAAGGAAAAATGTCGATGAGTTGTATTTCCTTAAAATTAAAAACTTCTGCTCTTCAAGTGACGTTGTGCAATAATGAAAAGACAAGCCATAGACAGGGAGAAAATAATTACAAAACATCCACTTGATAAAGGATGGGTAGCCAGAATATATACAGAATTCGTAATAGTAAGAAAATGGGCAAGCTATTAATGTAAGCAAAAGATTTTGACAGATACAGGCTAATGAAGAGACACAGTGGCAAATAACTACATGAATAGATGTTCTGCCTCATTAGTCAATAAAGAAATGCAAAATTAAAAGCACAGTACAACACCCCACATAGCTGGCTCAAACAACAACATGATAACATAAAATTCTGGTGGGGGCACTGAGCAATTGGAACACTTTCATTTCTACTGGGAATGCAAAATGGTGCAGGCACTACTTAGGGACAGATTTTGGGAGGGCCACATAAACCCTAAATACATGAATGTCTATAACAACTTTATTTTTAATTATGCCAAACTAGAGACCACCAAATCAACCAAATACTGAATGGGTAAACCATGGTACATTCATGTAATTACAATGAAATACTATATAGCAATGAAAAAGAATGAAAGGCTAACATGCCCACACCATTGCTGAATTCAAAAGTGTTTTGATTTAAGTGAAATAAATCAGATTCAGAAAGTTACAGGCCATACGATTTCATTTACATGACATTCTGGAAAAAGATAAAACATAAAAACCAGCCCTTTGGTTCTCTGGTATTGAGGGCTGAGGTGGGGGTGGATATTGACAAAAAAAAGGGCATGAATGATCTTTTGAAGATGAAAACAGTCTCTACCTTGATTGCAGAGATGTGGAAACATCTCAAAATGCATAGCACTGCACATTTAAAAGATGAATTTTACTGTATGTCAATTTTACTCCAATTTAAACAACTCTGTAGTATAGGCTTCCCAAAAAATGCGGGTGTGAACGAAATAAGAGGATGAAAACCAGCTCAGTGTGGTGGCTGTGATGTCTCTCTTGTTCCAATTGCTGCTCCAAATACCGTCCCACCTGGAGTGGGACTTACGATCCTGAGCAGGTGGATCAAGAGGGAAGGAGGTTACTCCACTCTGAGCCTTAGCTCAAAAGTGCTTGGCTGGGAATACCTTGCTTTACACAGAGAAGAACCAAAACCAAAACCAAACAGAAACATAAAAACTATAGTGCTTGAAAAAAGCCAATTAAAACAGAATTATAAAGAGATATGTCTGAATTGAATACTTTTGAGTTAACCCAGCTTGCTAATGAGTTAAGGCCAACTTCAGAAGGATGCTCGTCTTCTGCAATTTCTCACTTTTCATTAAACTCATCAATTTTACATTCTCTGCCTCAGATATTTTCTTTTCCATATTTCAATGTGTGGACATATAAAAAAAAATAGTTGTATCCTTAAGGTACTAAGAAAATTGCCAGTATGTTTTGCCAAAAAAAAACATGTGTTATGGTAGGGAACAATTGTACAACAATGAAAAATTGGAGGTAGCACTTAAAGAGATTCCTGCAGTTCTCCAAACTATCGAACAGCTGTGAAGCCCTTCTAAACAGAAGAGCGCAGGTCAGATATTACCCTGAATATTACATTTTGGAAGACTTGCTTTTTATCCTCTAACAGTCTCGGTAGGACATCTCATCAAGCATATTGTATATCCACATTGCCAAATACTTCTGAAAACTCAAAGACTAGTCTCCCTGTGTCCTATTTCAAATGCTGAGTCACACCATTTTCCATGGCAGTTTTCTTTCCCTTTCTCTGCAAAAGTTGGTCCTTTTTACAGGGGAGGGGTGGAGATTTGTGTGTTTTATATGCCTAAGGATTTAGCAGTTGTCAAACCTTAAGTCCCAGTTTTAAATAAATAGTCATTTTAATTAGGATGATATAGAAGATGGACTTCATTAGATCTAAACTCAAAAGGCAAGTATCAATTTCCAGCAAATTATACCTTGCCTACGACAAGCCCATAATTTTGATATTTTTATGAGTACGGCATGACAGTACTTAATGGTAAGAAAATACTGGGGGAAATGTGAATGTATGAAAATAAGTCTTGAAAATGTATAAATAATGATTACTAGGTAGACTTACTGCTCAACAAAGGAACCAGATCTCTGTTCTGAATTCATCAGGTAAAATCATATTATAATACATTTGTCTTTACTGCTTTTACCTTTTACTTATTTTTTTTTTTAACATAGACTGAATCTAATTATATTTCTAAGGACTTTCTATCTGTAAAAATCTGTATTTCTGAGTCTGGTTCTAAGTAGTTCTAAGTAGAACTGATTACAACAGAGTACAAGGAAAACTTTCATATTATAGCATGTCCATCTTCCTATGCAGGAGGGACCATCTTATCAACACTACATGTGGATATTTAAACTCAAGACTGCCTGCACTAACGCCAGAATTCTACTCTCCCTTCTTCTATCCTCCCCTTCCCTTCTCCCTCCTGCCTTTTCCCTGCTCCTCCATTCTTCTCCGCCCTTCCTCCTCCTCTTTACCCTGCCCTCCTCCTCCCCCCTCTATCACCTCCCACTTCTCCTCCTGTTCCCTCTCCTCCTTCTCTATCAGTGCTCAAATTAAACCCAGTAAAAACTTCTTACTCCTGGCCCTCCCTGGTGGCGCACCGGGTTAAAAGCACAGCACTGAAAATCTAAAGCCACTTCTGCATGAGTTCGATTCCTGCCTGCCCTGGAAGTGACCACATGGCGTGGCAGACCTCTCCTGACCCGCCCGCTGCTCCCCTCAGCAGTGTACTTCGTCGATCTGCCTGTTCTGCTCCCCACTCTGTCTCTGGTGAAGCCTCTCGTGGCCCCTGAGCCTCTGGCCTGTACCCCAGTTCTGTATGTACAAATAAATAAATCTTAAAAAAAAAAAAAAAACTCCTAACCCAAAAAGCATTTCTTACTGCCTTTCCATCCCCTCATAGAGGCATCTAGGTCTATTTCTTCACAGCTGCACTCTGATAGGTTAATGTCTACCAATAACCTTCCATTGCTCCAAGGTCTAATCTTCTCACCATGGCCAAAGTCACCTTTATTCTATGAACTGACCAGGACTCCAGTCTCCTGCCACTCCCCTTCATTGCCATAATTCATGGACAGGTGTTAGGGGTAAAGGGTGTCCTGAAGAACTCTGCAGAGTTTTGTGGACTCCACCCCCTACTCCAGTTATTGAAACTACAACTCCCAGCAGTACCAAGGGGAGAACTGCAAGGACCCAAGGGTAGAGCTAAGCAGGCATTCTGGAACTTGAACTTTTGGGGGGACATAAGGGAGCCAGGTGAGACAGGTTCTCTCTGGACCGCGTGGCTCTCCGAACCACGTGGCTGGTGTCTGGTCGCTTGGCTCTTGATGAGTTTTCAGTGTATTATTGGAGTTCCAAGTCAGTGGAGTTGGTAGGATGTTCTAGTTAACTTGTATCTCTTTCTCTGGGTTGTTCCTTTTCTTTCCCTTTGTAAGTAAACCCATTATTGCCCTTTTTGTGTAGATCTGCAGTACAATTGAATTTTAAGCACAGGTGAGGACCCACAGACAGGCATCCAAGTTCACACTGGGTTGCCCTGTTCACGGGACTGCTCTTCCTTCAGGGAATGTGTCTCCAGTGGCCCTTGCCCGGCTAACTCCCATTTGTCCAAGTCTCAGTTTATTATGTGTCATTTACTTCAAAAGATCTTTTCTGACTACCATCTTCACCCAAACTGGTTTCAGTGCCTCAGTGCTTAATCTCCATAGCAGCTATCATTAAATAGCTCATTTCATAATTATTCATTTAATATTGCTCTCATTAAAAAAGCTAGATCTCTGAGGGCCCTCCGTGGTGGCGGGTTAAAGCACAGCACTGAGGCTTAAGCCACTTCTGCATGAGTTCGATTTCTGCCTGCCCCAGAGGAGATCCACATGGTGAGGCAGACCTCTCCTGACCTGCCCGCTACTCCCCTCAGCAGTGTATTTCATCTATCTGCCTGTTCTGTTGCCGGCTCTGTCTCTGGTGAATCCTCTCACCCTCTGCATCTCTGGCCTGTACCCCAGTTCTATATGAATAAAAAAAAAAAAGGCTAGATCTCTGAGAT
>NW_004567105.1:38160220-38165516 GCF_000260355.1 Condylura cristata
TGGCTTTTAAACTCTCAAGGATGAGCTGCAGGCAGAGTCCTGCTGTGTCACTTCTCTGTCAAAATGTCCATGATTTCCTCCATGTCATTCCCCTGACTCCAACCCACCTCATTTTTTTTTTTTAAACGTCCTCATGGTTGGTACCATGGTTTCAGGAAGCACATTTGCATTCCAGACAGAATAGTCAAAGACACTGCCAAATGAGTCTTCTTTAGAAAACAACAAACTCTTCCCTTTATAGTTCGTTGTCTAGACCTTATTGCCTGGCAACCTCTAGTTACAAGTGAATCTGGGAGGTTACTATTTTAGTGGAACACATTGGCATCTTGAAAAAGATGGGCTTCTATTAGTGAGGAGTGAAAAGAAAATGACTACTGAATAGAAAAGAAATAGTGACTATCCTATCAGGTTCAATAAATACTTTTTATATAAATAAATGAAGGCTTCAGAACTAATTTGAAATTGAAATAATTATACTGCAATAATTCTACTGTCCCCCTCCCCCTGTAAAAAGGAAACCTATGGAAATTTTCTTAGTTTGAACAAATTTCACTTTTGTGCTTAATTTTATTGGTCTTCATTTGCTGTAACTGGGCTTCAAGGGTCAGAAAAAAGGCATTTAGAGGCAACATCCAGACTTACAATAGTTTGGTGTTTTTGACTTTTGTACCTGCAGAGATTTTCAAATAATGCTAGGCTGGAATGGCTTTATTGGATGTGCCCTGTAAGCCAACATTATTTTCTTTGGAAATGTCTTATTACAAAATTATAATATATAAATATTTTAGCAGTAATAACATGGGTAATAGTCCTTAATGGCCTAATCTGCCTGTTGGGCTTCTAGTTTACTATATGGTATTATTTTCAGGCAACACTATAAAAATCTGATTTTATGTTGCCCCGCTGTGAACATCTTCAAGTCAAATAGGAGAAGCAACGTTCTTCTCTCATTTAATTTTTAAATAGCTCCCTAACCTACATTCAGAAGAATCTATATATAAAATGTAACCAGAAGACAGTCTTAATAACAAAACCATCTAATCTTCTGCTATTTTTCTGTGCGTGTAAACTTTTTTTTACAGGTCTGATTGAGTTTAGAGAAGTGAAAATTGGATTTTTCTAAAGTATTCAAGAATTGGAACAAAGATGTGCTTTTAAGATTGAGGTCCAATAGTAAGACTTTTACACTGCTTAATAGCACTTGAGAACTTGTCACCCGGAAATTTTAAATCATTTCGCCAAGGTGGATGGCTTGGTCAGTGCCGTGAACTCTTTTCCTGCTGAGCGCCCCCTATCTCCCCCTTGAAGAACAACACCCTCCCATTGTGCCCAGGGATAGGACGGCTATACCCCAAGTGGTCAGTGAGTGTCCTCGCTAAGACTTTGTAGCATTCCTTCGGTGGCTTGGCTTCATTTATAAGCTCACTGCCTTGGAATAAGGTCACCCAGAGGCTACCCTGGTTTCTGTCCTTCTATAACCTGACGCTTCCACTTCCCTTTGATTCTCTGATTCAGTTACAGCCTTCCAACAAACTTCTGCAGGCTGCGGTTGGTAGAACTGTTCGGCCCTACAGTGCACTAGACTAGAATATGAGCCCACCGCACACGGGCTGTGGAAGAGACTGCTAGAGAACTGCCCAGTGCACCTCCTTCCTTACCTAAAGATTCCAGGTTTTATTTGTGGTGAAATATGCCCAGCTTCCCCACAATTTCTGATTGCAGCTGGGGATCACCATGTGCCATGGGTGTCATCCGTGACATGTGCAAGTCTGGTGGGGATTTCTGGGAAGTCTTTGCTTTCTTCGACATGAATGTTGCTTCTTCCTTCTTTTTCCTTTTGCTTTTTTGGATTGCAAATGGTACTTCTGGCAGAAAAGCTGTCTTGTGATCCTGAAATGTCACATGTAAGTTTTCCTTTAAAGTGAACAAAAAGTTGGAGAGAAACTTATTCCACGACACCCTACGAGACTTGCTGCCTCTCTCCTGATTTCTTGTTAAGTGAAAATCACGAAATCCTTTTGGGTAAAGTTAACAGAATGGGATTACCCATTAGTTAGAGGCACATGGATTCCTAACGAGTATGGGTGCTTAGCCTGATTGATTCAGGGTCTTCACCCTTCCCTTACAATGGTACTTGGCTCATAGTTGACATTAAAATATTTTTGTTATTTAAATTTACTTATAACATATAATCTACTCCTTATATTTGATTCCACAACCTTTATGGTCTTTGAGATATAAAGAGCCTCCCATGTAAGTGGCATAAACCCCACAGATGCTGAAGTACAAAATTGTACACAAGAAATTGTACAGAATAAAAAACAAAACAAACTCTTAGATTATGAGAATAAAATGGTGATCTTCAGAAGAAGGGGATGCCAGGGGTTGCCCAAATCAGATGAAGGGAGTCCATTGTGCAGTGGAGGATGGAAACCAGACTTTATGGAAAGCATAGTGCAGTACAGACAGAGAGCGCTTTATACCAGCAACCTATCAACACTACAAGCCAATGTCACTTCTAAAACATTAGTGTCTATTTGTTTATAATTTCTGCACATCATCCATTAATCATCCCCATCTTAGAGCTGTTTCTCCATCTCTAAGGACAGATTCTCCATGAATCACACACTAGTTGCACCTACCTGTAGTGATTGTGTCACTGAACTTATTCTGGTACATGTGCTTTATCCAGGTAAGTTGCTAAAGAGAAAGAGAAATTGCCTTAAAGAACATTAGTGATGAAGAGAACAAATCAATTATATATTCTGACTCAAGAAATGTGGCCAAAGGTGACATTTCAGAATGGGATGATACATCCATTTTCTTCATCCCACTGCCTTGTCTTTAAGCAACAGGTGCTTAATATGTCTTCATCTAGTCCTTCAGAGCTGAAGCCAGAACAGCTGGCCCGTTGTAAGCTCTTTTCCCACCAAGTGGGCAAATTCAGTCTAGAGCCTTGTCTGTACCTTCTGCTCTGTGGTACCAAGTTGGTTATTGAAGCTCTTGTGGCTCAGCAACACCCTTCAGCACTCTGTCCTCCAATACTGGGGTGGGGATTCGGCACAGCCCCTTTTCTTCAGCCCACTGGCTTTGTTGAGCCTCACCCATAAGGGAGACTGGAAGGCAAAAGGACCAAGGCCCTTTCTATGAGTTTATTATCAGCCGTGTCACCACAGTAATGGCCCTTCACCCTCCCAGTGACAGTTTCTTCCATTTCCAGCTTTTTCATCTGCCCAGAACTCGTCTTTCAACACTCACCCATCAGATACTAACTGGCCATTTGCCAGCTCTGAACACCAGCTCGCTGCAGTGATTCTTCCAACCTCGTCAAAATTCCAACCCCTATTCCTTTGTCTCCCCCAGCCTAAGGGGAGAGGTGACCTCCTTTGTGTGTGTCCTGCATGTTCCCTTTTTGTCATTCAATGTTCCTGGACACTGTCCAACCAGCTCCTCACATCTCATTCTCTGTTGAAATAACCAGGAAAATTTCATATTCCTTGGATGTGCCTTGAACAATGTGTCTAGTATAGCACAGGGGAGGTGATATGGGCTAGCCTGGGTCAACAACCTCTTCTTCATCCTCTCTAATCATCTACATCCACATCAGCTCTGGGACCACAGGCTCAGCCATGCAGAAAGCCATGGAACTAAGCCAATTGGCTCTCAGTACTGAGAAATGATCTAAGTACAGACTTAAAATTGCAGGTCATAAAAAGTTTACCTTGAAGAAATTAAGGATGTTAAATAGTTAATAATTCACCAAGAAAGACCTGCGAGATTTCTCAATGCCCAAAGCTGTCATCTGCTCAGTAGACTCTTAACAGGTTGCAATGTTTTCAATTTTTCCTTTTGCCCATGAACACCATAACCTTTCTCAGGGGCCAGCTCTGCTCCCTGAACCTCTAGAGAGACCTCCCTAAATCCACAAGCCAACACTCAACTGTCTCTTTTGTAAATTCATATGATGTGGAATCAATTCACTTAATCGGGTATAGTACTGCTCCCATCCCCCAGTGAGGTAATAGCAGACACTCAGGCAGAGGACAGATACTATTTGCATTTCTTGGGGTGACACCTGTGCTATCCAACAAGGTAGCGGGAAGTAGGGAAAGAGCAAAGAATTGGCAATTAGATGATCTGGATTTATGATTGCGTTCTCACCGCAGGTAATTTATACTGTTCACCAGTATCCATGCAACACTTCACTGGTAAAACTTCTTTGCATTTCAACTGCATCTTCTGGAAATGGTGAGGATAAATCATACCCATCTTACAGATTATGGGCTTAGATGAGATAATAGGTGTGAAAATTATCGTGTTATAGAAAATACTCTGATTGTTAGTTGTTGTGTTATACTAAATGTACCGTTGAGTTAGATTTTATGTGTCCAATACTCTCAAAGCAATTACATGAAAGACTTGAGGTGTTTCCTCTGGGTCACCTGAACTCCTTAGGGTTTTATGTCATTCAAGTTTGGCTGTGTCACTCGCCATAACTGTTAAGGGCCTTAAATGTTCCAGCTCATGCTGGCTATTACCCGCATGTAATTGTACGCACAGTCAGATACTCACGATATGGTCCCTAGAAATGATCCATTAACCTTTGGTACTTTGCCAGGACCCCATTCTGTCAAAGAATTCAGACTCAAATGATCAGACATCCAAGTAGTTTTACAATAAATACTTTCCATGGTCTGTATCAGAAGGAACTGAACAGGGTCAGGATGATTTGACTCATCAATACAGAATAGGATGAAAAATAAAGTGAAAATTGTTAAGAGTAATTTTGATGTTTCTATCCTTTTTCTCCCTTCCCCTAATTCTTGACAAATTTTTCCAAAACAGATTTTTTTTAAAACCAAGAACCATTTTCTTTTAAAAATTGAAGTACACTCAATATACATTTTATTGATTACAACATATTAATTACAACTTATACAACATTGTGATTTAACATTTATATACAATGTAAAATGGCTACCACAAGTCTTATTTCACAGCTATTCTTAACAATTTTTCAAATTTGCAATACAAACTTACTGCTTATGGATGCCTGCTTAACAACTCAAAACCAGTGTTCCCTAATCCTCTTCACTTAGTTTGCACAACCCCAAACTCTCCCATCCACTAATGTGTTCTTTTTACGAGTTTTGTTTTGCTTTGCTTATTTGGTTTGTTTTCAACTTTCATATACAAGGAAAATCTCTGTCTGACTTATTTCATGTAGCACAATATTCTCAAGGTCCTCCATGTTGATTCATTCTTATTACCAGCAGTGTAGTATTCCATGGCATGT
>NW_004567105.1:38166851-38176281 GCF_000260355.1 Condylura cristata
GCATGAATCAGCTAGATGATCAACATCAGTATTTGTCATTGTAATATACACACATATGTCCATTTCATCATGCTGCCTCCCAGTGCACAGATTTAATGTAACCCATGACCACAGGTACCAGAACATTTAAACCATGTTGCTGATTTTGATGCCAGTGGCAGGGGCACTGTACTAAGAGGCCAAAGAGCTGCATTGCCCCACCTGGATCAGTTTCTTTATCAAGGTACTTCCTTTTTCTGGGCCTCGGTTTCACCAGCCTATATATTGGCTTGGTCAAATATTGGGACTACAGTAGTTGGGCTCTAACTTCCCTTCTATAACATATGCTGGTTTCTTATGTACACGTTAATAATGTATAATTTTCTTTTTTTGTTTAGGATGTAGTGAAATATGGAAGAGATTAAGGGTAGGGAAATCTACCAATCATAATTAGTTAAAATCCAATGCAAATATGTTTGATAGGATGGTGGATATATTTTTGTTCCAATTGGATTTTTTCCAAATATTGAGATTTTTTGAAAAAGGTTATATTGTAATTTAACATGCCTTGTGCTCAATTTTATTATTCCACTTATTTTTAGATTTTTCTACTATACATTTCTTTGTTGGAGATTCGAGCAAAATCTGGAAATGGAATGATTATTGATTTATGTCACTTCTTTCAGAAAGAGCTCCAAGGCCACTGACTTCTGGGAGGGGAAGTGGGGGCGGTATTAAGAGTGCTGGCATTGTTACCCTATTGATTCTTCACCCTGCAGTTTGAGGATTTACTGGCCCTTCTACCTGGTGATTTTCCCCCATGCTACATTTACTGTTTATTTTTTTTACATCTGACCTCTTCAATTCTGAATCCTTTGTAGTTGATTCTCTTTAGAAACATAATTTCTAAGCCTCTCCATTGCATTCTCGAGATAAAGTTCTTTTTTAAAGGTAGTTTCCAATCTTCTGCTTAATTCAGATATAGCTCAATATGGTGACCCAGGGAAAATAATATCTTTTCCTTTCCTTATCTGATTTTTAAGCAGGTAATTTTAGGTGCTATTAGAATTGAAAAAAGGTACTTGAAAATGTATGCACTCTTTAACAAAGTGTAAAATATAGTCTGACAAGGGGTAAGTAACATTATATCATTGTACTTTGTCTTTATAGTAAAAAAATCAAAACCTCCTGCTTGTCTCAAAATACAGATTTGATTAAACAAGTAATAGTCCATTTAAACACTGGCTTATTACTGTGATTTTAGAAATATGTTGTAGAAATTTTTCCATGAGAAATAGTTGTAATTATATTATTAAATTGGGTTTTTTCGGGGTGTTTATTGTTGTGTCCCTTGTCAGATGTGCTATGTGCAGATATTTTTCCGTAGTTTGCCTTTTTGTTTTTGTGATGGCTTTTTAGTTTAATGTAATCCTACTAGTTTATTTTTGCTATTTTTCCCTTGATGTTTGGGGTTGAGTCCTCAAATACATCTTTGTGGTAGATGTTCTGTAGTGTGTATCCTATATTTTCTTTCAAGTACTTTATGATTTCATTTCTCTATACATGCATCATTGTTCATTTTGAACAATGCTTGATTTCACCTCTCAGGTGTGGTTCCCATAAAATTCCCACCATCAACTCACCCGAGAATCATCATCATAGTCCCTTGTGCTCTTCCTTCCCCTGTTTTGATCTCTCTCCCTCCCCTGCAGAATGTCTGATTTATAGTTGCTGGCTAGTTTTTTTTTTTCCCTGATCTCTTATTTGGCTCCCCTATATTCCTCCTGTAAGTGAAAACATCCAATATTTTTTCCTTTTCTTTCCAGTGTATTTCAATGGTCATAATCCCTTCTGGCTCAACCCATGTTTCCACAAATGTCACGAGTTTCTCTTTTTGATTGCTAAGTAGTATTCCATTGTGTATATACACTAAATCTTTTTGACCTACTCATCTATTTTTGGATGTTTGGATTGTATCCATATCTTACCTATTGTAAATAGTGCTGCAATAAATAGAGGGGTGTTGATTTCATTTCTTCTTTTCAGTAATAACAATTCATTTTGAGTTAATTTTTGTTATGGTGAATATAGGTCTTTTCCACTTTTTCTGTGTGTGGCTATCCACGGTTTGCAGCAACATTTATTAAGGAGGATGTCTTTTCTCCAGTGTACAGTAATAGCTAATTTATAAAAAATTGTCCATATTTGATGATTTTTGTTTTAATTTCCTCTTATCTAATAGTTCTTTTTTCTTTTAACTTTATATATCTAATAGCCCTTAAGTTGCATATTATTTAGCCTCCACCTATGCCTAGTCTTCTCTGGTAGTCGATTTCCAACTTTATGGCATTATAGTCAAGGAGAGTAGGTGGTATTTTTCCAATCCTTATAGTTTGTTGATCATTGACTTGTGCCCCAACATTTGGTCTATTCTTGAAAATACTCCATATGCAGTTGAAAAAAGTGCATGAAGTGGTTTGGGAATGGAATGTTCTACAGTTGTCTACTAAACCTTTTTGGTCTAGTGCCTCACTTAGGGCAATTATTCCCGTATTTATTCTTTGTCTTATCGATCTACTGTAAAGGGTATTAAAGTCCTCTATTAGGATTTTGTTATCAATATCTCTCATGATTCCTATTATTATTGTCTTTTGATCTTGGTGCTCTGGCGCTCCATCATTTAGTGCATATATATATTTATTAGTGTTCTTAGACCCTTAATGTCCATCAGTGTCTCCATACCTTTTTTCCTTTACATTTTAAAAGGACAGCTTGATTAGTTAAGGAGAAAGTGAAAACGAAGTACCTGCATAGTCACAGGTAGGCAGGAGAGCTGCTCATTACCTTCCTTAATTGAAAGCCTGTTTTATCAACTACAGGTATTTTTTTGGATACCACGTGTTTGTAAAATAGTCTTCCAGCCTTGAAGGCTGTGCTCACCGTTGGTGTAAGACGGGTTTGTTTTAGAGAACAGAAGTTTGTTTTGACATCCACTCACCCACTCTGCATCTTCTGAGGGGTGAATTAGGTTGACACTGCAAGAAAAGAGGTGGCTGATAGTGTATCCCAGCAAGGGGGAGTCAGTATAAAAGGTAGACCCAGGCAGTGGGGCTGTGGACCCAGTCATTGAAATGTCCTGCTGTGCTGGGGTTGGCATACTTGTGTGGTGGGGTCCACACGCTCCCCTCCTTTGGGCCAACCCCTCAATCTTAATGTCTTTTATAGTCTTGTATACACTTCCACTCCAAGCTATTTATTTTTCTTTGTGTGTGTGTGTGTGCATAGAAAAACTGGAGATGAGAGGATTCCCCAGAGAGCAGAACAGGTGGATTGACTGAAATCTACTGCTTAGGGGAGCAGCAGGTGAGACAGAAGAGGTTGTTGCACCATGTCATCTTCCTGGTCAGGGATTGAGCTCAGGCCATAGCAGTAATAGTGCTGAGACTCAACCCCTAGGCCACCAGAGAGGCCCCTTCAAGCTATTTTTAAGCACTAGATGCAGCACTGGGCATGGGTGATAGTTGCTTTAGGGGTCACAGGCCTGGGGTTCTCTTCTTTACCAGCCCTGAGCCTTATCCTGGGCTGTTAGCTCCTGTATTATAGGCGCTGTGCTCTATCTTGTGCAATCATTCCTTTGTTTGGTTTCAGCTCCTGGTGGAGGATGGTGGGAGGTTTAAATAACCCAGCCTTGGCCTCAAGTGCTAGCCCCTTCTGTGACGAGATCCAAACACTCTGTTTCTCACAGCCAATTCAGGCTCCAATTTTTGCTTTTTTTTTTAAAATATATTTTTTTACTTTCTTCCATTGTCATTCATTTTTGTATCTCTCAGGTGTAGTTCCCATAATTCTCCCACTATCATAGTAGTTGTGATGCATCACCAAAGGCCCTTGTGCTCTTCCCTCCCATGCTTTGATCCTCCTCTCTCTCCCTCCCCTGCCATGGGCCTCAGCTCCATGGTTTGCCTGCAAGTTTTGTCTTTTTTTTTTCCTGATCCTTATATTCTCCCTATAAGTGATACCATCCAATATTTATGCTTTTCCTTCTGACTTATTTCTCTTAGCATCATCCTTTCCAGCTCCATCCATGTTGCCACAAATGGCATTAGTTCATCATTTTTGATTCCCGAGTAGTATTCCATTGTACCCATGGGCCTGAGGCTCTCCATATAAAACAGTTGGACAACAGGTAATGAAAAAATATCTGGCTGTTTTCTATGAGAGCCTGGGGCCCAGGCCAGCAAGCCCTGCCCTGCACCCCTACCTCTATAGCTCCCCAACAGCACACATGCTTCCTGGGCACCAGCTTGCTCACCCCCTTATCCAGCATCCCCTTATCCAGTGTAGAGTCTCAGATCCCCAAAGTTGGAATGTGGCAGCGCCACGCAGCAGTTACCCCTCCAGCTGTGGGTTCCACAGCCCCATCATCACTATAAAAGAGTTCACATAGGGTCTTTCCAAACCCTCTCCACTGGCTAAAGCTTCTAGGGTGTGTGCTACTCAATTGTGTTTTTCTCTGGGGTTTTGACTTTGTTTTACTGCAGTTAATTTGCATTTGGAGGTGGCAAGCTGGGTGTCTTCATTCTGTGCCCGCTTGCTGGACGTCTCAATTTTTCAAGAAAAACTAGATTAAAGTATCTCCCTTGCTGATTATTGAAAGAATTAAACACACAGAGAAAGAAATATAGATAGTTTTGTACACATTAGGTATCATTACTTTTATTGTTATTATTAATGGCAGTAATATGTGATTATTAAAGTTGTTAAGCATCAAATATCACTTTTCTCCTAAGAACAATAAAACGTAATGATTGTGAAAGTTCATCGTACTAGTGGGTAAACCTTGTGGCTTTTTAACCTAATGTTATTATTCATGGATACTATTTTGCAGAGAGCATCTACACCCAGTGCAATGGGTGAAGGGGAATACCATAGATATAGAATTGCAGAAAATCAGAATTGGCTGGGGTATTATTTAAAATATGCTTGTTTTTAAATATTTGGAGAGCCAATATTTAAATGACGTTAGAAAATAACTTTAGAATATCACTATGTTGGGTTTCATCTCCCCACCGAAAGTGGCGCTTGCTGCCTGCGGGGCTGTATTCATCAATTATTTAACTTGATACTATATAGGAAAAAGTTTGCCGAGCACTGGGTTGGTGATGAGCCAGGGGATTTCAAATCTCTCAGCTGAGTGGAGTCGCCCCCTAGCGTCATCTTTGCGCAGGTTCACAAGGCTCACTCACCACGTTCCTGTAGCTTCTTTCTTTCTCCTTACTGGAGAGAAGATCGACAGCAGCAGTAATGAAGATTTGTCTAGACTGTTCATTGCTCTGTGTATACTGTAAGTAGATGTAGCCACACGTGGTCAAAAAGCTGTCTATTCACAAATATTCTGCCCATTAAAAATATTTAATTTCAGAATAGATGGCTCTTGATCAGTTCAGAGTTAATACTAGTTATTCTGTGATCGAATATAGAGGTAAATTGAGCAATACTGAAATAAGAAAGAAAGGTAATTTTCATAGAGTAGCTACTAAGTGACAATTTCTTGATAACCACCCACATTTTAGTTCATGTAAAAAATTTTTTAAATTTATTTTTACATCATTCTTCATTTTGTGCCTTTTCCCATCTTGGTTATAATACCCAATGCCGAGCACTGGGTTGGTGATGAGCCAGGGGATTTCAAATCTCTCAGCTGAGTGGAGTCGCCCCCTAGCGTCATCTTTGCGCAGGTTCATAAGGCTCACTCACCACGTTCCTGTAGCTTCTTTCTTTCTCCTTACTGGAGATTTATTTATTTATGCATCCAGAACTGGAGTACAGGCCAGAGGTGCAGGGGTGGTAAGAGGATTCACCAGAGACAGGGTGGGGAAACAGAGCAGGCAAATTGACAAAATACACTGCAGAAGGAAGCAGTGGGCAAGACAGGAGAGGTCTGCTGTGCTAAGTAGTTCACCTGAGGGTTACAAACTCACACTGAGGCAGCTGGGCTCTCTTACGGTCACTGCGCTTTAACCTGCTGTGCCACCAAGGAGGGTCCTAGCTTGTATAGCTTATAAGGCAGATATTAATCTACCCATGGCCTGAGTTCAATCCCCGGCCAGGGAACTGACCCACATGGCGCAGCAGACCGCTCCTGTCTTGCCTGCTGCTCCCCTCTGCAGTGGATTTCAGTACATCTCCCTGTTCTGCTCCTCACTCTGTCTCTGGTGAATCCTCTCACACCCCACACCTCTGGCCTGCACCTCGGTTCTTGTATGCATTAATAATTAAGAAATAATAAATCCCTAGGTGTTTCAGGAGAAGCAGGCACTTTAGAGCTTATCACCATGACCTATGTATAGGTCCCCCATGGCCTAGTTAGGGTTAACCCATCACCCTCTCACAGCCTCTCTGCACTCCACAAATTTTCAATTTTTTTCTCCGGACTCCGGTGGTCTCACCTTTTCTGTAGTTACTTGTTCTCTGTACCTGAGTGACCCTGCTCTTGTGTCCCTGACCTCCAGGCTCCGGTGTGCACACTCACACATGCATGCTCACGCGTGTGCCAGGTGCCCACAATCAGGTGTGTGGGCCTGTGCCCATGCTCCCAAGCACCTGCTGCATCAGCATGATCAAGGCTGCAGGTGTCCATCATAGAGGCCGGTGGCATATGAAGTCTGACTAACTCCCTAACTTGCCAATGGGGTGTTATCTAAAACATGCTTGTTTTTAAAATTTGGAGGTCAAATATTTTAAAACCTAGATTTGTGATGGCACAATCACAACAATGACTGCTGAAAAAGAAGGCCTCTGGTTAGGTCTTAAATCACATATTTTTATAGTGTACATGAGATATGCAATTTATGGTGCATCTATGGATTCTATCCTCCCAGTAATTCAGTATTTAACTAGAGTTGGGGGGGGGGGCAGGGAACAGAAGGGGGGACTGACATGTTGTTTGGCTCTTGGCTAGTTCTGTGACCAAGTTTCTAGTTCTGTAGTTATTTCAGTGAATAAAGTGTCCCATTCATATAGTCTGAAGTGATTATATGTTGTCATTGACTGATGGCCAATTACAAGTTATTCACATTTGGATCAATGTCCTAGCCATGAGCTCATTAACCCCAAATCCTATTATCTCACACATATGAAGCAGATTGTTTTTAATGTGATGACATTTTCTTGTCTACAAACCTGAATTCTGATGTAGTAAAAAGCCTCCCCAGAAAGAGGCAGAAGGAAGCAGCTGTGTTGTTATCTACCCAACCAGTAAAATGACATGTGCAAATTAATAGATATCTGTTTGTGCCACTTAGGGGCTCTGCTCAGAATTGATGACCTCGGTGAATTTCCTAGAGTTCCTCATCTTCTTCCCCATCTTCATATTATTTCAGTTCTTCCCGGCATCTAGAAATCTTTCTGTTTTTTAATGTCTACAGATTATGAGTCTCTATCCTCAGGCAGTTTGTTTCTAAGACATTGCTTTTTAGACCTGTTGGTGCTATGGTTTTTATCTATCTTAATCTTCTTGGTGTCTCTCCATAATAATTTTAATTAATTGATAGTCTTTGTAGATATAATGTTCCTACCTCCTAAAGATAGATTATTGTGGCTATTAGAATCATTTATTCATATGCTATTCCATTTCCCATCTCTGAAGGAGCAAATTTTTCTTCCACCCATTATCTCTTTGGCTAATGAATTGAACCCAAAGTTAATTCTGAATTACATGGCTGAGGCTCACATTTGTCCTTTGTTTAGGGGGTCCTCTTTGAGGCTGGCGGCCTAATCACCCCTCCTCAGTCCTCAAGTAAGGGGTAAAAGCTTTGACTGTTCATTTTACTAAAACACTTTAAAAAATGAAATATCAGTTAATCCACGATGCCATCGCAATGGTTCAAAGTTTAAATTAATTCAATCAAATGATTTCACAGCATTTAGCAGTACAAGATCATGTTTCTTCCTCCTATACCATGGAAAATGATAGTTACCCAACCCACAATCACTGTGGCTACAATAATCAACTTCTAATCACAAGTTGCCCACAATCACTATAAATGTCTAGTGCATTTACAAAGTATAACATGCAAAACATTTATTTATATAGGCACATATATTTATATTTATCAATGATTTTCAGCTGGGGATGCTTTTATCTCCCAGGGAATATTTAGCAATTCACGGAGACATTTGGCATGCCAAATTGGCTGGAGTGACAGTCTATTCCCTTCTTGGAGGAAGAAGCCAGAGATGTTTTAAACATGTACTGAACTGACTCCCACAACAAGAAATATCAATAATGCCAAGGTTGAGAAACCCCAAATAAAAAGAATATGGTAAATAAAGTATAAATCAGTCTTTTTCAATAATCATCCTCTCTCCTGCTCCTCTCCCATGTCCAACTATGCTTACAGATGCTTTTCTAACTAGTTTTTCCCCATTGTGGGCAAGTTGAATGAACAAATGAAATGCTAGTGAAATATGATGCACCTTTTATAAGTCAGTAGACAAAGGAAGCAAATTTGGTAAACTCCATTGTTTCTTAAAATTTTAATTTTATGTAGAAGAACTGGGGTGCAGGCTCGAGGTGCAGAGACAGAGTGGGGAGCAGGATAGGCCAGCTGACTGAAATCCAGTGCTGAGGGGAACACGGGTGAGACAGGAGAGTCTGCTGTGCCCTATGTGGGTCAGCTTCCTGGCTGGGGATTGAACTCAGGCCACAGCACTGACAGCAATGAGATTCAACCCCATGGCCACCAGGAAGACCCCAGATGAGTTCCATCTTTAACATTTATTGTTAATTACCAAACATCATGTGGGTATTTTTAGTTGCTGGAAGTATCAGGATGAGCAATTATTCTGTTTTTTTTTTTTTTTTTCCACACCCTAGTTGATCTTTAGTATTAGTCATTAAAGAACAGGCTCTTAGAACCTCCAGGTCAGTGATTAAGTCATTTAAGACAGGTGGTGTCTAATCTCATCACCTGTTAATTGCTATCCTAATGGCAATAATAGGTAGCTTTTATAAGATTCAGGCGGTTTACATACATGGCTTTATTTTTTTTAAAGATCTATTTATTTATGCATACAGAACTGGGGTACAGGGCAGAGATGCAGGGATGGTGAGATGATTCACCAGAGACAGAGTGGGGAGCAGAGTCAGACAGGAGAGGTCTGCCGTGCCCTATGTGGGTCAGCTTCCTGGCTGGGGATTGAACTCAGGCCACAGCACTGACAGCAATGAGATTCAACCCCATGGCCACCAGGAAGACCCCAGATGAGTTCCATCTTTAACATTTATTGTTAATTACCAAACATCATGTGGGTATTTTTAGTTGCTGGAAGTATCAGGATGAGCAATTATTCTGTTTTTTTTTTTTTTTTTCCACACCCTAGTTGATCTTTAGTATTAGTCATTAAAGAACAGGCTCTTAGAACCTCCAGGTCAGTGATTAAGTCATTT
>NW_004567105.1:38176811-38191904 GCF_000260355.1 Condylura cristata
AAAAATTGCTTCATGCATTTGTTTATTCATTTTTTTAACTTTTAATGGTTACTTTTCTTAAGTAATAGGCATAACTTCATTTTGAACATTTCTGCTTGCCTGTTAAATGCCAGAACAGTGGAATATGCAAGATTTATTTTTGAGAAAAGATTAGAGGATAGCTGGCATTTTTGTTACAGCGTTGTGCCTTTCTTTATTTACATCATTGTTCATTTTTGCACAGTATTTGATTTCTCCCCTCAAGTGTAATTCCCATAGTCCCTTGTGATCTTCCCTCCCCTGCTTTGAGTCCTCCTCTCTCCTCCCCTCATGGATCCCTCAGATTTCAATTTTGCCTGCTAGTTTTGTCTTTTATTTCCCTGACTCCTTGTTCAGTTTCCCCATATTCTTTAGAAAAAAATAGATAGAACTTCCTCTAGCTAAAGCTTGCTTCCACTGCTGATTCTCTTCTCCTAAAATGGTCAATAAATAAATTAATATTACTCAGAAGTTCCAATCTGCAGAGCTTTTTGGGAACTCAATGATATTTCCATCAAGAAATATGAGCTTTCACTTGAACATCATAGCCCAGATTGTTATAAATTCTCTATAAACAGTAAGTGGTCTAAATGTTCACTAATAAGATTATAGTTATTATAAGATTATGGTTATAGAAATGGTGGCTCTTTATATAGTGACACCGGAGATGGTCTCAATACATTGAGTTTAACAAATATGTTATTTATGGAACTGGATGGAATGTATAATATATTTACTTTAAAAATATATTTACATATCCTTAAATAAGCAAACTTTTGTGGGAGGAGTTTTGCTATTTTGAAAACAGTGGGTATCCTTGGGGGTAAGATTACAGAGAAACATTTTCTATAAGACTTCAATCTTTCCTATTGATCATGTGGCATTTAGAAGAGCAAGAAAGATATTTCCATTTAAAATATACTACAACAGAACAGAAATTAATAGTCGCTCAAGATAGTCACACAATATACAATTTATCACAAAATGCAATAATCAACTAAATCATAACTGATATTAACTCAATGCTTACTCTGTAATTGGCATGACTGTAAGCATCTTATATACATGAACTTATTTAATCATTCCAACAGGATAATTAGGCACTTGGTCCACTATTATTTCTATTTTACAAATGAGGGAGCTGAGATGCAGTCAGGGAGGCTCCCCAGAGTTACAGAACTAGTATTTGCTGAGTGAGGTAAAGCTGAGACTAAGGCAATCTGGCTCTACAGCCTAAAAATCACATCTGCATCTGGAAGTGCCAGGTGAGTGAATGAGAACCAGAGGGCTTTGCAGGGGAAAGTGTGGGGGCTCTTTGGGTTCTCTATGCAGGTAACATGAGTTTCCTCCATCTTTCAGCTCCTGTAGGACAGACGGTGTCTGCATCACTTTCATTTGGCTCTCAGCCTCCCAAGGGGAGGCGTCTCTAATTAGCAGTAGGTAATTGACACCTACTTGTTGTATCTGAAGTTTGAAGATGCCCTAAGATTTATCTATTTTCTGGGTGTGATTACAGTAGTTTTCCATCTTGATTTTTCACAGGTAAACTCTTTATGTGGCCAAAGTGTTCGATGAGTGTGTTGGAGGTAAGAAGTTGTTGACTGGACAGGCTCCATGTTGATTCGGACAGATGGAAAAGAACCTTGGAGCCCTTTACAGATTTTACAGGCCGTTCTTGCTGAATCCAGGGACCAGGAACAAAGGCAGATCAGCAGGGAGGGAGGTAAGGAAGCAACCGAGCGTCCTGGCCCTGAGACCTTCACAATCTATCTCTTGCTTCTCTCTGGCTTCTCCTTTCATGATCGCAGTCTTCCTCTCCAAACTTGTAATCTCATAATGATCCTTCACCCAGTGTCCCTGCTATAGACACACATGCCCTGTGCTCATGCATCTCTGCCCCACATGTCCTGAATGCCCCATGCTTGAGCTCCCAAGCACTTTTTGTGCACATGTAGGTAATGAAACCTGGAAGTATCACTGGAAGGCAGTGGGTGGAGAGGCTGCAGAGGCTGCAGAGGGAGGTGGAAAGAGCCTGCGCCATGTCATTGTCCCTACAGAGGTCATTATTACAAACGTCTGCATTTCATTGGTCTTTCATCATGTGTTCTTGAAGCCCTGACATGTGCAAGCAGAGTTCTGGGGATACAAGACACACTGATGTTGTAGCTTTCACAGTTTGCATCTCAGCAGTGAACTTTGTTAAAATAAAATAACTGGAGAATAGCAGGATATTGATAGTTTTATCCCTTGGGGTTATCAGAAACCTGGGGTCTTGAAAGTTGTATGAAACGTATATTTATGAAGAGTAAAAATTTAACATGTTACTTTAACAGATAACTGGAAGAAGAAAGTTCTAATGTTGGACAAGTCACTAGTGCTATATTATGAAAATAAAGAAATTAAACTGAATGACAATAGAAGGAACATGGTAAAAATGATTTTCTGGTCATGTGTTATTAACCATAATAAAATAAATAGAGGGATGGTAAGTGGGGAAAAGACTGGGTTGTTTATACCCTCAAGGCTTAGCAAGGTTTGCAGGAGATGAAAGCTGCTGCTTCTTTCCAGCTTAACTCTTTCCTGGGCTTTGCATACCACCCCCAAATATAACTGTGGCATTGGTATTTCTAGGGGGCACAAAGTCCCCCTTAAATATTATCATACAAGCCACAGAGTTACTTTATGTTGTCCTTGGAGACGGAAAATAAGCTTTTACCTCTCTTCTGGATTCATTTTCAAAAATGATTCTTGGAAATGAGTTTTCCTTAGACACATTTATATATAATGACAGGCTAATATCTTACACGCCATTACTGTATGTAATAACAGTGTGACAAAACTGACAAGAACTAGACTATAGATGTGAGGCAATTAGCTGTGGAAGAGAGTTTTCCAGCGGAAAGGAGAGCATTGCCACACTGTGTGGTGACTTGATGGTTACTAGGTGATAAATGTGGACGTCGCCTGATGCAAGATTTCAAATAACTGAAATAGGCCCACTTCCTTTTTTTGGCACATACTTACCTGCTCCCCAGTTTTTACTGCCATGGAGAAAAATCCTAGCCTCAAGCCTAGTGCCTAGTAGATAATCAGTACCTCTTACTGAATGAATGAATGAACCCGTTCATCATAAATGTTAAGGAGTTGACGTTACTCACATTTTAGGCAATGCTTATGGCGGGGATGAAGTGTTGGTATTGGGATTTTTTGGGTAAGATTTATTTATTGATGCATTCAGAACTGGGGTATAGGCCAGAGGTGCAGGGGTGGTGAGAGGATTCACCAGAGACAGAGTGGGGAGCAGAACAGGCAGATGGATTGAAATACACTGAGTTCACTCCCCTGGCCGGGGATTGAACTTGTGCTGTGGTGGCTGTGATAGCTTCATAATGCTGTGTTTTAGCCCATTTTTAGCCACTAGGGAGGGCCCTATAGAGATTAAAATTTATGTATTTCTACCATAGCCTGGAGGTGAATTCCTTGAAGGCAGGGATTTCTCTCTTTGGGTTTCAGTGATGCATCCCAAGTGCTAAAATTGCCTGGGATTTACTAGCTCAACATATGTTTGGTGAAAAGATGAATCGTTAAAAGGAATGAATGAACTGCAGGCGGGTGCAAGTAAATTGAAATGTAAAGACAAATCACCATCACCCCAATCACCTGAACCAGAAAATCTAGCTTCTTTCTTCCACAGTTCTAAGGATTCTGTCCCTGAAATACCTTTAGCTCTGTTCCCTTTCTCCAATTCTACACTTGCTGCTTCCACAATTCTTACTGAATTCTCAGAAGTCAGTCATTTTTCCTTCTCCTCCACATCATGGTTACCTTCTTATTTAAGAGTTATTTGTGGCCCTCCTGGTGGTGCAGCGGGTTAAAGCACAGCACTAAGAAGCCAAAGCCACTTCCGCATGAGTTCGATCCCCACCTGCACCGGAGGTGACCACATGGCATGGCAGACCTCTCCTGACCCGCCCGCTGCTCCCCTCAGCAGTGTACTTCGTCGATCTGCCTGTTCTGCTCCCCACTCTGTCTCTGGTGAATCCTCTCACCCTCCACATCTCTGGCCTGTACCCCAGTTCTATATGAATAAATAAATAAATCTTTAAAAAAAAAAGTGGAATAGGGAGTCAGAGTTGGAGAGAAACATCATAAAAGAAGCCACAATGGAGCCACATGAGAAGGACATGGCCAGCTGGCTTTGAAGATGGAATAGCCAGTTGCAAGCTCAGGTTGTTGGCAGCTTCTAGAAGGTAAGGAAATGAAGGTAAAAGACATGGAAATGGATTTGCTTCAGAGTGAGAACTGTGTCAGGTTTCTGAGCTCCCAAACTATACAATAGTGAAATGAGTTGTTTGAATTCACGATGTGCTAAGGCAATTTTTTCGAGCAGTGACAGAAAATGAGTACACCCTATAGCTCTTTGAGGCTATGCTGTAAAATGGGGGGAAAATGAGGACACCCTTTCTAGGTTATTGTGAGGATTAAAACAATATGTGCAAACCATCTACACATGCCCCTGTACATGCTTGGAACTGAGTAAATAGGTCCTCATGCGCCCCAAGTCATATCGTCATTTCCCAAATCAATCCTTTATTCACTTACTGTCATTACAGAAAACCACCAGTAAACTGTTTCTCTGTCATTGAACAAACTTTCCAAATGCCTCTCTCTGACCAGACGAATATAATCTGCTCTCACTGCCCTTCCTCAATTCCATGACTCCTACAATAACTATGTAGAGTAGGAAATGGTTGGTTCCAGAGTTGGGATAAGTTAGACAAAGTCCCTGGGTGTAAAATTTAAACAGCCACCCCTCATGTTTGTGCAAGTGCCTCGCACACCTCAACTTGTTTTGGCCTTGATTAGTCCCATATTTATTGAAAAAGAAGCCTGGGAGCAGGACAAGTAGTGTCTTAGAGGTAGGCAGAGGGGACAAATTCTGAATACTCACCTGACTGCCCCTGTGCTCCAGGGCAGGGCCACACAGTGATGCTAAAAAATTTGATGCACGAAATGGCCAACAGACATATGAAAAAAATATTCAGCATCACTTATAAACAGGGAAATGCAAATCAAATCCATGATGAGATGTGCACCAGATTTGCACCTTACACCAGTAAGAATGGCACGCATGAAAAAAACAAAACAAAACAAAACAAAAAACCGAAAAACAGGCAACAACAAATATTGGCAAAGATGTGGAGAAAAAGGAACTCTCCTACACTGCTTATGGGAATGCAAACTGGTCCAACCACTATGGGAAGCTGTGTGGAGGTTCCTCAGTCTACTAAAAATGGAGATTCCATATGACCCAGTAACTCCACTCTGAGGAATCAACCCAACGGACACAAAAACATTAATGAAGAAAGACACCTGCTGTTCACTGCCGCACTATTTACAATACCCAAGATATGGAAACAAACAACTTCTCAAAATTGATGATTGGATCAAGATAATGTGGTCTATCTACACAATGGAATACTATTTGGCCATCAAAAAAGATAAACTCACATCATTCACAGAAACATGGATGGAGATGGAAGGGATTATGCTTAGTGAAATAAGACTGAAGGAAAAAGTGAAATATCAGATGGTTTCTCTTGTAGGAGGAATATAGGGCAATCAAATAAGAGACCAGGAAAAAAATAACAATAAAAAGAAAATAAAATTGGAAGACAACTATAAATCAAAGACATTCTGCAGGGGAGGGGAAGGAAAAGCGATCAAAGGGGGAGAGAGGAGTACAAAGGACTGTGGTGATGGCTCACAGGTAAATTGATGGTGGGAATTTTATGGGGAATGTACCTAAAAGGTGAAAACTTGCAAGCATACATTGTACTAAAATGAACAATGATGTAAAAGATGTATACAAAACAATGAATTTGTTGCATGAATGAACTGAGGTGGCTTGGGTGACAGTGACCAGATACTTGCTTTTTCCCTTTTATTATTACTTAATTACTTTTCTATGTCATTGTTCGTTTACAATATTTGATCTCTCCCATTAGTTGTGGCCCCCGTAATCTCCCACCACTGCCTCTCATGTGAGCTGTAACCATGGTTCCTTGTGCTCTTCGCTATCCTGTTTTGACCTCTCTCCCTCCCTGCTGATTGATACCTCAGGTCTATGGTTTGCCTGCAAGATTTTCTTTTTCTTGATCCTTTATTTGGTTTCTCTATATTCACACCTTGGTGAGACCATCTGAAATTTTTCTTTTCCCTTCTGACTTACATCACTGGGCATCATCCCTTACAGCTCCATCCATGTTACCACAAATATCATGAGATTATCTTTTTTGAGGGCTGAGAGGTATTCCACTGTATATAGACCACATCTTCTTGATCCAGTCATCTGCGTTGGGGCTTTTGGGTGGTTTTTGTATCTTGGCTATTGTAAGTAGTGTTGCAGTAAACATAGGGGTGCAGGTTTCTTTTTGAAATAGTGCTTTTGCATCCTTTGGGCGTATTCCTAAGAGTGGAATTGTTGAAAACTCCATTTATAGTGTTCTGAGGATCCTTCACCCAACTTTCCATAGTGGCTGGACCAGCTTGCATTTCCCACCAGCAGTGTTAAGAGGAGCGTGCACTTTATCTGCACATTCTCAACAGCATTTGTTGTTGTTGAGAATGTGGGCCATTCTCACAGGTGTGAGATAGTGTCTCATTGTGGTTTTGCTTTGCATTTCCCTGATTATAAGTGATGTTGAGCATTTTTTTAGACATCTATTACAGTGGCCTGGTATTGTTGTTGAGAATGTGGGCCATTCTCACAGGTGTGAGATGGTGTCTCATTGTGGTTTTGCTTTGCACTTCCCTGATTATAAGTGATGTTGAGCATTTTTTTAGACACCTATTACACTGGCCTGGTAGTTGATATAATAGTAGTAGTAATAATGATGATACTATTAATAAATATCTAGCCTTTGCTGCATATAAACTGTGTGCTAGGCACTATGTTAAATGCTTTGTGTGTAATAATTCTCCTTACAAAATTTTTGTGAGTTAGGGCTTATTTTCACTTTTATTCTGATCAGATACAATTCAGACCTAGAGAAATTAACCTCCTTGGCAGAGATCATATAGCCAGAAAGTCTTCATTAAATGTAGATGTGACTGAGCACTCTGGCTCAGGAGTCCTCAAACTTGACATTGTTGCTTTATTTTCAAACACGGAATATTTTGCCTCCATGAGAATAACAAGCAAAGGCAACCCCACCTAAGGGCTAGCTCTGAAGTTTCAAGGTTCACAATGGGTTTTTCAAACCTTTCTCTAAGAAGGATGGGCCTCCTGGATGGCAGAGGACTGAGGCCATTTGGCATTGGAGCCAAAGAGGCAAACTCAGGGGAGCAGAAGTATGTTTACTCATCTGTTATGAGCTCGCTCTAATGCAACTTTACTTTTAGTGTAATAAATTGTATTAACTTTATGCTTGAATGGGTTATCTCTCAAAATAGAAAAATGTGTATTTCCAAGAGTCTTCTTTCATTTACACATGGAAGTCTATGGGAGTTCAAAAAAAATGGATTTTAAGAGCCTCAGTGATGGCTAAGAAATTGCTATTTCAGTCTTGAAAATTGCCTTTTCTACCAGAAACACTGAGAAAGGAAATCAGACCATTGGATCTTGCTGAATTGGAAAAATTACTCAGGTGCTGAGATAGCCACTAAATCTTGATCCTTTTATCCCTAACAATGTGATGGAAATTAAAGCTCAGGCTTCCTCATCAAAATACCTGGTAGGTAGGATAGTGCAAGAAGCCTTAATATATATATATATAAATTTTTTTAGTATATATATTTTTTTAATGAAAGAAAGCACTCAACAATTCTGAGTCTTTTTTCTTCTGTTGTGAAATTCAGATAGCTCTATCAAAAATTGTGGTAAAAATTAGGAGCCTAAATGAACTCATTCATTTACTATTAATGCAAATAACTTCATCTCCCATCTTCAGCTCACAGCTGTCTCATTCAAGTTTCTTAACAAATAGCTGATGATTTTGATATAGCCCAATAATTTGATTAACCCAAGTCATATCATTCTTTCATTTAATAGTCACATACAATTAATTGACTTGCCTTTATAAACAATTGTGTAAAGTCCAAAATTCTTCCCTATAAACTTCTCCCCACTGGGGAAGATGCTTGTATTGCCTTTTACCTTTAATTGCAGCTACTGCCATTCATCACAATTCCTGCTCACCTTAGTCACCTGTGAGCTACTGGGTTCTCTTCCTACTTCTTTCTAAGCATGTTCATCCTTTACAAAAGTCCCTATAGCAATGCCATCTTATTCATCCTACTGACTGGGAAAAAATCTTTGCACTCCATACAACAGACAAGGGACTGATCACAAAGATATACAAAAAGCTCACTTGAATCAACAAAAACAAAATAAACAATGAGTCAAGAAATGGGCAGAAGAACTTAAAAGACATTTATCCAAAGAGGAACTGCAAATTGAGATACCACCTCACACAGTGAGAATGGCACATATCAAAAAAACTAACAACAACAAACATTACCGAGGATGCAGTGAAAAGGGGACCCTACTACATTGCTGGTGAGAATGTAAATTGGTACAACTACAGCAAAAACATGTATGGAAATTCCTCAGACTACTCAAAGTGGAGCTTCCATATGACCCAGCAATTCCACTCCTAGAGATTTACCCAAAGGACACAAAAACATTAATTCTAGAAGATACATACACCCCTATGTTTATTGCAGCACTACTTGCAATAGGTAAATCCTGGAAACAACCCAAATGCCCAAAACTAGATGATTGGCTCAAGAAAATGTGGTCTATATATACAGTGGAATACTATTCGGCAATCAAAAAGATAAATGCATGCCAATCACAGCAACATGGATAGAGTTGGAAGGGATTATGGTCAGTAAAATAAGTAAGCAGGAAAAAGAAAATATTGAATGGCTTCACTTATAAGAGGAATTTAAGAGAACCAAATAAGACAGGGGGGAAAGTACATTGTTACTACAATATAAAACACAACAAAACAATACAAAAAACAGACAGTTATAAACCAGAGAGATCCTACAGGGGAGGGGGACAGAGAGGGATCAGAAAGAGGAAGTAATGTGGAGGCTACAGGGATGATGAGTGGGGGAGGGGGAATAAACATTGTTATAAGATGAACAACAATGTAAATAGAGATATTTTTTAAAAAACAAAAACAATGTCATGGACTTTTACTGCAAGTTAGGGATCTGGTTTAAAATTAGAATACAGAACAGAAAGCAATAAAAATAAAGAATATTAACATTTTTGGTTTTCAAGTAGGGTATAAAAGGAAACTATTATTAGTAAGATGGTATTACAAATTGAACAATTCTAAGAAAAGATGGTAATATTGCACTGATCATTTTACCATGTATCCAAGTGTTTGTTTGGGTCCTCCCTGGTTTAGGGGTTAGGTCTCAGCACTGTCACCAGCACAGCCTAGGTTCAATTCCTGACCAGGGAGCTGACCGATATGGCACAGCAGATCTCTTTCTTGTGTACACAGCAGTGTATTTCAGTGGATCCACCTGTTCTGCTCCCCACTCTGTCTCTGGGGAATCCTCTCACCCCCTGCATATGCCCCAGTTTTTCTACGTAAAACAACAAACAACAACCCCCCCATGTTCAAAAATTTCGGCTATACAGCTGAAATGGAAATAATATGTAGATTCTATTTCAGTTTTAAAAAAGGAAGTAAAGAATTGTAAAGAGTGTTGCACCCACTCTACCAACAAGAGAAATGTAAATAATTGACAAAATTATATATTGTTTTGACTCTATCAAAAATCAAGTAAACAACTTCCTTTGGAGGTATCCAAAGGAAGCAGGCTGCCCACCTTGCCACACTCAGAAGTCACACAGGTAAGGCCAGGAGGTAGAGGGAGTTCAGTTATGACTTAGTGAATTACTACAGGCTACTACTGGACTGGCTAGTGTGAAAATAGAGAACTACTGCATGTCTAAGGAATTCGTGCATGTACCAGAGAAAGTCACAAGGAAAATTAGAAAATCTTTCTAGTGAAATGCAAATAAAATATGTAAAAGTTGTGTAATGAAATTAAATCACCTTACAAAGGAAAATATATAGTATGTGATTATGAGCAAACACATTTTCCTTAGCCATCTGAACCAGCCATGGCCTCCAATGCAGTATTTGCTGTCATGAGTAAGAGTGCTATTCCTGCTCTCGCTCCTAATCTTAAAAGGTCTGAAGTCCCTTCTTTAAGTATAATGTTAAGAGTTTTGGTGCATAAATTTTACCAAGGTTGTTTTTTTCCTTAATTTTCAAGATTTTTAAAAATCAAGAAAATCTTTTCAAACCAGCTAAATTATTCAGGGGATACAATTTGAAATCCAGGGGTACAATCCATTAAAACAAAAAATCAAACAATCTATATTCTAAACAAAAAGCACATGCAGTTGAAATTAGTATTGATTATGAAGTTAAACCATTTGAAATTGTCGAGTTTGTTCTTTTATTTCCTTAGCTCATTAAAAATCTTAATAGGCATTCATCTCATCAAATGTTTTTCTGTATCAATTAAAATAATTATATGATTCCCCCTTAGTTACTAATGTTGCAATAAATATATTTTATAAATAGATTTTACTGAGATACAATTGATGTATGATATTGCATTATTTTAGCTGTACAAAGTAATGATTTAATAGATGTATATATTGCAAAATAATTATTGCCATAAATTGGTTATTATCTACCACCACACATTCTTAGCCATCTCTTTTCTTATTATGAACACTTTTAAGATGTGCTTTTAGCAACTTTCAGATATTTATTATAGTGTTATTATTATAGTCACCATTACATCCCCACTAGTATATTTTCTTTTCTTTTTTTAAAAGATGTTATTAATTTATGCATACAGAACTGGGGTGCAGACCAGAGGTGCAGAGGTGGTGAGAGGCTTCACCAGAGACAGAGTGGGGAGCAGTACAGGCAGATAGACGAAGTACACTGCTGAGGGGAGCAGCGGGCGGGTCAGGAGAGGTCTGCCGCGCCATGTGGGTCACCTCTGGGGTGGGGATGGAACTCACAATGAAGTGCCTGGGGCTGGCTTGCAGTGCTTCGCTCTAACCCATTGCGCCACCCTAGTATATTTTCTTATATTGATTTTCTGATGTGCTTTACCTTGTTTATGATGTTACTTTAAATATATTTTATTTATTTATTTTATAATTAGTTAATATTTAAACTAGTAAATATACTTTATTTTATATTTATTTAATGTTGAAACTAATATATTTTATTTTATATTTATTCAATATTTAAACTAGTTAATAAATTTTAAGTCGGAAATGCATGGAACGTTGTGGATATGGCTCACTATTAAGTTACTTAGGATGTTGATAACTGTCTCTATATGTTCAGGGAAAGTGGGTATATAATTCCCTTATTTTAGTTTTTCCTTTTGTCTCCCTTTTAACCATCACCATTTGGTTGTGTCTATTTCCTCCCCAAAAAATCACTTCCCCATCTCCCTCTTTCCTCAAGTGTAGAAGTCTCGAAGGCTCCCTTCTGGGAATTTTGGTGCAAAGAAAATTTTTGTTGGTCATTATGAGCGTTTAATTTCTCAAGTTCAAACAGTATTGTTTAAAAATAAACACAGTGTGTTGTCATTCAGAATCAAAACCCCATTAATGTTTCCGTGAGTTTTTTTTTTTAAGTTTTGCAGACAAGTGTCTCTGCTGGCACAGGGGTTAAGTCTCATTGCTACCCAGTTATCCCAGCCTGACCCCCATGCGCAGCAGACCTCTCCTGCCTCACTCACTGCTCCCCTTGGTAGTGGATTTCAGTAGATCTGCCTGTTCTGCTCCCCACTCTGTCTCTAGTTAATGCTCTCACCCCCTGCACCTCTGGCCTACATTCCTTCACTCTCCCAGTTCTTGCATGTATAAATAAATAAAAGTAAATCTTAAAATTCTGCAGAGAACAAAAGGAAGCTCTAAAGTGACAGCTTTTCTTTAATTCTTCAACATTGAAGATATTTAAAAAACCGTGCGGGTTGGAAAACTCATCCTCAACCCTAACTGACTGTCTGCCTTGCTCTGGGCACCAAGACAATAGCCCTGAGAACAAGGAAGGGTGGGCCCCACATTAAACCACAATCGGTCATCAAGTGGAGAGCGCCTATGTGGCAAGGTGCCCAGGGCTGAGCTGCCGAGCTGGTGTCTTCATTTATTTAAAAGAGATAAAAGGAAACAGTGCTTCTTCCACACCTTGAAACTGGGCATACGTTCCTTCACTCTTCCATCAATGAGTATTTTGGGCCTCCTATGTCCCAAGCACTTTCCTAAAGGAAGGCTGATGTAGTGAGACTAAAAAGCAGTGAGCAAGACAATAAATTGAACTTAAATAGCAAAGCTCAAACACATAAATATAAAATTTAATACCAGGTAATGCCAAGGTTTGGAAGAAAAACAGTTCAGGTGAGGAAACAAAAAATGACATGGGATGCTATTATGAATCACAGCTTAGTACCCCCAGAACCCCCACACCTGCCTGCTCCAAATGGGTTCTGCCATCTGCCACATCAAGACAAAATATTCTTTAGTGCATAAGACCTTTAATGGAAAGGAACTTTCAAACAATTGGCGTGCACCAGAGAACAGGGGAAGACTAGTTTCTAAATCAAGACCCAAAGTTACCCAGCCCGTCATGGGTAAATGGCCAGCCAAGCAGGATTGGCCCAAGGCAGGGCCAATGAGACCTGAAAGACTGTCACAGTCTAAGGCACCTCCCAGTAGGGACCCACAGGGAAGGGGCAGGAGGGGCCCAGCATGTCTGGGACAGAAGGAGCAAAATCAAAATCAAGATCAAAGCTCCCATAGTGAACCTCCCCACGGGTCTCTCCCCACGCCAGTTTCAACCAGTCCAGGACCAAGAAGCAAGTGCAGCTTCTTCACATGTCTCTGCTCCACGTGCTCCTCCATGTCTCCTTCTGGCTCCATCCTGCTTCCTTTCATCGTCAATCTTCTCTCCGGCTTCTCCTCCACCCCCTCAGCTCTACTGTCCCTTGGGTGGGGCAGTGAACTGCAATGGCTTCTTTCCCTGGTGACCAACTATTGTACTTACTATATTTATTCCACAACTTGCCTTTTTGGTTTTTCTTCTCTAAGTGGTTGACATATGAGCAGATATCTCTTTTTAATCTACTTTTTTTCATCTTTTTTCTTACATTGTTGTTCATTTTTGCACAATATTTAAGATCTGGAAGTGAGGTCGCTAGTCACACTGACACCTGAAAAGACCTGATTTGTCTTTTCTGATGAAAGAAAAGACAAAAACTTGAAAGAAAAGACAAAACTTGAGCAACATGAGGGAGGACAGAGAGAGGGTGATGGGTTAACCCCAGCTAGGCCAAGGGGGACCTATACATAGGTCATGATAATAAGCTTCTAAAGAGCCTGCTTCTCCTGAAACCCCCAGGGATTTATTATTTTTAATTTATTTATGCATCCAAGAACTGAGGTGCAGGCCAGAGGTGTGGGGTGTGAGAGGAATCACCAGAGACAGAGTGGGGAGCAGAACAGGCAGATGTAGTGAAATCTACTGCTGAGGGGAGCAGCAGGCGAGACAGGAGAGGTCTGCCGCGCCATATGGGTCAGCTCCCTGACTGGGGAGCGAACTCAGGCCACAGTGGCTGGGATAGCTTCATGGTGCTGAGACTTTAACCCATGTACCACATGCGGATTTATTCTTGGAAACACAAGGATATGCTCAAAGGTATCTTCCAGTACAGTCTTTGACAAGGGGCATTGTACATTTATTGTTTGGGGGTAGGAGAAATCATATGAGCTGGATAAATACAGGGATCCAGTGGCCCTACAAATACCACAGGAGACAGATCCTCCCAAACGTTTATTGCCTTAGTTGGGGTGCAGAGGCAGGAACAGGGTGATTGACATTTCTGCAACCACAGCACTTTCCCCCTCCTGATTACTCTGGGTTCCTCTTTCTAGAAAAGACACATCTGTTTCCATGTATAGAAGAGGCTTCAGGCCCTGAATTATAGTGTGGTGATTCACACTGTCTGAATGGCTGCATAGCCAGGGCCCCGCATTTCTGCATGCACAAGACATTAATTATTAGACCATCATTCACACCTTGGGAGTTCTTATTGCTTACCTTCTTTGTAGGCTCCTGATAGTGGGGAAGAGAGAGTACCCCTGAATGACCAGTGTGCTCACTTAGATAAAGTTAGTGAGTTATTCCATAGAACACCAAAGAAGGTAAGAGTGTAAAGAGACGTAACAAACTGGTGTTTCAGGGGCAGGAAGTGCTTTTCACAAAGTGCATTAACTGATAGTGGTATTAACATCCCAGTCTCCTCAGATGAAAACTTTAGATCAAACCTTTAGTCCTTCTTGTAAGAACAAGGCCTCACAAACCAAACACTCAGCCTTTGAAAGTGATTCTCAAAAGCTTTGACATTTGTCTGTGAATTCACATACAGATCTGACAAAACTTTTGTGATGGATTTTGGAAACTTATCTTGCCATCGCTTAAGGAAAAAGCTGTGGTGTCTTTGGGTGGTTCAAGAATGAGAACTTGTGAAACCATGGGAAGAATCCACACTGGTGGTGAATAATACCATTCTCACAGCTGGACCATCTGCTGGGTTATTTAGACATAATTGTGTATCACTGAAAGTCTGTCATAAAATACCAGATGAAAATAAGAGCTGGCATCTACTTCTAATTTTCCAAGGCTTAAATTGCCTTTTATTCCTTAAGTTCTAGGAGAACGGGCTTCATTTACAAATGGTCTCAGCTTCTTGCAAACTGGTCTTTTTAAACAAATGGCGATGTTAGTTGATATTAGGACAAGAACTTGACATTTTCACGCTCAATTCTGTGCCAGAAAAGTACATCCATTAGTGAAGGGTCAAATGCTCTGCTTTCCACTGCCCTTTTGTTTTTGATCATCTTATTTTTTAGGATATCTCTATCTATCTATCTATCTATCTATCTATCTATCTATCTATCTATCTATCTATCTATCTATCTATCTATCTATCTATCTATCTATCTATCTA
>NW_004567105.1:38192004-38195019 GCF_000260355.1 Condylura cristata
CTATCTATCTATCTATCTATCTATCTATCTATCTATCTATCTATCTATCTATCTATCTATCTATCTATCTATCTATCTATCTATCTATCTATACAAGAACGGGGGTATAGGCCAAAGGTGTGGGGAGGTGAGAGAACTCACCATAGACAGAGTGGGGAGCAGAACCAGCAGATAAATCCACTGCTGAGGGGAGCTGCAGGTGAGACAGGAGAGGTCTGCTGTGCCATGCAGGTCAGTTCCCATACTGGGGATCAAACTAGTGCTGTAGTGGTTGCTGGTGGCTTCGTATTGCTGAGGTTTAACCCTTTGGGCCCCAGGGAGGCCCCTTATCTTATTTTTAAAGCTCTACTATTTTCATCATTGCTTAGAGGACTAAAAACAAACAAACACACAAAAAAACCCTTTGATATCACAATGCCAGTGGACAAATGCTGGTTTTGCCACTTACTGGTTATATGACAGGGGCCTCAGGTTCACAGTCTTAAAGCTCATTGGTTGTTGAGTGGAATAGAGTTAATTTGGAGTCTAGAACACTGCCTGTCACAGAGCAAGCACTTTACAGAGTTCATCATTATTGTGATAGTAACAATTATCATTGCTGGTGTTGCTAAGTTTAATTGGATGACATGGATGACCCTCTAGTTCTTTCTTGGTGGCTAGTACAATGGTTTACACATAATGAGGACACCACAGTACCTAATAAATGCAGCTTGTTTTACCTAAAGATGAACTATAAAAACAATATTAATTAACAACTCATTTCTGTGCTGCCACTAGGTAACAGACTGTTCTAGATGTTTTGTAGGCAATGAGTATTCAGTAAATGCCTCCTAGGTGACTAAGATACAGGAAATGGACTGAGGAACCAAACAGATTTGGCTTCTGCCCTATAAAGTAGATATTATTAGCATTATTTTGCAAGTAAAAATATTAAAGCTTCATGGATTTAAATAACTTGCTTATTACTGCACTGTAGTAGTAACTTCCTCACTTGGAAGTTCATATTCTGCTTACTCGTTTTACTTTCTCCTGAGCTGGAGTTATGGAGACTTAGTAAGTAAAATAAGCTACAATTTGAGATTTTGACCACCATAAAGAATGCTGAGAGCAGATCGTAACACAAGAGTTCCCTATCCATAGTTTCACTTTACTAAAGTAGTTTCCTCTTACACTGTTTGGAAATATTATATATTATGAGCTGTTTTGGGAGCTCACTCCACATAATTTTTATTCCAGTATATTGTCCTAATTGTTCTATATTACAGTATCATTGCTAATTCCTTACTGTGCCTAATTTATACATTAAACTTTATCAAAGATCTCTATGTATGGAAAAAAACACAGTTCAGTATTACACCTGCATTCTAGTTTTAGGCATTTACTAGAATTAGTGTACTCATCTCCCATGGGTAAGGGGCACTGTGCACATTGAATAATAAGTTAAAAAATCTACATATAATAAAATGGGGTGGAATGGAAGAACACGAATCTTCCTCTTGTTCATAGAACAGGAAGTTCCATAGTGAGTGCCATCGGTCAGTAAGGAAACAGAGGCCGCCACCCACCCAAATGCAGAGACCCAGACCCCAATTCACCCAAAGTAAATGGCGCCTCGGTTTCCGTGTAGTCATACCATGGGGGAGGGTTGGGAAGGGGAAACTTTGTTCTCAGTTCTTCGCAATGCGTTTACCCAATGCAACACAGGAAAAAACTGTTAAAGAAGAAATTCAAATAGTGACTAAAAATGTAACTCTATCACCACAGTCAGTATTGGTTCATTTAACTACACAACAAATTTCCCCTTGGTCAGCTCAAGAGAATGGGAAATAAAAGAAATGTTGTAATAAGAACTAATCTCCAACTTTTACAAATTTCCCTGAAATTTTGCTTTAAATAAGGCCAGAGATTCTGATGAGAGTCTCGTTCCTATTTAGACCCAACTTGGAATGCTTTGGAAGTGCTTTCTTTTCTAAAACGTATTAATTTCACATTTTAAAGAAGAAACTGAGCCCTAGTGTTTACGAATAGAATTAAGTGAATTTTACAAAACTGAGACTTCAAAGAGTGAGCCTGAGGTATAGTTTCTCTTCTGGATCATTGCTTGATATTTCTAAGAGGAAATCTGCCCAAATCTATTCCTTTTTTTTTATTTTTTAATTTTTACATCATTCTTTATTTTGTGCATTTTTTCATCTCATTTGTAATCCCCATGGGCTTCCCACCTCCAATTTACCCATGTGCCATCACCACCAAATCTATTCTAAGCCTTAAAATAATTTAATGGCTGTGTCCATGCAGATGGATTATTTTATTGGTTTTACAAAACCGTAAAATTTCTAGTTTAGCCTCACAATACTTTTATATGCTTCTCCTTCTCTAAATGTATAGCAATATTCCAAATTCCTTAAAACTTTATGCATTTGGAAACTCTAGCAAATAATGAACACAATAAAAGTATGAATTGCAAAAAACAATTTCACATTTAGATGTTTTTCTAAGTAAAATAATATGCATGTTCATTGTAAAAATTTCAAAGTGCATGAAATGAAAAAAATAGAAATTCCTCTTCCTTCAATCCTCATTGTACATCTAGAGATACGCATGGTTAAGAATTTCATATATATCTTTTCCAATTTTGTTCTCCTATTCTCATAAAAACAATATGCAAAAATATTTTATTTTAGCTTAAAATTTATTATGAAAAAATGAGACACTGGAGATAATATACACCTTTCACACCACTGGTTTTTTTATTTTAAGATTTATTTATTTATGTGTACAATAACTGAGTTTAGGTGTGAGAGGTAGGAGGACTCCCCAGAGACAGCTTGGGGAGCAGAACAGGCAGATGTACTGAAATCCACTGCTGAGGGGAGCAGCAGGTGAAACAAGAGAGGTCTGCTGCCTCCAATGTGGGTCAGCTCCCTGGTGGGGGAGGGGGGTGGTTATAGAACTCAGGGGCATTGAACTCAGGCCCTGGCGATGATAGCCAGGTGATAAGAACCCCTGTGCCAC
>NW_004567105.1:38195119-38206158 GCF_000260355.1 Condylura cristata
GTTACAGTGGATGGCAATAGATTGCTAGTACTATATCTTTAACCTCTGAGCCACCAAGGAAGGGCCTCTTGCACCACTGTTTTCAAGTTATAGTCAATCTTGTTTATTCCATGTGCCCTTTGACTTTCTTGCACCCCTCACTAAGAAATCATAACATTTTATTAGTATATATTTTTGTATTTATCTCTAAAAGATAAGGATTTTAAAAACCACTATCATACCGATGACTTTTAAAAGAACATCAAATACCTAATGTTCAAAATTTCCCAATAAAAGTTATTAATTTAACCTATAATTCCATATATATGACAAAATGAAACTCTGCTAAGCATGATACAATGTAACATGCAGCAAACATTAAATAACTTCTATTTGAAATATTAGATATCTAAGATAGAGATTTTACTGATATTCAAAGGGTCTAGAGCTTGTGATTCATACCCCATTCACAATTTAGAAACTCCTATGCACCTGAGGCTAGGTTTTAAGGATCACTTACTCCACAAATGACTAATAATTCTGAACATCCTTCTATGTGCTTATTTTCCTTCTATACCATGTCTGTGAAGTGTCTGTACTTGCCTTTTATCCACTTGCTAATTAGTGTTTTTGTTTTTTACTGTGATATTTCGAGCACTTTATAGATTAAGCTACGAATCCTTTGTTATTATGTGGTTGGCAAATACTTTCTCCCAGGCTCTAGTTTGCCTTTACATATTCTTAACTGGCTCTTTCATATAGCAAAGCAATTTCATTTTGATGAAGTCCAATTTATTGATTCTTTTCTGCTTCATGTTTTCTTTTCTGCTTTATAACTTCGCCTGTAAGAAGTCATCAGTAAGATTTTGGTACCAAAGATTTCTCCTGTTATCTTCTAAAACTTTAATTGTACGTTTTTTCATTTGTCTAGGATTCATTTTGAATAAGTGTTTGTATAAGGCAGGAGATCAGGTTCAAGTTCATTGTTTTCTAGGCATAACCAGCAGCCACAGCGCTACTGTTGAAACCCTGTTGATCCACCATAGACTTGCTTCTGCACCTTTGACAAAAATCAAGGCTGTTCTTGGGAGGTTACTTCTGGGTTTGCTATTCTGTTCCATTGATGTATGTGTCCATTGATAAGTATAAATTTTATGAATTGTTTCTACATGTTTCCTACTATCCTTCCCAGTCAAATGCTCACAAGAATTCATTGCTGACCACAACCAGTGCCTGTCACGTATTGTGTTCTCAGAGTAAGAGTTTTAATCCACTAAAGAGCTACAGAGATTTCTTGAATATTATTCTGTTAGGATGGCATTATAGGAATTTTCTTATGAAAACATCTAGTCTCATTAATTTTTTGAACTTACTAAGAACAGGAAATTTTGTTTGTCTTCATGTCATTTAATATTTCATGCTGATGTAACCCAAAAGTCTCATATTTCATTTTTTTAATGCCCAACTTTCAATAATCTGCATCTCTTTTCTATTTTCCTATAGAAGATTCCTATCCTCCCTTTTTCTCTCCTTCCCTCCTTTTTCCTCTCCCTCCTTCCTTCCCTTCCCTTTTTACTTTCCTGTTACCAGGCAGGGAGAGGGCACCCCAGAACCCCCAAACTTGCCCAGTTTAAATAGGTTTTTGTCATCTGCTGCATCAAGACAAAGCAATGGAAAAGACTTTAATACATGGAATGGAAAGGAACTTTCATACAATTAGTGTGCAAAAAAAAAAAAACAAGAAGATAAAAGAAAGAATAGATAAAGTAGTTTTCCAGTCAAGCACCCAAAGTTATCCATCTCCTAGTGAGTAAACAGGGTTGGCCCAAAGCAGGGACACTGAGGCCCAAAAGCCTGTCACAGTCTAAGGCACCTCCTGGTGGGGACCCATAGGGATGGGGCAGAAGGGGCCAGGTAAGAAAAGAACAAAATCAAGATAAAGGCTGCCACTGTCAGCCTCCCCACGGGTCTCTCACCCATGTTTCATTGCTCTTACCTCAAAACACTGCATGCCAGAGTGGGGCATCTTAAAGAGAGTGCTACGGAGGATCCTGGGATGTTTTTATTTGAACTCCTTCAATGGGAGTAAGTGATGACAGTTATGATATGTGTGTCCACCTCTGGAGACATACATGTTCCCAGTCTGTGGACAATCTCTTGATGGCTTGGGTTTTGTTAGATTGAGGAAGACTGGTTATGAGATAGCTTCATGTTGGGAAGCAAATGTTATCCCGTCATGACACTGCCTTTCTTTGATCTTTCTGTTATCCCTGAAGTAGTTGAACCCTGTCAGTCTTTTATATAAGTCTAACTTTCTTAACTAATAATAATGGAGCAGTCAGCATTTAGTTACCTGCCCTATCTTTGGAAACTAAGAATATGAGTGGCATTGAGTTTTGTATTTTAAATGCTGATGAAGTACCATCCCTGCCTCATTTGATGTACCTGGGTTCTGAGTAAGAATAAGAATGTGACACAGAACTGCACGGCAGTGCGAGGCACTGTTGTAGGACCTCTGGGACCTGCTGCTCTCAGGCAGACAGTGGGGGTGGACCTCCCTTTGCTTCTCTACTTTCAGCAACTCGAGATGCTGCCTGGAGTTGTGCAAATTTAAATCCTTTCCTTGGCCAGGAATCTCTTCCTTTTGTCACCACAAGACCAGAATGTGGCATTAAAGCTTGTATTCCTTTACCTATATGTTGTGAACTCTGTGTCTGTATGGGAAAGTCCCCTACATATGGGAAAGTCTATTCATTTAGAATAGAAGTCCACAAACCGCAGTTGTTGGACCAAATACTGTAGCGGTGAGCAACTTTTATTGGTTGAAAAACTCAAGAGGAGGATTTTTTGATGATATGTGAAAACTATGAAATTCAAAATTTAGTGTGCGCAAATCAACTTTTTATTGGAAGGTAGTGATTTTCACTTCTTGTTCATCATCTACTTTTGAGCTACATTGACTAGATTAGATCATCTACAAGGCCTAAAACATTTACTACATGCCCTTTCACAGAAAAAAAATTGGCCAACCTCTTACTTAGAAAAATGGCCACTTCTGAGTATGAAAAAAAGATCTGGAATCACACTAATTACACTAACAAAGTTAACAAGTAATTGATCTGTCGTCAATCTACAGCCGAAGGAGACAATGCCCATGTAGAGGCACTGGTGTGGCAAAGGGGCACTCAAGCATTTCTAGCAGCAGAAAAAGCACTGCTTTTATTATTTTATTTAACATAAAAGCCATGTATATTTATGATGTATCATCTATAACAAAATGTGTACATGTGAGCTGAATTGCCCTCTGGGTTGGTATCCAAGATCCCTCTGGTTGTCTCTTGAAGTTCCGTGACTCTGTTTCCTTTTGAAGTTTCAGCCCATTGCAGTGACTGTGTCTGTGCTTCTGGTCAGGGGCACACTGGGTCATGGCTCGGAGGGTTCTGTGTAGCCAGAAATCCACTCATCCCATTTAACCTATGCCATGGATCTTCCCTTTTCTTTTAAAGATTTATTAGTTTTATGCATACAAGAACCGGGGTACAGACCAGAGGTGCAGAGGCTTCCTACTGAGGGGAGCAGTGGGTGGGACAGGAGAGGTCTGCCATACCGTGTGGATCAGCTCCCTAGCCAGGGATCTAGTTCTTGCTGCAGTGACTGCAGAGAGCTTCACAGTGCTGTGCTTTAACCTCTTGTGCCACAGGGAGGCCCCCATCATGACAACTTTTCTTTTCCCTTATCCTCACATTCAGTCTTCCACCATCTCCATTAGATCTATTCCTAAATATCTTACCCAAGTGCCTTTATCTTTCGCTTCCCACTGCTACCTGCTCACCCAACATGACTATCACCGAGACGTGGGTGATACCATTATTCATTTTACTCCCTTCAAACCATTCTCCACAACGTAGTCAGAGTTGTAGACCTACTGTGAGTCCTTGGTTTCATCTCTACAGTGCCTTTCCATTGCATACCTCTTCAGACCCAGGTTTCTCCCCTCTGAGTAGAAGCTGGCCCTATTAATCTCCCTTCAATTCTGTGTTTGTTTTTTTTGTTTAGTAAAAGCTTTCAGTGGATTTTATAAGAACTCTTAGGAGGGCACTGCACAAATCAGATACAAAGTTTCCCCACCCTAATTAGAATATTGTTTTATGACATTGCACATTTCCTAAATCTCACACTAATTAAATGTATATTGCACTTCATTATTATCAACAAACAACTATCTGCACTCAAGATTTATGGTTGTATACTGCAGTGGTTGACGACTGTATCAGCATTTCAATTTCAAATGTGTTCCAGAGGTTTGGAGCTTATCTGGAAAATTAATTGCAGCTGAAAACCTGCCACAGCCTTTTCTAGTACAGACCAGCCCCGGGGCCCTAAGTCCGGGTCTGTCTCTGGAACAGCTGCCCAGGGAGTGGAGGGGGTATGGAGAAGGAGGATGGTTGGGGAGAGGGGGTGCCAGCCCTTCTCAGGGATTTTTCCACCAGTTCCTGGAGTCTCTGTGGAGGAGTAGTGAGAACCCCTTTCAGGCTAAATAGCGCAGTTCCTGGAGGTTAGGGAGGCCCAGTTCCCAGGACTCAACGAGCAAACCAGCCACGTGTTGCCTGCCATCAGCACTCACACATCTTCCCCTTTGCTTGTTATTTTTATTTTTTTACTTTTTTTTTTATTATATATAATAGTTTATTTTTACTGTTTTTTTTCTTAAGCAAAGTTTTCAGGGATTTCTAGGTTGTTTTCAGTTGAGCCCAGCTGTGAGTTTTTAAGATAAGGATGGATGTGTTGGCTTCGAGGCAGATGGATGACCCCTAAGGCAAGTGGCTGTTTTCCTGCCAGTTTGTCCCTCAACTGTTCCAGAGGGTGGATACAGAATACTCTGGCTGGTAGCTGCACAGACAGACACTCAATGATTGTACTTTATGAGATTAATTGAACTATAAGAGCAGTTTCCCAAAGAAAAAACCAGGACAATTTATCTATCTTTGCTTACTCACTTACCAGGAAGGTCCTAATGACAGGCTAGGAATTCTCTTGGCTTATCCTACACTTTGAAAAGCAAAATATTCCCAGACCTCCCTGGTGGCACAGGGATTAATTCTCAGTGCTATCAAGCTTTCCCTAGTCATTGTGGCCTGAGTTCAACCCCTAGCCAGGGAGCTGACCCACATGGTGCAGCATGTCTCCTGTCTCGCCTGCTGCTCCCCTCAAGAGTGTATTTCAGAAGATCTGCCTGTTCTCTCCACTCTATCTCTGGGAAAGCCTCTCACCCCTAGCAGCTCTGGCCTGCATCCCAGTTGTTCTATGCAAAATAAATGATATTTTTTTAAAAGCGAAATATTCCTGTTGAATCCAGGAATTAGTGGGTTGGAAGAAGCAGACACTGATAAACAACAGTTTAAGTCCATAGAATCTAAGAGCTGGAGGGATAGGCAAACCCAGGGGTGTTTGGAGCTATTTTCTACTATTCATTCTTTCCTTTGCCAATACCTAGTTTCTCTTTCTTTCCACAGTGTATAGCCGTTTTATCCTTTTAGAACATTTGTTTCATTCTCAGCTTACTTTTGGTCTGGTTCTCACAGCCTGCTCGTCTGTCCTTATCATCCCAAGCACCCAGTCTTTTTTTTATTTTTTAAAAATAATACAGTAGTTTATTTTGTGCCTTTTCCCATCTCAGTTGCACTCCCCTTGGGCTTCCCATCACCAAATCACGCATGTGCCATCACCATAGTCCAGTGCATTTCCCTCCCCTCCCTGCTTTTTGATCCCATTCCCCACTCCACCCCAGTAAAATGTCTCTGGTATAAAGTTGTTCATTATTATTATTTTCTCCACTGAGTCCTTTATACTCCTGCTATGAGTGAAACTATCCAGTATTTTTCCTTTTCTTTCTGGTTTATTTCACTAAGCACAATCTTTTCCAGCTCCATCCATGTTGCTGCAAAAGCCATGTGTTTATTTTTTTTGGTTGCTGAGTAATATTCTATTGTGTATATGTACCACATCTTTTTAATCCAGTCAGCCATTTTTGGACATTTGGGCTGTTTCCATGTCTTTCCAACTGTAAATAAAGCAACAATAAACATGGGGGTGCAGGTGTCTTTCTGAATCAGTGTTTTTGTGTCTTTTGGGTATGAGTGGGATTGCTAGGTCATATCCAAGCTCCATTTTTAGCAGCCAAACACCCAGTCTTTTAAAAAAAATTAATTTACTTAAAAATTGTCCTAAATCATTGTTCATTTTTGGACAGAATTTGATTTCTCCCCTCAGGTGTAATCCCCACAGTTCTCCCACCACAGCACCTGTGACCATCACCACAAGTGATGATCTCTTCCCTCCCCTGTTTTGACCCCTCTCCCTCCCCTCCTGGATGTCTGAGATCTATGATCAACTTGTTCCTAACTCTTTGTTCATTTTCCCCATATTCCCACCGCGAGTGAAACCATCCGTTATTTTTCTTTCTCCTTCTGGCTTATTTCACTGGTCATCATCCCTTCCAGTTCCATCCATGTTGCTACAAATGGCCTGAATTTATCTTATCCATTGCATATAAAGACTATGCTTCTTGGTCCAGTTATCTGTTTTTGGGCATTTGGGTGTTTCCATATTTTGGCTAGTGGAAATAGTGCTGCAATAAATGCAGGAGTTCAGGTTTCCTTTTGAAATAGTGTTTTTGTGCCCTTTGGGTAGTATTCCTAGAAGTGGAATAGCCAGATCATGTGGTAAATCCATCTGTAATACTCTGAGAATCCTCCACACAGCTTTCCATAGTGGCTGGACCTGTTTGCATTCCCACCAACAGTGTAGGAGAGTTCCTTTTCTTTTAAAAAAAAAATTATTTATTTATTCATACAGAACTGGGGTACAGGCCAGAGATGCGGAGAGTGAGAGGATTCACCAGAGACAGAGCGGGGAGCATAACAGGCAGATCCATGAAGTACACTGCTGAGGGGAACAGCGGGCAGGTCAGGAGAGGTCTGCTGCGCCATGTGGTCACCTCTGGGGCAGGCGGGAATCAAACTCATGCGGAAGTGGCTTTAGATTCTTAGTGCTGTGCTTTAACCCGCTGCGCCACCAGGGAGGGCCCAAGAGTTCCTTTTCTTTCACATCCTCGACAGCATTCGTGGATGCCATTTTTTTGTTTAATATGGGCTATTCTCATCTCAGTGTGAGGTAGGATCTCATTATGGTTTTGATCTGCATTTTCCTGACTATAAGTGATGATGAACATTTTCCACATACCTGCCAAGTTCCTAGTCTTCAAGGTCTGTGGCTCCATTTCTACCAACTACCACTAATTACTTCAACTTTGCTATTTCAGCTTAAATTATTAAGAAAGAGGATCTAGAGACTGCAACTTGGGCCAGATGCCCAGTCCCCACTAAGCCAGTCTCACAGGATATGGTGGCATCTGACCCCCAGATACTCAGAGTCTAGAAAGCAACATTTTTGGCGAAGAGGTTGGTTCTGATGGTAGCTGACTTTCAGCTGGGATCTCATGAAGTGTGTGTGTCTAAACAATTCAGGAGCCTATTCAGAGAAACCCCAGGTGCTTTCATTTTACTTAAAGTAGTTCCTGTCTGAAAAATAAAAGGTAAGTTAATTACAAAATAACACAGTCCTATTAATAATGCCATAGCAGTCAAGCTCTGGTGAAACATGCTAGAGTTGATTGTGTTCACCTGCCTGCAAGGATTGATACTACACTGTCAGGAGTGACATGAAAGAAGCTTCGGTACCATTATTCCTCCCTCACAGGAGCCCCATCAGAGAGGATAATTTAATTTCTTTCTCCTTGTTTCCAGGGTTTCATGTGCTCCTAAAAATGCTAATTTTAAAGAGCACAGATTTGTAATTTTTGTTCCCCAGAGTTAAAAATACACTGCACATTTGCAAGCTTGCTGTGTCATGCATATTGGAGGCTGGTTTTGGGTTGGCTGTGGGGCCAAGGAGCTGGCTCCCCATACCAGGGTTCAGCATGTTTTACTGGATGCAAAAAAAAAAAAAAAAATCAGGATGTGGAGCTCTGAGTCAAATGTTTGGCTATTATTAGGTCTTGTATTATTATACTTACAAAAAAAAAAAAAAAAACCACAAAGCAGCTGAACAAGAATGAAATTAAGAGAGGAGCTTTGTGCAGACACTACATCATCTTCTTTCCATATCGAGCACACGGGGTGGTTTTTCCAGGCGCACACAGGCACGGCACCTGTGTTCATTTAAATGATTACACATTCAACAAAATTTGAATGTGTGATGTGCAATCATTTGAATCGCTCATTATACATTAAAATAAACTGACACAAACACAATTTGCTCTCGGCTGCTTTTGAGAAACTAAGTAAATTAAACGAAAGAACAAAATGAAGGTGATCCTAGGCTGAAGAGCTGACATACGATGGAGTAAAAATATTTTGAATTCTCTCTCTGACCACGATCAAGTAACACTCTACACTGGTGTGCAGCCTGGGAAAGGTAAGGGCCTGGCCCTTCCCACCCTTCCCTAAGGCTCCTGAGGCTCACTTCTCACCAGGCTTTGGGCACTTACCCCGCACAAAAGAAAACGGTAAAAAAAGCAAGAGGAAAGGGTGTAGTTCTCAGGGGAAGTACAGGTGTTCCTTCCAGCTCTCTCATGCAATCGTCTATGCTCACTATCTCCAATTTTCTTTATGGCTAATGATTCCTACAATACGCTTCTGTGGGATTTCTGAATCATCAATCCACTGAAGCGGTGTTCTCAATGTTTGCAATCTCGCCAAATCCAGAAATGCCCTTTTCCTACTGTAGTGCCAGGAAGCAAGGGGCAGTTTCACTGCTGATTTGGGCAGATGGATAAAGGAGACTCCTGGAGCCCTCTGGATTTTTCAGGCTTCAGTGCTCTCGGGGAACCGGGCACACAGGCACACCAGGCAGGGAGGCTGGCAGGCAAGGAGGCAGGCACGGCGGGGTGCTGGGATTCAGGCAGGCAACTGAGCCTCCCAGCCCCTCATGTATCTTCACTTTCTCTGGACTCTCTGACATTCTCTCGTGGTCTTGCCTCTGTGGCAGTCACTTGTCCTTTTGTAACCATATTCCCCATAGCTCCCCAGCTCCACCCCTTTCTCTGAGTGACACCAGGTTGTTGTGATATGGGGAAGAGGCAAGTCCAGGAAACTGTTGGTCCACCGTCCTGTTCCTCCTCTCACCGCTGTTTTGTTTTTAATTTTTATTTAATTATACTAATTTATTTTTACAACATTTTGTGCCTTTTTCCATCTCAGTTGTCATCCCCGTGAACTTCCCGTCACCAATCACCCGTGTGCCATCACCTTCGTTCTGTGCACTTCCTCCCTCCCTGCCCCCCAACATTTTTGATCCCACTCCCACTCCATTCCCATAAAATGTCTCTGGTATGTAGTTGTTCATTGTTATTCCCCTCTCCCCCCCTTCTTTATGTTCCTGCTATGAGTGAAACCATCTGGTCTTCTTCTTTCTGGCTTATTTCACTAAGCACGATCCCTTCCAGTTCCACCCATGTGGAGCTGCAGAAGGCATGAGTTTATCTTTTTGATTGCAGAGTAATATTCCATCACCAACACTGTTTTTAAATAACATCATTCAGGGAAAAACAATCCCAGCCAATGTTAGCCAAAATGATGAATTGCCGGAGAACCTACTTTCTTAGACATCACTTTGCTGAAAGTCAGTTTCCCAGAACCAGCCAATGACATCAAGTGAGGAGTTACTCAGATGTTCCCAGCTGTTTGTGATCTAAGCCCCCTGCAGTTAGGTGCCTAGGTGCCCAGCTCTGACTCCAGGACTTTCAACCTCATCTCTGAACTACGCTGCCATTTCCATCTGACCTTTGGGGCTGGTGAGACAAAAACTTGTCCCTTGGGCATCCAGAGACAAATTTCAAACATTTTTCTTTTTCTTCTCCAGGGAGGTCACCTCTAACTAAGTATATCTTTCTCAATTTTGCTTTGCCATATCTAGGATAGGTTGGAGGATAAGAAACACCATAACTTTTTCTTGATTTGAGAATTCACTTGGTTGCAGTAGATCCCTGACTGCTTTTTAGAACCCCACATATGTCTTTTAATCAGTTTGTGTTGACTTTCTGTTTTCTTGGGCAAACAGACTGCGAATCTTCCTACTCCACCATCTTACTGATGTCATAATTTTGAAGCACACATGGAATATTTGCAAACATCGATTATATGTCAGTTCAAAATTCATGTCTCAACAAATGTGAAAATACATTTTACATTGCAAAAAATGTTCCTTGATATAAGGCAATTAAGGATTAAGGTCAGACTTGATTTAAAAAAAAAAAAAGGAACTGTCACAAATTTTGAGTAGTACAACAAAATTATCTCCAAAGTAAAAGAAATTAGAATACTTTTTAAGATTTAGATGGCAACATTTAGATAAAGTTAGATAAAACAAAAAAATTAAATACTTGAAATTTAAAAACAGAAAAAAACCATATATATATGTATATAAAGGGGCTAAAATTGAATTTTGTGGGAAATTTATGGTCCTAATGCCAATATTGGAAAATTAATCAGTCAAGCTAACTATCTCCAGTATATGAAAATAGTATCTACTACAGAATAGAAACACAAACATTTATTGAGTGAATTATTGTATGAATTTAACTTAAGAAATTAAGTACAGAAGAATACAGAGTAAACCTGAAAAGAATAGTGAAAATAAAAAGATAATTGAGCAGCAAATAAAGACTTAAGTCTTGAAATAAAGGAGGGAGGAAGCAGGGGAGGAGGAAGGAAAGAAGAAAGGGAGGAAGAAGGTGGGAGGGAGAGAGGAGAGGACAGAAGGAAAGAAGGAAGGATGGAGGTTTTTTGGTAAGTTTGATTTTTGGACACAACTATATCAAATATAGTGGTTAAATCATAGTTGCATAACCCGGTACTCAGCATTTCCAGCTAGGCTGAATAAAAAGGACCATCTGTATTTACTTTTTTTTTTAATGCATACAGAACTGGGGTACAGCCAGAGGTGCAGGGGTGGTGAGAGGTTCATCAGACACAGAGTGGGGAGCAGAACAGGCAGATTGA
>NW_004567105.1:38206638-38208035 GCF_000260355.1 Condylura cristata
AGTGCTGTGCTTTAACCCGCTGCGCCACCAGGGAGGGCCTATTTTATTTTATTTTTTTAAAGATTTATTTATTTGTGCATACAGAGCTGGGATACAGGCCAGAAGTACAGGGGCAGTGAGAGGATTCACCAGAGACAGAGGGGGGAGCAGCACAGGCAGGTGGATGAAGTCCACTGCTGCGGGGAGCAGCAGGTGAGACAGGAGAGGTCTGCAGTGCCACGTGGGTCAGCTCCAGGGCCTGAGATCAAACTTGTGCTGAAGTGGCAGTGGCCAGCTTCACAGTGCTGTACTCAGCCCTGCTGCACCACCAGGGAGGGCCCTCCTTTTTTATTTTTTAACCATTCCCACAGGCAAGGAATCCCAGGATAGCATGGCTTGATAGCCTTGCTTCCTGCCCGCCTGGGTCTGTCTTCAGTTGAAGGGACCATGTGGAAATCAGTCCAGAGAGCCACTTAGCAAATCATTTCAGCAGTGTGTTCAATGCAATGTTTTGATTGGGGTTGGAGAGCTTCTGGAACCAGACCCACCATTGACTTTTCCCATTGACTTCTGTTTGTCCTGTGACAAACTCATTGCTGTCAGCCCTTTCAGAAAGCAAGTGTGGCTCGTATTATACTGTGAGTCCCTTCAGTGGTGGCCGGTGGTTGGTGGCCAGCAGAGAGCAGGTGGTGATGGTGGGAGAAATAGCAGCATCTATAACATCACAGAAGCTCTTCTTCCTCATAGTTAACAGGACTTTGAACTACTCCGCCATTACACCAGACCAACACCTCTAGCTCTACCCGTTTAGATTTGCTATCTGGAGTGATCAGCTATCATGCCATTTATACCTGACTCTACGTTCCTAGGTCTACTTCTTTTTATTTATTTATTTTTCAATCACCAAAGGAGAGCACGAACACTGTCCCCCACTGCCACAAATTATGCAGTTGCGGTTTCCACGTTTGGGGAAATAGTAGGGATGAGCACATCTGGAGTGTGATGGATAAGCCTCACCCTGGGAAAACCACCTTTGTAATCATGGTATCTCCCCTGCCAGTAGGTATCCTGGGTCTACTTCTTAAATCTCTTGGCAGAAAAAAATTGCTATGACAGAGAAGAAAACATTTGTTCATTCCACAAGTATTTATTGAACACTTACCCTTGAGTAGATCTGCTATGGATATAATAGTGAGTAAATGCACTATCTTCCTTGTTTGAAGAAATATCTGGAATGAAATTGTTCTCTACTTATGGCTTGTGGGGTCAGTGTACAACCATGTATTTTTTGCAGTGAACCTCTAAATGATACCAGGATTTGTAATTTGGACCATTTTTGCATGCTGATTTGCTAATATGTGCTTAACAAATGTATCAGATTTTTTGCCTGTGATTCCAAGATTTCTTTTTTTTTTTTA
>NW_004567105.1:38208800-38219003 GCF_000260355.1 Condylura cristata
TTTCATGTGCATTGACAGTGCAAGGGTGCATTGTTCTGCCTGCTATTCTCACAGTCGAATTTTTCTGCCTTAAATGTGAATGTCATGATTGGCCTTGGCTCATGTTTTTGTTGTTATAAAGTAGCAGTCTTCATTTTTTTTTTGTTTCCTAAATCCTTTTACAATCTTCAGAAGTATTGAGACCCCCACGAACACAAACCTTTTGTTTATATGTATCCTAGCTACCATACTTGGTTAGAAACGAAAATTGAACAATTTTTTAAATTTACTTGGTAATTAATTTTAAAATAACCAAACCGTGTTGCACATGAGACGTAAAATGTTTAAATGGAAAATAACTGTTTTTCAAAATAATGTGAGAAGAGTGCATTGCTTTATACTTTAAACGTCTGGCTTAATAGAAAACAGCTGGGTGCCCGTAAATGCTTGTTTTCAATCTGTGGCCACATCCCAGTGATGCTGCCTCTGGAAACTCCACATCATACTTGTGAGAGGAAGAAAGTGAAAGAGGCAAATCATGTTTTTGTATTGTTATTAAAGTAGCTTTACTTTTGTAGATCTCCTGAAAAGATCTCAAACTCTTCCAGGGTCTGGAATATGAGAACCGTTGTTCTGGAATCTTATGAGGTGTCTTCACCATATGTCATATAAATTCCAAATGAAGAGAAGAGAGCAAAAAAGAGATAAGCCAGGGTCCAGAGGATACGCTTACTAAAAACAGGTGATCTTTTGGAAGAGAGTTAGCTTATATTAAAAAATATTCCCATTTAATATTCAATTCGACAACATATATGTGTTTGTTTAAGATGGTAATTTTTCCTCTAATCACCAAAACGCTGACTTCCAAGAAGATGCCACATTTTCATCCTGTGGTTTCTTGTTCTTCCCGACACCCTGAATCCAGTGTGGGAAATTAGGGACTTCAAATGACACTGACTCGTGGGCATGATTTAGCCCCATGTGATGAGTAGGAAGCCAGAGACTAGACCAATTAAATAACTTTGTGTGAATAAAGAGCAACCAAGTGAGAACAAGCAGTTTATTTATTCAGGACTTGCTCTAGCAAGGGAGTGAGCCACCAACACGTGTGTTTAGGCTGAAGCTCAAAGGCAGAAAGAAGAGTGTGAAAGCTGCACAGTGAAAAAAGGGGAAGACTTCAGGGATGTGCTGACTGGAAGTTGTTGGCATGGGGAAGTTGGTACAGAGAAACATCCTATGTGATGGGTTATGGATACATATTTGATTTCTTTTTTTCCTGGTTGATCTTACATTGAAAACAGGGTAAAAACATTAGGGAAGCTGTATTGATTAAATCTTGGTGATTTGGCCTTGACTAGGGGAGTTCTTGTTGGATTTTCTGGACTGTCACAAGATAACAATATAACTCTCTACATGTCTGACTTATAGCAGGCTACCTTCCTGGTCTGGTTATCGTAGATGAGGTGTTGGTTTTGTGAAAATTAAATAAGGAATCTTCATTAGATTTTGGGATCTAATGAATTGGGATCAGGGGCCCAATTCATTAGAATTGGGATCAGGGGTCCTCCCTGGTGGCGCAACGGGTTAAACTAAGCTAGCCACAGTCACTTCAGTGCGAGTTTGATCCCCGGCCCCTACAAGAACTAACCTACAAGGCTCAGCAGAACTCTCCTATCTTGCCTGCTGCTCCCCTCAGCAGTGTACTTGTCAATCTGCCGGTTCTGCTCCCCACTCTGTCTCTGGTGAATCCTCTCACTGCCCCTGCACATCTAGCCTATATCCTGGTTCTGTGTGCATAAATAAATCTTTAAAGAAAAATTGGGATCAGGAAGGTCTGCAGAGGGCACTCTCAGATGTTGTCACCCATCATCATCTATATGCACTTGTTTTCATTGCACATCACAACAGGACTCTCTTTTGCAAACAAGGAAGTCATCTATGGCTCTCTGGAAGAGTGATTCTGCCCAGCAACACTTTCCTCCATTCAAATGTTGACCTTGTTAGAGGCACAATCTTTGCCTGGCATTTTTAGACTCTATCGCCATCTCCAGACCAAAGACATTTTAGGTGCCAAGAATTACAGCTTCCAACATGCCATGAACCTGACTTCCTGACTGAGAGCTGCTAGGAAACGGGTAGATTTAAGCTCCCTCCTTACCTATCACCTGAACAGATATATGTTCTAGCTCTTCTTGCTTTTCCCACCTCAACTTGCACCCTGGTATTGTTAGAAGGAGACACATGGAGTACAGACCTGTAGAGACACTTGGGAGAGATATTTGGAAGAGATATATAAGAGAAAGGTAGTGCAGTTGCTCCTTGTCCTGGGAAGAGATAATGGCAGCCATTATTTTGACCACATGGTGGATTATGTGGTATATTTTAAGTCTCTCTGTCCCAAAATTGGCACCTGCCTAATCCCTTTCTTGTAGTTCTCAGCCAAAAGTACTTTAGATGTGTGTCAAGATTTCCAGCTGCAGTGGCCCCTACTTTGGGCCATGTCTGTTTGGCTGAACATTCACTCACAAAGAGAGGGGTAATTTTGAATTTTATTGGGAAACTATAATTTGAAATTCTTCCCCCCCTCCCCTCTCTGCACACCAATTCTATTAAAAATCTTTCACGAACCCTCCCTGGTGGTGCAGTGGGTTAAAGCACAGCACTAAGAAGCTAAAGTCGCTTGTGCATGAATTCGATCCCCGCCTGCCCCAGAGGCACTGTGAAGCTGGCCACTGCCACTTCAGCACAAGTTCAATCTCAGGCCCTGGAGCTGACCCACGTGGCACAGCAGACCTCTCCTGGCCCGCCCGCTGCTCCCCTCAGCAGTGTGCTTCAGTGATCTGCCTGTTCTGCTCCCCACTCTGTCTCTGGTGAATCCTCTCACCCTCCACATCTCTGGCCTGTACCCTAGTTTTGTATTCATAAATAAATAAGTCTTAAAAAAAATCTTTTACTAAGTCTGTATCTTTGCCTATGTACATGCAGATGGTTGGACCCCCCCTTTTGGTTTGAGGGTTCCTCGCTACTCCTTTGTCACATGCTAATACCATTATTTTTCAGTTAAAACAGTTTTGATATATTCTAAAGTATGTGTTTATTTTAATTGAAACTTGATAGGAAGGCCATGTATATATTTAAGATACTTAGGTAAGTAGATTAAAACCCTCACTTTGTACTCCAGGCGAAACTTCTGCTCCTTTCTCTCATCATCTATATATATGTACAGAATGAGAGAGGAAGAAGGAGGAATACATTTACCCCAGGCTTTGATTCACAGAAGAAAAAAGTTTGGTTTAATGTAGGTGGTACAGTTTGGCCAGATAATTCTAGAGAAATGAAGCAGTGAGGAAAGAGGTGTTTGTAATAGAACATTTGTCCTGCCACATCCATGCGCCACTGAGGGGTGGCTGGCTTCTGAGCAAGATGGCTCACGTAGATGATCGTACCATTAAGGGTACTGCTGACTCTGGGTGACAAGCTGCAAGAGGACACAAGAAGGTCCACGGCGAGAGCTCTGGAGAGAAGCAGAGTCTGATGCGGAGTCCCTCGCTGGGTGTTAGGAATTACACTGTTCACACTGACCAAGTGACGTAGAAGACCTGCTATCTGGCAAAAACACAACAAAAATAGCCCTTAGGCTCTGAAAACAGGTGGCCACTAGTGGAGTGGGTGGTGAAGAGGAATGTGTAAGGAGGTAAGGGGGTAGTGTAACAGGGTGGTTCCCAGGAGAGAGGAGGGTCCAGGTTTTCTGCTTCAACCAAGGGTGGGTGGAGCTGAGCAGGGGGAAGTGGAAGAGATGGGAGAAGGAAGGAGGATGGGGAGCCAGAAGGAGGCCTGGGGACGTGGAGCAGAGACATATGAAGAAGCTGCATTTGCTTCTAAGCCCTGAACTTACACCAGGAAGTTGTGGGTTATGGAAGGAGACACTTGGAAGGAGACAGAGACCTATGGGATGAGAGACCTGTGGGGAGGCTGACAATAGCAGCCTTTATCTTGATTTTGATTTTGCTCTTTTCCTTCCAGCCTTGTCTGTCCCCTTCCCCTTTCTTATGGGTCCCCACCAGAAGGTACCTTAGACTTGTGGCAGCTTTGGGATCTCAGAGGCCCTGCTTTGGGCCACCCTGTTTGGCTGGACATTTACCCACCAGGGGATGGTAACTTTGGGTGCTTCTTGGAGAAACTTTTTTCATCTATTCTTTCTATTCTCTTGTTAGTGCACGTGAATTGTCTTATACACTACAGTATATTTTGTCTCTGTGTGGTTGATGGCATAACCTATTTAGAACAGGCAGGTTTGGGGTTCCAGGGTGCCTCCCCACCCTACCCAGTAGCAACACTGTATTGGTGCTGGAGTTTTGGTGGCAGGTAAATGACGCATGTCCATGTGCAGAGATGTGAAGTTATACTCCCAAACTTATACTTTTTAAAATTATTATAATAGTTCATTTTTACATCATTTTATGCCTTGTCCCATCTCAGTTCAAATCCCGTGGACTTCCCTTCACCAAATCACCCGTGTGCCATCACCACAGTCACGTGTACTGCCCCACTTCCCCCATTTTTTTTAATCCCATTCCCCACTCCACCCTCATAAAATTTTTCTGGTATATAATTGTTCATTATTATTATTCCCCCCCCCCGGTTCTTTATGCTCCTGCTATGAGTGAAACCATCCAGTACTTTTCTTTTTCTTTCTGGCTTATCTCACTAAGCAAGATCCCTTCCAGCTCCATCCATGTTGCTGCAAAAGGCCTGTGTTTATCTGTTTTGATTGCTGAGTAATATTCCATTGTGTACATGTACTACATCTTTTTAATCCAGTCATCTACTTTTGGGCATTAGGGTCGATTCCATGTTTTTCCTATTGTAAATAAAACAGCAATAAACACGGGGGTGCAGGTGTCTTTCTCAATCAGTGTTTTTGTGTCTTTTGGGTAGATACCTAGGAGTAAGATTGCTGGGTCATATGCAAGCTCCATTTTTAGCACAGACTTACAATTTTTATTTAAAAAAAATGGGAAACCAACACAATTTTGAAGGAAAAAAAGAATACTGTCTGGGAGATGTTTTATTATATCAATAGCTTTCAGGGCAATCTGCTAGATTAAACCAAGGATGATAAAGGAACTGGAAGAGACCCAAGAACACAGTAGCCTTGTTATCAGCAAAGGGTGAGTGTGACCGTGCTTTCTCTGGACCCCAGTGGGGGGCCAGGTTTCTATTTGCCTCATGGCCCCAGTGGAAACAGCAGTTTAGACAATTCCCTCACTATACGTACTATTAGGAGCAAAAACCAAAAAAGAGATGTTTTCTTAGTTATTCCCAGGGCTTTCTTCGAGCAGGAATAAGGAATCTGGAGTCTTTCTCTGCTTGTTGGATATCCTGAGGGAGTTTTTTTCTTTTGAGTGGTTGTCTATTTCCTTGAACTCTATACTGCTTCCCTCCTTCCTTTTCTATCTCATCTTAGAAAAATGTTGCTCTACAACTCTGATCTTCAAGTTAGACTACAGGGACAGGAGATACTGATTGTTTCAAAGACCCCAAAATACTTGAGGGTAAAATTTGACTTGATTTAGAGACAAAGTCAAGTAGAAAAGGCCAGTGGCGAGGCCTTTAAATTTTGTTGTTTCCAGTCCATGATGCTTGTTCTGAACTGCAGGCAAATTACAAGGTTTCCTTACCTGTCATGGGGTCTCATTACTCTGACTCACAGTGATTCTGAGAAGAATTTTATAACTGTTAGCAGGAAGACTGGGGGGATCCCTGGATCCTCAAGCTTGCACATGCTAAAGGAATCCTGCCATCTACTGCATAAAGCATATACTTAGTGTGTAAGATCTTTCGTAGAACGATTGTGTAGAGAGAGGGAAGACTAAAAAGGATGATGTTTCCCAATGAAATGCCCAAAGCTACCCACCCCCGTGCATAAATGCCCAGCCAAACAGAGCTGGCCTGGGGTTGGGTTGCTCTGACCCCAAAGCTTGCTCAAGACTAAGATGCCTTTTGGGGGAACCATAGGAAGGAAGCGAAAGGGACAAGGCAAATCTGGGATGAAAGGAGCAAAATTAAGTACAAATCAAAATAAAAGCTGCCACTGTCAGCTTCCCATTCGTCTCATGTCTCCTCCAAAACCCTGGGGTAAGGCCAAAGCTGACCTTCTGCATATGCCTCTCTCCAATGGTCTTTTCTCACCCTGTCGCTGGTGTTTCAAATTCTTCTTGCTGCTCAGCTCTGCTCCATATTAGGTAGAGAATACTTTTAATGAATGTGTCTTTTTTATTGGAAATGCCTCTGTTCATAATCATAAAAGTGTTTACTTGCACAGACCAATAGTATAAGGGGCTTTTGTTTTAGAGTTCTTGTGTGAAATGGTTCAAATTGCAAGAACTAGGTGTAAGCAGGGTGAAATGCTTGGTCAAGTGAATGAGAAATGAGTGGTGGGGCCAAGTGATTTTGGGAGTGTTCATAAGAATCAAATTGAAATGGTATAAAAGAGTGTTCAAACAGTACTTAACAGCACGACCATGCAGGGATGCTCAACCCACCCCCAATTCCCTCCCCACCCCCACCCTCACCCTCCACACATGCGGCAGCAAGACCACTCAGGCTCAGGGGCCAGCAACAACAGGGTTTAACTAATAAGAGATTGGGGAAGGAAGGCGTTTCTGAGGCCACAAGTGGCTGGCTATCTCACCCCAGATAGTGTCTGCAGTGTCCAGAAGTCTCAAATGAAGACAGCACAGGGACAATAAGGTGATACTGATGCAGCCCCAGCAGCTCTCTGAGGTGGGCCAGATGCCCGACCAGACAGCCATGGACTCAACAGCCCCAGGAGGTAACTGGGCTGTGGCCCAGTGAGCGCTGGCATACTCCAGCAGGGAACGGTTCTCAGCAACACCAGCAAATTAAGGGACCTGTTTCCGGTGATGTAAGAAACGGCTGGACGCAGGTGTCATGACTGGGTCTCTGTGAAGGTCTATGAGCTCTGGAGGTGTGGTGGTCTGGAAGTTGTGGAGAAGTTTCTGGAGGGCTGCAGAATTTCATAGAGGTGGACTGGTCAATGCTTGTCTCTCTCTGGAGGTCGGCGCAGAATCTTTTGAAGGTAGTCAGATGGAAGCTTCGCTTTAGAAGGCTGGCTGCTGGCTGCCTGACCCAAGCTTCTGCTGGCTCTGCCTTATATGCTCTTCAAGGTCCCCACCCCACCAACATGATTGGATCATTTTCAATCCTAAACATCTGATTGGACGATTGAGCACGAATTAACACCTTATCCATTTTCAAGCTCAATATATTAACTGAAGGGTGAATGAACATGATTGGTTCATTCAGTACTCTAGGCGCACACAGAAACGGGCAAAAGGCTGGCAGTACCCAACAGGCCTGCCCTGAGGGGCGAGGGAATCCTGGACTGGACCTGGCCTTGCCATGCAGCCGGGGAGAATATCCACAGGCAGTGAGTGGGCTGAGGTCGGCTCACCCCTCATCAAGGCTGCCTTGCCCTGTGGCTTCTGGGTGCCACGGGGATCCAGTTACAAAGGCTCTTCTGCGTTGCCTGACGACTGACCCCTGACCCATGTTCACAGTAATCTTAGGAAATGAGACAAGGTAAAGAAGTATCTACCTCATTACTCTTAGGGAAAGGAGCAGATACTCTTTTAAAAACATTTGCAAAGGGAAAGGAGCCGATACTCTTTTAAAAACATTTGCAAAGTCTTCATTTGTTTCAGAAACAAAGGAAAGCATTGCTCTGACTAAAATGAAATTGGCAAGGTCAAAGGTGCTTATCCCAGGATTGTTTTTCCTCCAATTTATGCCCAAATGCTCCTGGAATCTGAAGATAAACTCCCCTCCTCACCTCAGGAATGTTCTCACATTTCTCTCTGTGGGGATTGTTACCAGCTCAGTGAATCGTAAGGCACCTGGGGTCAGGGAGCTTCTCATAGTAGACAGGAAATGAGCCTTCATCACAAAGGTGGGATTCTAGCTTCCCCTTTTCCGCCTGAAGTCTTTCTAGGTTCTCCATTTCCCTGTCCAAGGTAAAACTCCTGTGTTAGTTTCACAGATTCACTCCTAGCATCCAATATAGAATTACAAAACAAACAAAAACACAACCAAATTCATCAGCTTGGGCTTCCCTGATGGCCTAGGGGTTAAATCTCAGCCCAGTTGATACAGAAAGGTCAAGTTTTCAGGCCCAGTCTCCCAGCCAGACAGAGATCCCAGGGGCGGCAGCAGCACTCAGTCCCGGCCACTAGACCACCACGGGTTGGTGTCTCCTGAAGCTGCAGCAGGAACTTCATTGATACTCAGGCAAGCGAGTGAAGATGTGAATTTGTTTAGAGAAAGTTTATCGAGGAGAAAACAAACAAAAATAAAGTGGGACTCCTAGGCTGTTGGAACCAGGCCAGGAAGGGGGAAGGGAGCCAAAGTGGAGTCCTGCCCTAGGGAATCTAGACCTTCTTTCCCTAAATATTCTAAGCTTCTCTGTGATTGCTTAGATCTGGGTGGTCTCACACACTGTCTTAATGTCTCTGTGCCCAGAACTAAGTCTCTGTGTCGCAGCCTTTATCTTAGAGTCCTTTTTCTTTATTGTCCTTGTTCTGGAAGGTCCTGTTGCCCCTAGTTCTGGGGTGTTTGATTAGTCTCCTTTGGAATTTGTTGACTGTGTCTCTGGAGCCTTCCTGAACTCTTCGGAAGTCCCGGAAGCTGTCTAATTATCCCCTAACTTGCCTTAGGGAATTCACTATCACCATTAAGGCCTGGGTTTGATCCTGGCCAGGGATCTGACCCACATGGCTCAGCAGACCTCTCCTGTCACTCTTGCTGCTCCCCTCAGCAGTGGATTTCAATCAATCCACCTATTCTACTGATCACTCTGTCTCTGGCGAGTCCTCTCACACACCCTGCCTTCTCGTGCTGAGCCTCTGGCTTTTACACCCCAGTTTTTTTCTGCAACAAAAAATTAACTAATTAATTAATCAGTGATAATTACCAGCCCTCCCTTCTTATAACCCCAAGATGACTGGAGAGAGTCAGCCCAACTAACACTTTCTTAGGGCAGGAAGTGACCAAAGATTTACTGACAAGGACTGAATTAGGGTAAGAATTGAGCCTTGCATCCATGCTTGATAAAGTGGTAATAAACTGACCTTGAGATCCTGGATGGGACTAACTGAAGGTGATAACGAACTGGGCCTCACATCAAGGACACAGCGATGAGTCATCCCCTTGGGAATCTGAGTTTAGAATCTATGTAGGAGACCGTTCCCCCTTATTGAGTTGGCAGTAGCTGCGGACCCCACTCTAGGGGCTCCGTCTCAGCTGCTGTCTGGGAGCAATAAACTCTGCTTCTCAGCCTTTCTGCCTCCCGCCTTCCTTTATTGTGGCCAGTCACAGAAGTTGGGACAAAACACTTAGGTTTGTTCCACACACCCAGCAGACAGACAGCCTACTCTCGCATTGGAGAGTGATGTGAAATAAATGAAGACAAAACAAATGTGAACGAGACCCTTCCTGGTAGCATAACAGGTTAGGATGCAGCATTGCAAGCTTCAGTGCCAGTTCAATCCCCGGCCCTGGAGGTGATCCACAGGGTGCAGTAGACCTCTCCTGTCCTGCCTTATGCTCCCCTCAGCAACAATCTATCTGTTCTGCTCCCCAGTCTATTTCCGGTGAATCCTCCCACCGCCCCTCCACCTCTGGTTTGTACCCCAGTTCTGTATGCATAAATAAATAAATCTTAAAAAAAAACCCACAAATGTGGACCTCTGAAAGTGCCTGATTATGAACATGCTGCAGTGAAGTAGTCAGGCACAGCCCCTGTAATTCGGCAGAGACTCAAAGACAGCAGAGAGTGGGAAAGTTTTCAGTGGGAAAAGGGCGCTTCAGGGGTGTCCTGATAGGAGGCTGTGGGTGAAAGGAGCTGTAGGACAGCTCATGAAAGCAGGCATCCTTGTGATAGGGTTCCGATGGGGGCTGGGTTTCAAGGAGTGGGGCCTTGGTTTAATTCTGAGAAGTTTCCAGAATTCTTCTTTCAGTGACATGCGATGAGTTTGCCAAGGAGATGAAGACTTGTGCAGACAGACACAGGCAGGTGAAGTTTAGATTTAAAAAGTTAGTGTAGGGCCCTCCCTGGTGGCGCAGCGGGCTAAAGCACAGCACTAAGAAGCTTAAGCCGCTTCCTCGAGTTCGATTCCCGCCTGCCCTGGAGGAGATCCACATGGC
>NW_004567105.1:38219538-38257401 GCF_000260355.1 Condylura cristata
CACCATGCGGGTCACCTCTCGAGGTGGGGATCAAACTCAGGCTGAAGTGGCTTTAGCTTCTTAGCGCTGTGCTTTAATGCACTGCGCCACCAGGGAGGGCCCCCTTTGTGAAATTTTTACCTATTGTTACATTAATCTCCTCTCAGATGTGACTGGGTAATCTCCTCTCAGACTGTAAGGACTGGTGGTTCTCTGTAATGGCCTCCATCTCCATAGCCCACCTCTGGTCCTCACCTAAGTGATGTGTTTAGAGCAGTCCTTTGTGATGACTGAGAGTCCCCATGTATCCTCATCTCTAGGCCACACAGTTGGTCCATCATCTCTACCCCACCTCCAGGTTCTGGTGATGTGACGCCTCTATTCCAGGTTTGCACCTTCAGGCTCCATCACTATGTGATGGGTTGGGGTACCTTTTTGGCTTTCCCTATTTGACCCTAAGTTGGAAATAAGGATCAGACTAGGGAAGTGGCCAGTTACTAGGTAGGTGTTTGCTCTTTGGATCTGATCATCACAGGTGTCATTGTTTGGCTTCCTGTTACTGTTACAGGGTAGGGTGAGGGGCACCCCAGGGCCCCCAAACTTGCCCACTCTAAATAGGTTCTGCCATTTGCCTCATCAACAATCTCTCATGCATAAACCCTACACTAGAGAAGAACTTGAATAAAATTAGTGTGCAAAAGAGAGAAGACAAAGAATAGGTAAAATAGTTTCTCCAGAAAACACCCAAAGTCACCTGTCCCCTTGTGGGTAGATGCCCAGCCAGGGTTGGCCCAAAGCAGGACCCCTGAGGCCCCAAATCCTGCCACAAATCTAAGGCACGGGATGGTATGTTTCCTAGAGGAAAGGAGCAGAAACAGTTAGGCGAGTCTGGAAGGAAGAGAGCAAAATCATGACCCACGCCTGTGTAAGGGCTGCTACCGTCAGCCTCCCACAGTCACTCACCCACGTCTCTGTCACTTTCCATGTCTCCTTCCAAGTCCCCCAAGTCCCAGGTACAAGTCCAGGACCAAGAAACCAGTGCACTTCTTCCCATTTCTCTCTGCTCCATGGGCCTCCTCCTTCTTGCTCTCCTTCCTTCCTTCCTTCCTTCTCCCAGTTGTCTCTCCCTTCCCTTGAGTGGGGCCGGGAACCTGCAACCTCCCTGTCCCCAGTGGGCCACCCTGTTACACTATTAGAGGTAAAATGGTGGGACTTCTGACATTCTGCTGCCTTCCTCTCTGGTTATTTAGCTTAGCGTGGATTTCCGGGGCTGGTGGCTGTGGGTTGTGGGTCAACACTCTCCTCTGCTCCTTGTCCGCTCTATGTTCAGCCTTTGGAATGAAGTGTGGCAAGGAGGAGGCAGCCACATTGGCTTTGAGAAAGGTTTCCCGAGAGGCACAGGGCAGGAGAGTTTGCAGTGAGCTCTTCTATTTATGGCCTCTTGGCTACAGTTGATTGGAGAACTGGAGTATTTACAAAGGATGGGATAGACTAATAATTGCTATTGCAGGTACTATAAAGCATTTCACTCAATTTGCAAGTAGAACCCAACCATTTAAATGTAATTGGTAAGTTTGCTGCAGCAGACTTAATATTTTTATGAAAAAATAGAATTTGGGTTGAACTTAGATTTTAAGTAGTTTTTCTGATCTGCAATTTTAATATGTGGATTATAACTTAAAAATAAAAGCAAATTATGGGGCCCTCCCATAATTTAACCCACACAGCAGGTTAAAGCACAGCAGTAAGAAGCTAAAGCCGCTTCCGCATGAGTTCGATTCCCGCCTGCCCCAGAGGTGACCCACATGGCGTGGCAGACCTCTCCTGACCCGCCCGCTGCTCCCCTCAGCAGTGTGCTTTGTCGATCTGCCTGTTCTGCTCTCCATTCTGTCCCTGGTGAATCCTCTCACCCTCCATATCTCTGGCCTGTACCCCAGTTCTGTATGAGTAAATAAATCTTAAAAAAAAAAAGCAAATTCTTAGGTTTTTTTTTTTTTTTTAAAGCATAAAAAAAATCCAGTTCACAATCCCTGGGCCTCTGGGGAGTAAAGGCTAGGTGGGGCTGAGAAGTTTAGTTCCCTTGCACAGTCTTTTTAGATAGCGTGGGAATTTTTAATATGTTGCATTTCATAGACTTCTTTTATAATCATTTAAGAAAACTACATAAAACATCTGGCATAATATCTGGTAGGGTGAGAGAAATAGCAATTGCTTAATATCCCTCTGTAACAGGGGGCCCAGGGAAAGGGGAGGTTCCAGTTCCCTGCCCCACCTGAGGGAGGGTGGAACTGAGCAGGAAGAATCTGTAGAGGAGGCTGAAGCGGCAGGATGGAGCCAGAACCTGGAGGAGGCATGTGGAGCAGAGACATGTGAAGAAGTTGCACTTGCTTCTTGGCCTTGGCCTTGTCCCAGGAACTTGGAGGATAAATAAGAAGACACTTGAAACAGATGTGGGTGAGAGACCCTGGAGAGGCTGACAATGGTAGCCTTTATCTGGATTTTTCTTTCTGTCCCAGACTTGCCTGGCCCCTTCTGCCCCTTTCTTTGAGTTCCCAGCAGGTACCTTAGATGGTGGCAAGCTTTCGGGCCTCAGTGGCCCCACTCGGGGTCATCCCTGCTTGGCTGACATTAACCCAGGAGGGATGGATAACTTAGGGTGCTGGATTTGGAAATTAGTCTTGTCTTTGTTGCACACCAGTTGTATTCAAGTTCTTTTCTATTCAAGGGCTTACACACGAGAGTGTATTTTGTCTTGATGCGGTAGATGGGCAGAATCCATTTTATAGTGGGCAGGTTTGAGGGTCCTGGGGTGCCCCTCACCTTGCCCTGAGACCCCATCATTCCTCCAAATAATGCTCATGAGTGTCTAGTTGACCCTTTGCTGGCCTTCCAATCTTTGATGGGGAAGTATTATTAGTTTGGGTACTGAGGATATTGTCAAGGATTACTTGACAATATTGTCCCAGTTATGGACTGTATTTATCTTAGTTGATTACAATTCTAATGAGATTTTGGCTGGTCAAAAAAAAAAAAAAAAGTCCAAGGATGGAATAAATTAAAATCTGAATTATATACTGTCCAGAAAAAAACAATTTAATTAAAAAATGAGATTATCGTTTCTATTCTTCCCATAATTTCTTCTTCCTGAGCTCAGAATCAGAACAGGTCCAAAGAGACTTTATGACCCACTCTGATGACACTGTCCCTAAACAGCAGATATATATGCTCTATTTCTTCCAAATCTTAAGTTAATTAAATCCAGATCAGACCAAAGGATTGTTTCAAAAAATGAATTTATTAAAATGTTCATAATTATAAAATATTAAAATGCACAGAAATTCACAATTAGAAACTTTACATTTTATGCCACAGTGTCTGAAAAGCATCAAATACTCAGTTCTACTTTAGTTAAGCTGCTTATACACTTTTAACTTTTCAAACATCTTAACATAGGAACATGAGAAGATGATACAAGGAGTGTTTCGACACAGCACGTCCACCCAACCCACTGTGAAGTAATGTTTTCTGAAATTCAAGGTGCAATTAAAAGGGAAGTTTGTGGTGAGTTTCTCAGATGGCCTTTTTCATTTTCAAAACGGATGGTTTGCTAATACCATATCTAAAAGACTGGAGGCTATAAGGAAAAAAATCCCCTGAGAATTTTAGTCTGATGCTTCAATTCATTTAAATTCACAGGCATTATAAAATGATATAAAACTGACATTTCTCTAGTGGTTAACACTGGACAGGTCTGGGGCCAGATTGTCTCTTCACAAGTAAAAGAACACACCATCATTCTCCCCGGTGAGGCCTCTCCTCACACTTAGAGACCCGGCCAGATGGCTGGCAGACTCCGACAAGTCGGCACCAGACTTGCATTAACATGGCTGGTGTCACGGACGCCCTCTACGACTGAGCTGTCACGGACACCGGCCGTGCTGTACATCACACTTCTGCCTTTAAAAAAGTTGAGGTGTTTTTCCCTCCTGTCCACAGAAGCACATCTTAAATGATGAAGACGATGTATGAAAGATGATTTAAGAAAACATAAATGCACACAGCTTTTCAGTTCTATTGTACATACATAAGATAAGGCAAAACATTTCCTTTTCTGTTTCCATAAACAGTGAGTAACTGCAGAACCCAATACTAGGAGATAGTCACACACTTCAGAAACGAACAGAGGTAATAGGACAGGTGACCCCACTTCTTGTAGCAGCAGGGAAAGCACAGTGGGGACACCACTAGGCTGTGGGGACGCACCAGGAAAACATTCATTTCCCCCTCGCTGTGTGGCCAGGTTGCCAGGAGGCCTGCGAGTTGGGCTTGTGAGTTGGTGAATGCAGTCCTTGAGCCCCTGGGACGATTCCGCAGTCTGGAATGCTGCCTGGATGGACCTGCACACTTTTCATTGTTCACTTGTTTATTTAACATTCACAGCAGGCATCTCATGCCTGGAGCTCAGCCACTCTGCTATATTGATACAAGCCTCTGCGTCTGCGCCCTGAAACACATTTAGTGTTCCTCCGCTCTTGGGGTCCCGAGAGGCTTCGCTCCTGTGGCACCTGTGCATTTAGCAGCATCCTGTGGGTGGTGGCCCATCTGGCAGAAGCCCAGTGCCAGGCTCTTCTTCCTACACCCAGTACTGCCTTGTGACCGTCAGGGGAGGAAGGTGCAGGCCCCATGTCTTCTTCAGAGCCCACCAGGTGCCTACAAGACAGCAAAGTGCAGTAGAGACTGCTAAACTGAGCAAATCAAGGCAAGAAGTACATGGTGGGGGTGTGGGGTGGGGGTGGGCAGGGTTGCAGCAGGAAGTAACTTGCAGCTGAAGGCAGGTTTGGGAGCAGACAGGGCTCTTTTCTTATCCTTAATCACCTGATTGGTTTTAGCAGAGGTTAGATGCGCAAATCAAATCTAGAGCCTCTTTTCTTGATTGGGAATAATCTGGGTACATTCCTGACTTCACCCCTCCTTCCCCTCACTGGCCCCCTGGTACAAATATGCAATTATATGCAGTGGTGGGGAGCAAGGAGCCCCATTTACTGTGGCAAGTGCTTAGGTATGCTGATCAAGCCGACAAGACACTCCACTCTCAGGGGACACAGAGCAGCTCCGAGTCGGGCGCCTGCCGTCCTCAACACAGTCATGTCACGGAGGCTGCATGGTGAGGCATCCACGGTGGTGCCGTGACCTGTGTGATACTGAAACTCCGTATCCAGTGAATAAAGGCAACTGGTGGGACTGATGGGCTTCTCTTTTCCAGACCATTCAATCGATAACAATGCGATTTTAATCACTCGATTTCATTTTTTCCTAGCATTCTTAAAAGAGGTAAGTTAATAAACCTGATTAACATGAGTTACAGTTCTAGTTGAATGTGTCCCTTTCCCCATTTCTGTCACTTTTATTCCCTGAAGAGCTGCAAAGCAGTCAATACTGAGTAGGCACAGAATAGTCTAGAAGAGATCCTGGAAGATAAAAGGCGTCACCGTGGATTAGTACAAGTAAGCTTCAGAAACTCAGTGTCTATTCCAGTCCGTTAAGAGTATTTCTTTGAGATGGAAAGGCAGGCGTGAGTGGTTACAAACTATTTCCTCTTATTCACCAAGATTTCTGTTTCTGCAGGGATGTGATAACACATCTAAATACTGGAAATGTTTGAGTCAATCTGCCCTTGGATGTAGTGTTCAAAATGAATTCTGAGTTGGCTATTTTTAATCACAAGCTAGAAAGGTGTTCAGTTTTTCAATGGTGGCACTGAAAGGGAAAGAGAACTCTGGAACAGGTCTGGTCAGGTGAAGAAATAAAATACTGCTGGAAAAAAAAGGAGAATGTGTGCTTGAAACAGAAAGGAATGAAAATAATTAAATGGAGGAAAAAATGTTCTGTTTCAGAAGGGGTGAATTTTAAGCACCCCGAGAGATTCTTCTGTGTTACTAAAAGTCCAATATAGCAAAAAAGGTGATATTGAATGTTTTCCAGGTGATTAGTTTTATGCCTTTGTTGATCTAAGTTTTCCTAGTTCCTGCATTGCTAGCTGAAACTGAAAAAAACATCTACATGAAAATGGCAATTGTCAAGATTTCTTCATCAAAAGGATTTAACTTAAACATTCTCATTAGTGATTCATAATCTATTTTGACAGAGCTGAACTCCTTAAAGTGCATCTCAGAACTTTAGAAAGCCCTTATTCTGACTTGGGTCGTGTATTGTTATCTGTTACTTCTCCCCCTTTCCCAAAGATCCCCCCCAGGTTTTTCGTTATATCATTGAGGTGATTTTCACGAAGAAACTTTTGCGTTAGGTACTTTTCTCTCTCGATCTTGCTCTTCGTGCTTTTCGATACGTCTGGAATTGCATAGGAAATGAAAAACTTCACAGAGTAGATGAGATGCTGTAAAAGAGAAGGAAAAAGTGTCAAGCACCAAAAAAAAAAAAACAGAGGGAAACAGTTTCTTTCAGCTGTTTGTGCTGGTTCTCACAGCAGAGTATCAGGACAAGGTTGCAGGTGCTGTGTGTACATCCAGTCTTTCCCATCAGGCCATAGTTATGCCAAGGAGCTACATCATATTACTTTGCAAATTTCAAGAGGTCTACTGGATAGGGAGAAAAGAGTCTATCTAATACCTTCATTAGTTTTAAAGACCAGTGATGAACTACTCATGTGCCATCTCCACAGCTATATTATTTTCTCTTTCCTAGGCTTCTTCACTAACTCATATGATGGTGAACAGGGACATGATCTGAGAATTAGCAGTTTTATAATTGGGCAAACATCACAGAGTGTGGTGACATATGCCCAGATGGGTCAGCAGACTCCACAGTAGACTCTGGTAGGGTCCACTGGGACCACAGTCATCCTGGGTCCTACTGTTGATGGAAACATTGTGAACCGATGTGTGACTGTTTGCACTTCATTTTCTTTAACTTTTGATATTTTAATAATATGTCTATATTCCAAAATAACATTTAGTCTTGCTTGATTTGAGTATCATAAAAACATATGCTACTACATAATTTTAAAATTGCATTTTCCAACAAAATTTGCAAGGTGACATAGATCCAACAGGGAGAAGAACAGTGGGTCAAAACTGGGGAGAGAAGAGCACAAGGGACTGTGGTAATGGTCAAGGGTGCTGTGGTGGTATGGAAATTATGGGATGACACCTGAGGGTAGAAATCAAATATTGTACAAAAAGTGAACAATGATATAAGAAAATAAAGTTAAAAAAATAAAACTGCTTTGTTGATTCAATTATTCATAATGCTATTGTGTCAATTGTAGTCTATTCATTTTTTTCTTCTATATAATATTCCATTGTGTGGAAAAACCAAAGTGTACATATTCTGTATCAGCAGAGACTGGGCTTGTTTCCAGTTCTGTATGAGAAACAATGATATTGTACATGTTCTTGTGCTCGGGTCCTGGAGCACAGCTGAGCATTTCTCAGGGGTAGGCACCAAGGGATTAGATGACTGAGACTCTTTTTTACATGAGTGCTCAATTTTACAACAGTACATGATAGTGTTTTCCAAAGCCATTGTATCAGCTTACACTCCTTCCAACAGTGTGGTGCTTTCAGTATTTATTATGGGGTCTTACTGTGATATTCCTTGAGACTAATGAGAGTGACTAACTTTTCACTTATTCACTACTTGAAGATCCCTGACCAAGTAAGGATTCAAAGATAATATACAAATATACAAAAACAGAACTAAAAACAAATAACTCATGGTGTTAAAAAGTGATCAGTTATGGGAAGTCAGAATTGTAAGAGTTAGTGAGCTATAGTGGGAGGGCAATTTTACTGAGATCCGTTCCAGGGTAGGCCAGATAAGGCTCAGTGAACAGAGACTTTAGGGAGGTGAGGGATTAACACTGCCCAGATACGGGGCAAGCGAACTGTCAGGCCTTTATGCTGCTAGCCTCTGTGACGATCACATGCAGCCTTGAATGCTGAAGGCGTGCTTGGAAGCGTGGGCTTGGGGCACATGCGCCTGATGGCGGACACCTGAAGTATGGTGCAGACATGTGTGAGGTGCACACCTGGGCTGAGAGTTGAGGGTGTAAGGGCAGCGCCACTCAGAGACAAAGGACGACTGCAGCAGAGGATTGCTATGACAGGACAGATGATTCCAGAGGCCTGACTACGAGATGATGCCAGAAAGAGCCCAAGGAGAAAAGTGTACAGATTTTCTGGGGGCCTAGCACCCTAACTCACCAGCCTGCAGGTTTATCTCACAGCAGTTGGTGTAGAAAGACTATTAAAGCCTGAAAAAGCCACTCAGGCTCTAGGACTGTCCTTTATCCATCTGCCTGAATCAATGAGAACCTGCCCTGTGCTTGCTGGCACTACAATGTATCAGGAGAAAAGATATTCTGGGCAAAGGGCACAGGCAGCCAGAGTCTGTAGGGTGAAGATGCAAGATGTGGTCTAGCAATGGCAAAGCTGGACTGAGGTCCGCGAGGAGGAGAGAAGACATGGGGAGGTGATCAGTGGCACACATAACGCCTTGTACGCCACTGTAAGACTTTGGCTTTGCTCTGAGGGACAACAGGGCCCCCTTATTGGATGGTCACCTTAAGTCAGTGCAGAAACAACTATGATTACCCCTGGTGTCAGCAGCAGAGCTGGTAAAGAGCAGGTCCAGCTGTGCTGTTTGTTCAAGAAAAAGCCACCGGCACTGGATGTGGACTAAGGAGAGAAACAAGGAGCTAAAACAGAGTTTCAAGCAGAAGAAGGCAATCAGCTGGGTCATCAAATGTTTCTCATCAGTAATGGCAGAATTTGAGATGCAAGAGATATTAGTGTTTGAAAGATGGAAATTATATAGTAAAGAGGTGAAAGTTGATGGAGGAAAGAGACATGGTCTTTTTGAACATGTTTCTGAGGTGCATAACAATATAGATACCTGGACTGTCTGTTATACCATCCTTGCATTTCTGAGATACAGCAAGTGTACTGCGATATTATCTTTAAAAACGATACCGCTAGGTTCAGTCCGCATACTTTAAGATCTTTGCAGATCTATGAAGTGGCTTACGATTTTCCTTTGTCTTTCCATTCCTGCCTGATTTTATGATCTAACATGATATGGAAACTACTTCTTTTTCTGATCTCTGGAGGAGTAGATGTGAGATTGGAGTGTTCGAGAAAGTTTGATATCATTCCTGTAAAACTACATGGTGGCATTTCCATTGTGGAAAAAATTTTCAAGTGCTCTACACTGCACTGTATTTCTGGGTTGACAGCTGTCTTCTTTTAGCAGTTTGAAGAAATTAGGCTCCACTCTTGTGGATTCCATTGTTGGCTATTAAAAAACGTCTATTCTCATTCTAATTTAAAATTTTCTTTGCCAGTCTCTTTTTGTCTGGTCTTTTAAGACCTTCAGTGTAGTGCATTTTTCTTACAGTGTGTGTAAGTGTGGATTTCTTTGTTACTATTCTACTTCATATTTGTTGTGCTTTCTACTCTGTGAACTGAGGTATTTCTTTAATTAGGAAAAATTTTTAGCCATTATATCTTTAAATATTTCCTTTTCCTATTATGCATTTTCTTCTGTGACTTTTTCATTCTGCTTAACCTATTTTTGATATTTTCATTTTCTTAACCTTTGATGTGCTAAGGTTAATTTTTGGAGTCCTATGTTCTATTTCATTAATTTTCTGTTCATTTTTATCTAAACTTCTATTCAGTACATATCTGATTTTTTTTTTCATTTCTACAACTACATATTTTTATTGTGAAAAGCTCTAATTATTGGGTTATCAGAAAAGTCATGATGTATTTTTTAATATTTTCTATGCAAACATGCATCATGACTTTTCTGACAACCCAATATTTTTCAAAATTACTATGCAAGTTATGAGATTTTAGAATTTATTCACTCAGTATAAGAAATAAAGTTATCTGGATCAATTGCAAATTTAGAGTTGCCTAGCCATTTTTATAACTGGTCAGTTTTAGGGATACTATAAAATGTGATAAAATTATAGTAATACAAATAAGACTAGTATAGCCCTTAAAATTTCTCAAGGGCAGAGGTCACATCTTCCTCATTTTGAATAAGACCCTTGAAAGATACTCAGTTAAAGCTGAATAACTGAAAAGAATTGAATACTTTTAGCATACAATGCTTTTAACTTTGAAAGCAGATGACTAACTTCATTTAACTGATGAGAACAGTATTAATACTGATACAAGTCAGATCTAATTAATGTGTGTCTTCGATTAAAGAAAAAAGTACTGTACATTTTAAGTCAGAGTTGACAACACAATGTTAATAAAAGGTTCACAAATATACCGCCTTATATTTCAAAACAGACTCCTCCTACCTCCATGACAATGATAAAAGCCAGCTTGGCTGCAATCACGTGCCAGTAGTAGATGTTGTGCTTGTATTCTTGGGGGTGTCCTGGGGGATACCGGAAATCACGATACCTGGAGACAAAGTGGAGAAATATCAGGAGGTAATTCTGACAAACACTGTAAACACAGAAATCAGACTTAATGCAATGTTTTCTTTTTTAAATTGGACAACATGCCATTTGCATCAAGAAAGGCTTTTGAGGAGTCAAACTAAGTACATTTTCATGGCTCCTTTAGGAAAAAAGGAAAAAATAAACCACTATGACCTAGAGCTGACGAACGTTATCAACTGGTAATTTACTCAATATATGGGTTTTCAGATAATCTTACCAATCAGGCAAGTAAATTCGGAGAGCTTTGGAGTTTAGAGATCCTATTAGGCCAGGCTGAGGTCTCTGTATTCTTTGTTAGATGAGAGTGCTAGTTTGTCATTAATATCTTTAAATTGTGCTGGAGCAAACACTTTAGTTATAACAGCTGCATTATCCTGCCTTTTGGAACTTTTAAAACTTCTTCATTGTTAAGTTACATGACTTTCCTCCTGGCTCAGTCTTCTTGTAATAATCATTTGAAAGTTCCCCATTAGATCGGTCTGAAAATTCTAACCTATTCAAAGTTTGATTGAAAAGAAAGCTAGGGGAAAATGTCAGTTTTACTTAAGGACACTAAATAATGATGTCACAATCACCTCCTTTTTAAGATGCATAATTTTTTAAACTTGCCTGCACGTGGTATGGTTACCGAGTCCAATGTAAGGATTTCCATCACTCTTGTTTTTGAAGTCTGCTATGTTGAAGTAGGACAGGGTGTTGTTGATGTAACCCTCCATGGTGTAGTGGCTGTGATCTCCGTAAGGGGGGACGGAGAAGGACCAGTAATATACCAGGCGCGGGATCATGTCTGATGTGAAAGCAATAATCATGGCCTGTGTGGGAGGAAAACAGTAAAAGGCATCAATTTAAGACACCTGTAGAGATAGGTTAATAAATATGCCCGAATTATATTTTCATTATATTTTTCATCTTTTTTAAAGATCTAAAAACTTTAGTTCTTTTTGTATCAAAGGGCTAACATAGAGTAAACTGTCTTAACATCTTTTGAGTAGCTGCTTTATTTTTTTAAAATGTTTTACTTATTTTTGTGTAGAAGAATTGGGGTGCAGGTGAGAGGTGAAAGGATTTACCAGAGATAGAGTGGGGAGCAGAATGGGTGGATCGAATGAAACCCACTGCTGAGGAGGAGCAATGGGGTGAGAGAGGAGTGGTCTGCTCTGCCCTGTGGGTCAGCTCCCTGGCCAGGGATCAAACTCTGGCCACAAGGGTGATAGGCCTGAGTCTTAACCCCAAGGACACCATGGAGGCCCTTGAGTAGTTGCTTTAAAGTGGATTAGTTAATTTCCTTTTGATCTTTAATTCTAATGCGATGTCCAGAAGTTCAAAAGCAAGGGCTTGATAATTATCCTTTGGTGTTACATAAATTTTCTCTAAAACTTTTAAATTTGCATTTTTAACTTTCCAGTACATAAAATTGGTTTGAAGGAACACAAAGGTAAAGACTATGCTTTCCCAAATAACATGTTTCTTAAAGAATGTACAAATAATTGTACAAGAGGGTACTATTGCTAACAAAATAGCTACTTATATATATTATATATAAATTAGTAGTTATCTTCAAAAATTAGGATAAGAAAAAATTCAATCAGCCTTAGAACTCTGCTTGATATAATTTCAAGCTTTCTTTTGTGATTCAGATATTCCTAATGTATGTGAAATAATGAAAGTTAACATTATGAAAATCCTTTTTAAATAACTGCTATAAAACAGATTTTCTATTACTTGCCTCTCAAAAATAGAATCTAAACTACACAAAATATATTTTCCTTGATCTGAAGTAAGTACTGGCCTTCAAAGTCATATTTTTTACTGTTTGGGGCATTTAGGTACCATAGTATAGGATCACACTATACTATGTTAAAAACATATAGGATATGCTATAATATCTTAGAAAAGACGGCCTGATTTATTTTAAAATTTCAGTACATACTAATATACATCATTTCATTAGAAAGTGAGAATTTTTTTCATTAATTTTACTAAATGTTGGCAGCAAAAATCTACACCAGGCTCATTGTCTTCACACTGTTCAACAATGATGTCTATTTTGTTCCAGGGCTCAGTATTTAAGCCTCTTAACTTTCAATAGAGTAAGTAGAGAAAGTTATGAACAGTACAAGTGATCAAATAACAAAGTTTTACTGTTTTTCCAAATTAAAGGAAACAAATACAGGTCAATTTTAAACCTGGGAGACATTTATTAAGCCATAAAGTCATTATGAACTATACAAATATTCTCTGAAATTTTTTCATTCAGGCTAGAAATTCTCCAATGCATAAACTCAGTTTGAAGGGAAGAAGAAAGTCAAAAAGTATGCTTTAAACTAAATTCTAATATAATAGGTGAGATATAGAAACAACCCAAATGCCCCAAAACAGATGATTGGATAAAAAAGCTGTGGTCTATATGCACAGTGGAATATTAATCAGCAATCAAAAAGGTAAACTCATGCCATTTGCAGCAACGTGGATGGAGCTGGAGGGGGATGATGCTCAGTGAAATAAGTCAGAAGGAAAAAAAATATCAGATGGTTTCACTTATGGGGGAATGCAGGGAAGCCAAATAAGGGGGTTGGGGGAAAATAATAACAATAAATAAAAAATAACTATAAATCAGAGACATTCTGCTCTGGAGGGGTCAAAACAGGGAAGGGGAGAGCATAAGGGACTGTGGTGATGGTGCCCGGGTGACTGGGTAGTGGGAACTTTATGGGGACGACACCTGAGAGGAGAAAGCAAACAGTGTACAAAAATGAACAATGAAGTACAATATATATAAATAAATAAATTATACTATAAAAAATAAACACTAAATGAGTATAAAATATAAACCAAATTCTATGTGAATCAACATTGCTAAATGATTCATTTACCGAGGCAGAAGAACAGACGTGTTTTTGGCACAACATGATTTTTAATAATGTTCATCTGAACATATGGTTTAGACACAAAGAGAACACAGCCAAGATCTCAGGCAAAGCAAGAAAAACAACCCAGGGCTTTCGATTGCAAAACTTCCCCCACTAGAAGGGACTCTGTCTTTCCTCTGCAGTGAAAAGTGTGTGTGCATATCTGCCTGTCAGCTGGTATTGATGGTGGTGGCAGAGTAAGGAAGAATATTTTATTTTTCTGGACTTCAAAAGATTAAAATTTCCTGTTATCACTTAACTCAATGATAGCCTTTTATTGACCCACCACAGACGGGCTTTAGGAAGCTACAAATATTCCAACGAGGGAGGTAATTCTATTGTCTTCTGACAAGATACTTTTTCCTCCTGAACTGAGCTGCTTTGAGACACTCTGCAAGAGCACAAATAAATGCAGTGTGCTTCATTTTCCATGCTGTTCTGAACATGATTTTCCATTTATATAAAATAAATTAAAATTGGTCTTCAATGCCAGATGCTCTGGCATACTACAGCAATGTCAATTCAGCTTATTGATTGAACCAGTAGCTTTAAGAAGATTTTATACCAAATTCCTGCTTGTTGTCCATTCTCATCCCTGGTGGCTATTCTATTTTTCCTACTGTTAAAAGTTCTTCTGTTAGACTTTTATGTGCACATTAGAGGGTGGAGACCTGTATAAGGCAGGTAGGGGGAAATTATACCTGCTTACTTCTGACATACATACATATAAATATATGCAGGACCTGCATCTTGGAACATGAAACAACATGGAGAAAAGACTGCCCATAGATTAATCGATATCACAAATCTAGTAATTTGTTTTTCTAGAACATAATAACATGATGCATAAGCTATCGGAAAAAGCAACTATGGCTAAGAATCAGCAGCGCTGTGAGCTGGCAGGTGTGTGCCTGTGTGTTTACACACACACAATGCCTTGGAGACGTAGCCGACAGGCCATCTGGGCTAGTGCAGCATGGTCTGCTGCGAGCACTGGGGGAAGGTGCCGACATCATCAAGCTGGAGAGCTGGAGGAAAGGGACTGTGAGTCAACTGATGTTTCCAGGTAGTGGAAGGTCATATAAAAGCCCTGGAGTTTCAAACCTTGTTCCTGTAGATTTTCCTACAGCATATAGCCCACGATCCTGTCTAGCTTAGAGCTGTCCAGTAAGCTGAACATGATAGGTTCTTTCTTTCATGACTTTGGCATTGAAAGGCCCACTGTCCTATTTCTGAACATTAAGTCTTCAATTTTGCAACAAGTGGATTTAAAGGTGTGGCTACCTGGGTGAATGGAAACTGACCTAACCTAGTAGCTGTTTAAGTGTGTGACTTACAACTTTCTCCCAAAAGCAGAGACTCTAGCATGAGATTCAGGTAAATTGAGAGTTCTTGGGGGGGTACACAGCTGGGCTCCAAAGATCTTGTTTTTACTGTATGAAACTGTAATGATGGGCCTGAAATTCTTGTACCTCTAGAACAGATACTCATAAAAGTCTACAGAGCCAACTGATGATGATAAATAATAATGACAGTGACACATGGTGAAATTCTTGAGCTTCTAGTTTAGATGTCATCAAAATAGACCCAGTAAATGATGAGAAATAAGAAGGGTAAGAGAGCAGCTGCTACCATCCCAGAGGCATGGGATCTGAGCAGCCCATGGAGGAATTCCTCCTTCACCCTTGGTGGTAAATAATATTCTCATAATATGCGGTAGGGAATTGTTTGACTTACAACTGAAAAAAGTGAAACTTGGAAGTGTCAAGTCTAGTCCAAGATCACATGGCTTGGAAGCTGCCCTGTTCAGCCATCCTCACCCAGCAGCTTCACCCTAGGGACAGCCCAACTCTCCCATGGGGGACAGAAGGCTGAGGACTCAGGACCCAACTAAAACTCAGAAATTCTTTCTCTGGAAATCATGAAATTAGAGGAGAAATTAGTAAAATTAGAGGAGAAAGTAGCCTTGTTTTTATGGGCATTTCTAGGAAAGGAGTCTACTGAGGAGCTGTTGTGCAGATTAATGGGCTTGGGAGCTCCTGTTGGCATTCCTGCCGCCACCCCCAAACTGAGGGGGTAGGCAAGAGACTACTTCATAATTGACATAGGTTATAAGCAAAATAGGCTCTGTTCCCTCACAGCTGAGCTACCTACAGGGACTGCTTAGCCAATGACCAGACTGGGGCTAACAGAGACCGGGGGTGAGAGAGGGCAGGGGCAGGAGTGTGGGTGGGTAGGGGGATGATAGGGGGAGAGAAAGAAGAAGGGGTCATCCAAAATAGGCCCCCTTCAAGAAGCTGCACCAAGAGTGAAAGAATGCAAAAAGTGTTTATGCTAATTAACAAAGTTAATGTTTTAAGTTGATGGTTTGGAATATGTAGTTAAATATATTAGAATTACAGCTTTTGTGTTAGAGACTTTATACTTTAAACAGACCGGTTTCTACCCACATTATAAAAGCACTACTGGATGATAATTTTTATAGCCACAAGAAGAATAAAAGATTTACAATGAGTATGTTTGTATTGAATAAAAACTTGAGCAAATGAGCAATACTAGTGTAATGGTCACGTGTCTTAGCATCTGCTACTGTAAGAGATCTTAACATGGCAAAGCAAGAATAATAATTACTAACAATTAAAATACATTTTAAAAAGAATAACAAATATAGTTTAAACTATGTTAATATCAAGATGATAGTCCTGGCATTGTCATTAAAAAAAACCCCAACCATTTGATTCCTTATGTAGCAACTCTCATATATTTCTGGACTTGTCCAGGTCTTTCCCTGTGAAGCTGGGCTTACTCACATTGGTCACCACGGCCATTATCGCAATTCCTTGCATGATGGGCTGCCATGCTCCGATGTCCTGGGCTTTTTCTGGTACCATCCGTCTATACTGGGTGGTCATTTTCCAAGCGTCCACTCTTATTTCCAATATATTGTTAATCAAGGCCAATAGAGGGGCCAGTGGGAAAGAGGCCACAAATAAGGTGACGAACCCAAACTGAATAACTGTCAATGGAATGGACACACATCATGAAGTGGCAGATGGATGGAAGGACAAGGTCTTTACTCTTGTACAGCCAAGAGAAAGGCCGACAACAAGCCAAATCCCACAGCGAAAAGGCACCGTGCAGATACCACTTAACATGTAACATTGGAAGAGCCAAACCAAACACAACTATGACATCTCTACGAAAAGGATTAATTATAACCTGTTTGTTACATGTACACACTTAGTAGGATTAATACATTAATAATAAATACATAAAAAAATTTAATTCCACCAAAGACATTTGCTGGTAACACACCTGTGATATGCTAAGCATAGTATTCATTTGCTGTGTCGAAATAATAAAATGTTGGAAAATGATTCATAACTTAGGACTAAAAAAAGAAAAGGAGTATTGTGGAAATGTCTAACAACTTAAGAATAAATAAGAAATGTCCTCTGGGGAAACTCTATTTATAGACTGTTGGAAGAAATATGTTAAAGAAGCAGATAAGGAAGCACCTCTGAGTTTATGGATTTGAGTTCAGAGAATTCCAGACCATGGAAATATATGTGATCAAGGTTTGTAATAGTCACAGTATAATCTTTCTTTAGAATTTTTATCTTGAAACTGTGCTAGTTTGTGTGGTTACAGGAATCCAGATTCACTGAATTGTAGAAGCTCTTCTTCCTCTTCTGTAATTAATGTGGAGCAGCACAGATTCAGGGGAAGTTGTACCATGGGGGTGGGGGGGTAGAATTTAGAAAAGAAAGACCAGAAAACCAATGAGATCTTTCTATTTCAGAGCCTCTCCTCCTACCAGGTAGACCTTGAAAGCAAACCCACAGCTAAAAATGTAGATGAGAAGGAAATTTACCATCCCTCTGACATATTGCTGGAAGAGGGGCATGACCTCTTTATCTAGAAAGGAAAGACTGAGGTAGGGGTAGTGGGTAGGAGAAACTGTTACCTCCTTGTGTTCTAAAAGGCCAGGGAATGTCATGAAAGAGTGGACAGGGCTAGAAAGATCTAGCAGGTGTATAGGCTAGGCAGGAGGCAAGTCAGAAAAGCCAGGACCAGGCTGGTGACAGCAGCTCAGCACTGAGCCAGGCTCCACACCTGTGTCTGTGACTCAGTTATCTCATGTGACTCACCTGCCTAGAGGGGCTGGCAAGTGAGGGAATGCTGGAATGTATGCCCAGCTCTGGTACCCTGGCAAGTACATGTAGCCAGTGAGGGCACGTCCTCCTGAAGGCAGAGCCCACCACTGCCCTGCTGGAAAATGAGCTCAGAGTTGCCAGATCTCACTGTTCCAAAGCAGCCAGATATGAGGACTGTGTTAGCAATAGACTTAGTTAAAAACATAAAAAAAAAAGATACTATTTATAATGACAACAGAAACACACATTTTTAAGAATAAATTAGTATGAAATGTCAAGTAATTGGACTTAAAACGGACTTTAATAAATAAAGAAAACAAAAAATAATGAATGAATGAGTGAATGGTAGGATGGACTGTACTATTCAATTGGGCAGACTCCAATTTGGGAATATATCCACTTCCACCCCTCTTCCAAATTTAATTTAGAATTCTAAAGTAAATTTAGAGTTCCTCAAAAATACAAATGTACAAGTAAAATAACAAGGAAGGCTGTCTGAACTGAGTATCAGGGATATTCTGAATAAGGATAAAATGAAAGCAGAGCTCTGAGGTATAAAGATATATAATGATACTGGAGTAATTAAAACAGTTTAGAACTAGTGCATTGACATGGCATGAATTAAACAGAATAGATTTTAAAAATAGATTTTAATATTGATGGGATTCCCATATGGATGTTTCTAAAATTGGATCTGCCATTTGATCCAGTAATTCCATCCCTAGATATCTACCACCAAAATACAGAAACATTATTTGAAAAGAAACACACACTCCCATATTTATAGCAGCACTATTTACAACAGCCAAGATGTGGAGACAACCTAAGAGTTCCAAATTGATGAGTGGGTCAGAAAGATGTAGTACATATATACAGTGGAATACTATTCAGCCATCAAAAATATAAACACACGTCACTTGCAGCAACATGGATGGCACTGAAGAGCTTATGCTAAGTGAAGTGAGCAAAAAGGAGAAAGATAAGTACTGGATGATCTCACTTATATGTAAAGCCAAACAAAGGGTCACACAAAGATAAACTGTAAATCAAACCCTTGAAAGCTGAGCATAGACCTGAGGCATCCAGGAGGAAGGCGGGAGAGGAGAGAGAATAGGGGAGATGGGAAGAACATAATGGACCGTAGAAGAGGACTATAGTTGCTTTGTGGCCATCACCAAAATCATACCTGAGATGAGAAATACTATACTGTCAAAATATTAACAGGACCAGAAGCAATTAAAGAAAAAAAATAAATGTGATACCTGAAACCAGTGAAATAAGTAAATATTGGAACAATTAGTGAAATCATTGGAAAAACTGTTAATGGTTACTGACGTTTTACACCAAAGTAAATTCTAGATTGATTAAAAATTTTAATTTAAAAATACACCTTCAGGCCCTCCCTGGTGGCGCAACGGGTTAAAGCACAGCACTAAGAAGCTGTGCTTCAGCCAATTCCGCATGAGTTCGATCCCTGCCTGCCCTGGAGGTGACCACATGGCGTGGCAGACCTCTCCTGACCTGCCCGCTGCTCCCCTCCTCAGCAGTGTACTTCGCCGATCTGCCTGTTCTGCTCCCCACCCTGTCTCTGGTGAATCCTCTCACTGCCCACACCTCTGGACTGTACCCCAGTTCTGTATGAATAAATAAATAAATCTTTTAAAAAAAATTACTCAGCTTTAAAAAAAAAATACACCTTCACCCAAAAACATGGTATAATTTGTCCTGATGTTTACACGAGAATGTTTAAAACCAAGAACATAAAAAATATGAAATGTATTCATTCAGTAAGGCAAAAAAACCCATTGTAAAAAAAAAAAACCTCACCCAATACTTTTTTATGGGCCTGTATACCACTCTCTCAACTCTGTGCCAAGCTTCTTGCAGGAAGTTCGACGTTCTCACTATCCACGACTATCTCTGCAAAGCCTGACATCCCTCATCACTGTCTGGCAAACTGCTGGGGCACAGGGCCCAAAGCCAATGGCCATTTCAGTTCTTATTTGATTACTTTTATTATCGGTGAGTATCTCTCTCCCTGAGGAATGTGCTTCCTCTTGATTTTTGTTTTACTTGAATGTTAGAAGAGTAAAGAAAAAAAAAAAAAAGCACGGGAGCATGTGAATGTAATCATATACTCAGAACCTAACATGCCTCCGTGCTTTTCCCACCTTTCCCTTTAGTGCCAGCAATTAAGTGTGTGCACTGCTGCTTGCTCCTTCCTCACTGGTTAGTTTCCATTATGCTACTTTTGGTCTGTGTTCCAGTTCCTCGTAAGCCTTTGAAATCTTCTCTGTGTGGACACAACTCCCCGATGGACTTCTCCCACCTGCCCTGCTCCTCCTTCTCTTTGTGGCTTTCTATCCCTCCATTTACTTTTTAAATGCCTCTGGGAAGAGTCACATCACCAGTTTTCCCCTAGCAGGGCTGATTCACCCCCTGACCTTGCCTGGAGTCCTCTGAGTTCGAGCTTTCTAATGGACTCCTCTCAGACATCCCACAAACAGCTGCTCAAGATCTGTGAGTCTAGGGCCTCCCTGGTGGTACAGAGGTTCAAGTCCCAGCACCATCGAGTTATCACCAGCCACTGCGGCCTGAGTTCTATCCTCAGCCAGGGAGCTGACCTACATGGCACAGCAGAACTCTCCTGTCTTGCCCGCTGCTCCCCTCAGCAGTGGATTTCGGTGGATCCACCTGTTCTGGTCCCCACGTCTCTAGTGAATCATCCACCGATACTTCTGGCCTAGACCCCAGTGCTCATAGGCATAAATAAATAAATCTTAAAAATAGATATCTGAGACTAATTCATTTCCTCCAAATCATGTCCTCTGCAATTCCACCCACATTCAGTCTCCAGAAATTATCTTAATTCTATTCCCCACTAGCTATGTGCTCTCACCTTTAACAACGACTGAATTTCTCTCTGTCTCAATTCCTCAGATCACAGCCTCTGTTTCAGTAGTTACAATTATTTAGGTGACCTACTGGGGTCGCCTATTGAAATCTCTTCTTCCTACCAAAATAGACCCACCCCAAATAATTTCATCCCCTTTTGCTGTCAGAGTAGTTTGATCATCTCCAAAGCACACATTTCCTTAAAGATCAGTTCAAGTCCCTTGGAGAAGCCCACAAAATCCATGGCGACACAGCCCTTGCTTTCTGCTAACCCTCCCCTACAGCCTTGTTGCAGCCACACTTGGCTTCTCTCCCATTCTTTGAACGGCCCAGCCTGTTTCATGCCCTTGACCTTTCCACTGTGTCGTCTTCTCATAAAATGTCTGTTTGCTCCACCATAGTTTGCTTCCTCCTTCAAAATCCAGTTGGAATAAACCTAATTTTCATTCACCTTCTGGGCAACCCCCTAAGTACTCGGCATCCTTTACTTGTGAGGGCAGGGACTAGTCTTCTGGTCTTGCTGTGCTCAAAAAAGTGCTTGTTGATTAAATGAATGATTCAAGAGACTGGAAGCCTAAGAATTCTCTCGCCCACTAACTCGTTGTCACTTTGGCAACAGCCAGCAAAGACTAGGAAACTCCACCCCGGGTGGTAGCCAACAGCAGCCGGACATGAAGGCCTGGGGGAGGCCGAGGCGGAGTCCTGGAGAGCGGGGCCTCCAAGGAGCTCTGGAAAGCCAGGAGGAGAAAGGGAAGGCACCCTGAAAAGGAGATGGAGGCGGCAAGTCCAAGTTAATGGCGAGAGTGGAAGAGGCTGGAAGAGAAGCAAAGAGGGCTCTTTCCCCTCCAGCCCCACATCCTGGCTTTGTCCACTGTGGAAGGCACCACCAGGCTCTGGAGAGCCTAGCCTCTGGGCTGTGTGATGTTCTAGGCACAAAAGGCTACTTCTGGCTCTCAGGCATTAAAACTGATACCTTTCCTTTCTCTTATATTCTGGGTCTGAGTTTCCAGAGTTACATACACTCTGGGAGACCATTCTGGTTCACCCCCAGGTTATTGGGATGATCTCGAAGGATAAGAAATTGATTAAAGAATATTAAAAAAATTCACACACACAGAACATATATCTCATTATGGGGTGAGGTGGCTGTTGCTATGCTCACGTAAAATTGACTACCAGCTGGATACATGCACTGAAAGGCCAAGAGTCCTAAAACCAGGGCTCCACAGGTTTCAAAGATGCCAAGGCCTTGGTGGTCACACCCACCGGGATGAACCCAGCGCAGAGAGAGATGTGCCCTAAATCCCACACCAAGGCAGAAGACAAGGTCTATTAACTCCTAGAGAAAGCAAGCTGCAAAACTGCAGAAAGTTCAAGGGCTCTGCTTTGAACCACAGGGACTCCTCCAGTTCCCTCCCCGAGGTGGGTGGGGGGACAGAGTTGGCGCTGGGAGCAAAGACAGGAGCCTCCACACTAGTTTGTCAGAAGATGCTGCTCTTCAGCAGCTGGAGACATAATTTAAAAGTTAGATGCTGGAGTTGACAGAGATGAGGAAGTCTGCAGAGTTGAGACCATCACCAAAGATGTTCTATATTTATTTTAGAGGAGCAAAAATAACTCAAAGGCACTTGGAAATTCTATCTCTCACAAACTAAAAGCAGAAAACCTAGATATCACTCTTGAGTAAAGAATAATAGACTGCCTATTGTCAGAAACTGATTACTTTTTCTGATTTATTAAGTATTATTGGGATAATAAAACAATTGAATAAAGCAAAGAAATTCTGTCAAAACAGCTGTTATTCTAGCCTTCCTTATAGATTTAATAGTCACATCAACTCTCTAGCACATGACCACGTAACTCTTCCTCTCCATGCCACTTGTTTGTCAAATCAACTATAGAAGAATAACTCTTTTCCAACTTTGCTGTGCTAAAATAAAAATCATGTTCTCCCCCAAGATGTTGTTATTGTTAATTCTGATAATACTTCCTATAAAAGACTTAACAATTATGACTCAATAGCAGGTAGCTGTCGTAAGGTCATTTTGAGAATAAACATAGTAAATAAGACGAACCTTTCACCTTATGGTGAAAGCAGATGTGTTTCCATGTACAATGCGTATTTTTTAAAAGCAACTGTTTTAGAATATAAAATAGAATTTAATAGAAATCTCCCTCTCTCTGCAAACCGGTAAACAGAAATGACAAGGGGGTGTCTCTACAAACACACCCCACTCCATTCAGTGTAAGACCTCTATCACAGTCAGCCTCCCTTTCCTGTTCCCTAAGCCTGAGACCAGCATAATTCACTGCACTAGTTAAGCAAAAGGGCAAAGAAACAAAACACATAAATCGCTGGGTTTCTATTAGATTTAAGTATGTCATGCTTAAGAGAAAAGATGCTCTTTCCTATGGAGATCTAATTTTGAGCTGTATCCATTGAAAAGCACCTGAGGACTTAAAATCAGGTGCAACTGAAGCTGAACCCAAGGAAATACTACACAGATGGGCAAAGGCATTCAGGCAATGCATGCGGACTATCAATGCCAGACCAGCAAACATAGGTCTGAACTCCAACCAGTTATTAGATCTGAGGTCACTCAAGGAAACAACTGGCCAGGAGAAAAAGATATGCAGAAGCAAGTGCAGGCTGTGAAAATGAATGGGGGCGGGAAGGGAAGACCCTGACATCATTTGTACAGCTCAGGCTGAATCACCTCTAATAACAATTCTGAGCTGAGGCTCAGACAACATGGTAGGACGCTCTGATAATGATGGTACCGATGTACCTCAATGAGTATCTTGCTTCATTGTTTGGTAATACATCTGTAGCTTTGCACAACATAAATACTGACAAAGAGACACAGTCACCTTATTTGCAAGCCTGATTCTATTAATTTCATTTAGTTGAGAAAAATAAACTCCGTTTCAACCCACTAGATTATTATCTGGCTCAATAATGTTTTTGGGATCCGAAACGTGCTCCAATATAATTTACATCACCCAAACTACCACCAATAACTTACTCATTTCAAGGTATTCATAAAATAACCCCAGCCTGCCCATGAGCTGCAGATGGTAGTCCTGTTCCCATCGTGGGGTGACCTTTTCTGAACCTGAAACTGAGTTGCATCGTCCAATTAGATTCTTGATCCAGCTGTCAAAAGATCAAAGTGCAGATTAGACTCTTATCCCCCAAATCATGAAAGTATGTGTTGATATCTCAAGTTGAATAAAGAACATATTAGGAAATTAATTCTTTGTTTCCGTGTTAAATTTCTTATTATTTCTGTAGAAATAATGGGCTGTAACTCCTATTACATGATCCTTGGTCTTTTGGGTCTTTTATTAGGTTATGATTCTGGTGCAGGGATCTTCATTTTAAGTCCACATGAAAATCATCTATGGAATTACAAACAAATCCAGATGCCAAGTACTTTCTTCCCTGGCCAAGAGGAGATGCTTTCTTTCTTTACCAGTGGTTACAAAGTAATTTCTTTAGGAACTTAGCATATGGGCAAAACCATTTTATAAAAAGTTGCCTTTCACTAAGTCCTTACTGTATGTGTGAATTACTTTGCATGGCTTTTTCTTTTATCTTCATTCTATTTAACACACATACTAAAGATAATCATTTTTTCTGTTTAGGACACCCTATAGCATTCCCACTTGCTAATTTTGAACAAAAGCACTCTCTCCTATTTAAATATGTTCCACTCCTGGGTCTACTTTTTTTTTTAATTGAAATTATGAGGATAGACAGTGAGGAAAAGCCATATTAGGATTTTCTTACTGCATGTCTCTTGACAAAATTACAAATTGTTGGGCTGTTGGAAAAGCCAAGCTGCATTTTTGCTTGAAGAACAGAAAAAAATACATCATGCCTTTTCCAAAATTGCAATACATTCCAAGAAGGGATATTTTTTCTTTAACAGCTCACTTTCCTTACTCAAGAAGTTCAAAGCCATTATAGAAAACTAATAAGAAAATCACAGTCATCCATTACCTAAACATCAAAGGACAATGCTACTGCCATTTTGAATACTTACCTCTAACTATTTTTCATAATATTTTATCACAAGAATTTCTCCAGAGTGGCCCTCCCTGGTGTTGCAATGGGTTAGGATGCAGCACTGCAAGCACCCACATGGCGAGGCAGACCTGGTCCACCAGCTGCTCCCCTCAGCAGTGTACTTCATCACTCTGCCTGTTCTGCTCCCCACTCTGAGTCTGGTGAATCCTCTCACCATCCCTGCACCTCTGGCCTATACCCCAGTTTTGTATGCATGAATAAATAAATAAATAAATAAGTAAATAAGTAAATCTTTAAAAATAAAAAGATGTTAAAAAAAATTACCCCAGAGTGAGCTGTTTCATGCTGGAATTGTAGCAGCCCTGTGTTATGTATAGAGTAAAATTCCCAGGAGTGCCTTAAATCTCAGAATACTAAGTGAGTGAGAAGGCCCAGGGGTGATGGGCTTGTTCTCTGGGTCCAATAAACAATGATGCTAATGTGCTGAGGCTACATATTTAAGGCACGAGTTACTCGGTTCTCACTGAGCACCCCGTAAATGCCCAGCGTTGCCCTGGATGCGCAAGGGCCCCCTAAGGTCACGGAATCACAGTGTCAGCTTTGCTTCTTCATTTGCTCCGGGAACTGAACAAATGAAGGAGCCGAGGTGGTTGGGGGCAGAGGGAGGTTAAGTTTATAGCGAAACTAATTTCATTCCATTCTTTTTGATGCATTAAAGTAGTATGAAAATAGCCACTGAATTATAAGGCTTTTCTCTCCCTTATTCCTTCTGGGATGGGTGTAGTTAGGGTGACAAGAATAACTACCACGTCCTTGTTATATGAGAACGTCATATGAAAAAAGTAAGAAGGAAGGGGATGCCTACCTAAAGAGAAGAAGCCGCAATTTTGTGATCCCGAGTCATCCCCTAATTTGGTTAATGTTTAGCAATCCAGGTTTTCAAAAGTGCAAGAAAGATCACTGAAACATGCTGCCTCAGTAATTTGGGCTAGAAGTAAAAACATCGACAGGCCAGGTTTAGGTGACTGTAATTTGTCATACTGGGTGCAATATCTCCTGGAGGAGAAGCAACAACAGCTGTGGCTCCAACAATACACCTTCCTCTAAAAATATTTCACAGGAACACATTTCACTGCATGTGAATTTATCAATACTAATTTGGAAATTAGATCCAAGCCCCCTACATTTTTAAAATAAAAATGAATTTACTGACAACCAGTCATCAAAACAAGTGCGAACTAATCTACATCCTTCAAAAAATGCTTTCAAGTCTGCGTTAAGACTTTCTTCTATTTGATATTATTTGTTTTCATATAGAAACAGTGTTATGTGTGCATGACCTACTTTTACTCATCTGGAAAAGCTGGATATGAGCTCAATGAAAGCAAGGGTCACTGACAGCACAGTAGGTAAAGAAAATAGTAATTTCACAGCTACGACTAGAGTCCTTTAGGGAAGAGGAAAAAGAGAGGTCATTGCTTAAGGACAAATTCTGCTAATTCCCGCTGAAGATGGAATGAGCCTTGTGAAGAAATCTGGAAAGACACACTGAAACCTAGAAGTTTCTGCTCTCCAAAAACAGGAAGAAAAAAAAAAAAAAAAAGAGGGTAACCGTCCATGAACAGAATGAGCAGAATGGCAGAGTGAGAGGAAGGGCGAGGGAAGGGTAGAGAGAAGAAAGTTTGATGTGATATGGGCAGGGGCAGAGGTAAGGCAATATGACAGGAGACTGGAACTATAGAGAGGGTGACAGAGGAAAAAGCCAATACATTTCGATAGTGGGATGAAGGATTTTTTTTTTAAAGATTTACTTAATTTGTTTATGCATACAACTGAAGTATAGTACAAAAATGCAGGGGAATGACAGGATTCCCCAGAGACAGTGGAGAGCAGAACAGGGGGATCCACTGAAATCCACAGCTGTGGGGAGCAGCGGTGAGACAGGTGAGGTTTGCTGTGCCATGTAGGTCAGCTCCCTGGCTGGGGATTGTACTCAGGCCACAGTGATGACAGTGCTGAGACTCAACCCCTAGGCCACCAGGACCTTATGACAACTTGTGCTCTCATCTTTAAGGGAAAGAACAGTAGGGTGGAACCTTCATGGTAACTGCTTTAGATACTGCTCTCCAAAACTATATCCTCTATGGTACGTGCCCTGGGACCACAACACAACTATTCTCCAAACCTGGAACTGGAGATATGTATCTACAGTGTTCTTTGTGGATGTGAACTTGGATAAGTCATTTACCTTCTTTAAGCCACAGAATTTTCATTTGCAAAAGGGAGGTAAACATATAAAACACTGAACACAGTGATTGACACAGAGGACATCCAGCAGTCACTATCACTGAGTTTTAAATGCATGGTGGAGAGGGAGGAGAGACTTGTGAGAAGTTGTGGGGATACTTAGTTCACAGCCCCAGAAGGGCAAGCCATCCAGGGTCAATGATCAGGGATGGGATTTAAGAAGGTGTTTTAACATACTTATTTAAACCCTGAGTATGGGTCTCCCTGGTGGCCTAAGGGCTGAGTCTCAGCACTGTTCACCGCTACGGCCTGAGTTCAATCCCCAGCTGGCCAGGCAGCTGACCCACATGGCACAGCAGACCTCTCCTGTCTTGCTTGATGTTCCCCTCAGCAGTGGATTTCAGTGGATCCACTTGTTCTGCTCCCTGCTCTGTCTCTGGGGTATCCTCTCACTCCCTACTTTCTGGCCTATACCCCGGTTCTCCTACACAAAAGAAAACCTCAAGTACGTTTACTCTGATGGCTGGGCTACCTTGACTGGAGACTAGTAGCAGAGTCCATTATAGTTTAGAGATGGACACGCAGGCAGATTATTCCGCTGGGTGCATTTTTCTACCCCCATTCTCCCAAGATGACACAGCTCATACTCACGGAAGTAACACTTCTTGTATGTTATTCCAGATTGCTTTTCCTCCCATGATTATCGTCAGCTGTGTTGTTAGTTCAAGGAGACAGCCCCCGGGATCACACTGCCATGTTAAAGAGAACATGTCACTTAGATTTGTGATGGGTCTAATATGAAACAGTCATTTAATCTTATTTTTCTGATATTCTTTTTTTGGCTAAAAATCAGACAGTAACTGTACAATAAACTGTTCATTGAGCAGCAGAGAAAACATGAGGTAGCTTAAGTTATCAAGAGGATGTAATTCTAAATTCACACCTCTTCATTTCTGTATTTTCCCAGCCAATACACGGGCTCTCCTGGGTAACCGACAAATTTGCCCTTAAAGAAGGCAATGTAGAAACAGGAGGAGTAGTAGTTGACAAACTGGAACAAGAACATCTTCATGGTGAGGCTGTTCTCATAATCAGTCTGGGTCCTTGGGAGTTCTACAGATCAAACAAAGAAAAGTGAGATTTTAAAATTGTGAACAGCTTTGAGACCCTCATCAAAGGCACTCATACATGAGTTAACCTGTTAAAAAAAAAAAAACAACCCATCAATTCACACTGTTTCCATTTAAGCTGTTTGATTTCTTAATATAGCTACTGTGTTAATTCCAAATTTACACATTGTTACAAGAATTTCCCCCATGAATACAATATCCCACAAGGCAAAAAATTAAAAAAATCAACTTTCTAAAGATTTAGAAGCACAGTGTTATCAAAAGGGCAAGAATTACCTTCGCTTAGTACTTTAGAACAGCTTGCTAAATGATCTATCTTTTTGAATTGTACTAAGGTAGATCTGTTAAAGGAAATAAACAAGACAACAGGAAACTTGCTAGAAGCATTTGGGGAAGACAGAACAGGTCACCCTCCTGTTCAGAATTTAAATTGGCCGGATGATTTTCAGAAGATGACCGGTGAGTGGACCATTTGGAGAACGATGGAGGCCTGTGGGGTGTGGGGGAGGCACCACACTTGGGCCACTAAGCAGCTGCCTGGGAAGCCAGCCAGAGAGAAGAAACACTTATTATAAAAGCCAGAGCTGATGAGAATGGAGCTGTATTAATATGAACAGCGCGGGGAAGACTCGTAACAGTGTGATTACTCGTCTTCTCGGCAGCAGAGGAAGCATATTTGCTACTGGAACCATGACCCTATTCCACTTATTTGCAATAAAAAGACTATTTACTTTCAACAATGCAGTACATGATCTAATATAATTGAAAATATTACTCAACCCTGATCTGTTTGCACAGAGCTTGGACATTATAATGATTATCTTTGTTCTGTCCCTTTCACGAAGGCAAAGCTGTAGACAATTCATTTCCTATAGAAACGAATGAAAATATGTTTACACTTGAAATGTTCTCAAAATTTTAACATCCTAGACTTGAAAATGCCGAAAAATAGTCTCTGTTTTTGCTAGGTCCCACCGCGGGGAGTGGGGTCGTACCAAAATTAGTAATCAAGATGGCCACTTTTTCATAGATGATGTTCAGAATCATGATGATGATGAAGCTGATGATGGATGCCGTGATGGTCGTGGCTGTCTGTGGAGTCAGGTACTTCTGGATTGGGTCTGTGCCATTTAAGTTCTTGGGAAGTTTTGTAGAAAACACAATGAACACTGAGAGCCTGTAGACGATGATGCCAATCACTGAAGCGATAATCAAGAGGATCTGAAAATAGAGCAAATGAGAAGCATGAGACTCCCCAAGAGCCACACTTTTTTTTTTTTTTAAGATTTATTCTTTTATGCTTGCAGAACTGGGGTACAGGCCAGAGGTGCAGTGGCAGTGAATCCACCAGAGACAGAGCAGGGAGCAGAACAGACCGACTGATGAAGTACACAGCTGAGGGGAGCAGCAGGCGGGTCAGGAGAGGTCTGCCGCGCCATGTGGGTCACCTCCCGGGGCCAGGATTGCACACACACTGAAGTGGCTACAGCCAGACTGCAGTGCTGCGTCCTAGCCTGACCCACACTTTTATAGTGAAAAGTTGTCCGCAGGGGAAAGGCCTCCCTGTGGCCTAGCACTGAGTCTCAGCACTATCACTGCTGTGCCAGGGAGCTCACCTACATAGCGCAGCAGACTGCGCCTGTCTTGCCTGCTGCTCCCCATCAGCAGTGGATTTCAGTCAATCCACCTCTTTGCCCCACTCTGTCCCTGGTGAATCCTCTCATCCCTGCACTTCTGGCCTGCACCCCAGTTCCTCTCCAAAAAATAAAACAAAACAGAATTTGGCCCTGGGATGAAATGAACAAGATGCATGTGTGAAAGGTGTGAATCTCCCATAAGAGAGGTGGAAACTGGGCAGGCTGCATCTCAGAGAAAGAAAAGGGATGGAGGGTCACCAAGGGGGTGCAGCCACTAAATGAGATGTTAACAGCAGGGACGGCACCTGCAGGGAGCAAGGAGACGCGGGGGCCCCAGGCTCGCTGTAGAAGTTCACTGGGAAGCTGAAACTGCTGCGGGAAAGAAGTTCTGTTAGGGACAGGAAGCCTATCTTCACACAGGGTAAAAATGGGGTAACTGGTAACAGGTTCAATGAGAAGGAAAAATTCTCTATGACAACAGAACTGATGAAAATACCCCTTCTGGATGTTGCTCAGCTAAGTAAGTAAGAAGGAAAAAGAAAAATACCCAACCGTTTCAGTTATAGGAGGGATATAGGAAAATTGAACCATGGGTCAGGAAAAAGACAAAAATTGCAAGGAAACCATTCATCTGTGGTATCCAGCAAGGGGGGTGGGGGGCGGGGTAAGGGCCCAAACAAGGGGGCACAGGGACTGTGGTGATTGATGGTCACTGGTGCTCTGGTGGTGGGAGAACTATGGGGAGTACTCCTGAAGGGAGAAATCAAATACTGTTGAAAAAATGAACAACAACGTAAGGAATAAAACACCCCTTCTATAACAAGAGCATTTTTGAGGTCGTGAATGTGATTCTTTGGCTTGGCTATAATCCCTGAAAAGCATGTGCTAGCTTTTGTCTCAGCTCGCATAGCAGGCCATAATCCCTGGACAGGATGAGAGAAGCTGCAGTGAGGCCCCCAACTAACTGTTAGAAGTGACAAAGGTCCCTGCCAATGAAAGCTTTCCACACTTTTCATGCTTGGATCTTAAAATCTTAAACTGGTCATCAAGCATGCCGGCATTTGCCTGAGACTCACTCACTAAGCCACTGCATTTCTGACTATATAAACCCTGTCCACAGAGGCCTGAAGCCTAGTGTGCACAAACTAGGGTTTCACTTATCACCAGGCGGGTTTTCCCTGGACACTCAACGATGCCCAGGAAGAGCAGCATTTTCAAGCTGTTTCTCCAATATCTGCTTTCTTGGACAGGTTCCAGTCTTGGCCTTGGTGGGCCTGACTGCTCAGGATGACTACCACGAGAGAGAAAAGCTATGGAAAGGCGAATTTCAGAACCTAGCAAATTAGGCTGTGTAAAGTTTTGCAGAAACAGAGGGAGGCTGGTTTTCACCTGGGGAGAGCAGGGAAGGCAGTGATGACAAGCCTGGGCCTGAAACCAGACTCCTGAATTTGAATCCCACCTTGGGCACTAACAGGGAAGCAGGTACAAATTACTTAACCTCTTGAGGGCTTCGATTTCCTCACCCACATAAGGGGGTGGGGGAAGGGGACAATAAGAGGGGCTGACTTCTGTCAGATTCTTGATTTGAAAGTCTCTTCTCCCACACTCTGTCCTGGTGATGGTTCTTTTTACAGAATTACAATGCTGTGTACTAGAAACTCACATAATATTACACCAATGTCATCTCAATGAAAATCTACTTAAAAATAGCTACTAGGGCCCTCCCTGGTGGCACAGCACTAAGCACAACATTAAAAAGCTAAAGCCACTTTCACTTCAGCATGAATTTGATCCCCACTCTAGAGATGACCCACATGGGGCAGCAGACCCCTCCTGACCCGCCCACTGTTCCCCTCTGCAGTGTACTTCATTGATCTGCCTGTTCTGCTCCCCACTCTGTGTCTGGTGAATCCTTTCACTGCCCCACATCTCTGGCCTGTACCCCAGTTCTGCATGCATGCATAAATAAATAAATCTTAAAAAAAAAAGCTACTAATTTATAGGGCTGTGTTAGGATTCATGGAGTTGCTACACGTAAAGCCCTTCAGTCATTGACACAGGCCCATGGAAAGAAGGCATTTGGTAAACATTAGCTATGAGGGCAGTGTATTAAGAAGATGTTTTTCTTACTTTTTAAGTTTATGAGAAGGCCTTCTATTTCTTCCTGTAATCTCTCTCATTAGCTCCTTCACAGTTAAAGTTTGTACTTGTGAAAGAAATACCATTTGTGTGTGTGTAAGTATCTGTGAAAATTAGCCAAGGCTGAGAAAATGTATTAGAGAAGATATATCGAGCCTTTCTCTTTCAGCTCAACATTTATATATGTTACTTGAATTGGAACAATATATGCATCTTCAGAAAATTTAAAAGGTCAGCACCATAATAATTTGTAAATTATTAAGTACTAGGTTAAGATTCTGTAAACACTATTTTCCTCAGAAAACAAAATTGTCATAACGCCCTATGAAGTAGGTAGAGTTCTGTCTTTTTTATGGAGTAGTAAACTGAGGCACAAAGAGATGAATAGTTTGCCCTCAAATTAAGCAACTATTGGGTTGTCGGAAAAGTCACGACATATTTTTTTTCTGTTCTCAAGCAAAAATGCGTCAAGACTTTTCTGACAACCCAATAGTAAGTGAAAGACCTGATATAAACTTAGAGCCCAAAGACATGCTAACTTCTTCCTATACCGCCTCCCACATGGTCCATGAAATGAATTCTAGTCCCTCCAAAGCCTTTATATACTTTGTCTGTTTTCAGACTTCAGGGCACTTGGTTCATTCAATATTCACAGGAAGCAGGGAAGCATCATTTTGCTTCCTTAAATTTCTTATCTTTTCTGATTAGTTTAATATACTTCTCTGATCATAACTTGATTATGTACTGACTGCAGACAATCTGAGAACACCCTGTAATAGATGCTGGTTGCGTTGCTATCTGGATCTGTTTCCAGTCCAAGAAGAGGAACTATAGTTTGCTTTGTGGGCAATAACTTCTCCAATTTCAGGCTCATAATATGGGTTGTTCTGAGCCTTCCTATGCTGCAGAAGTAGCTCCTGACTGGTTTGAGACAAATAGGGACTTCAGACCCTGGGTCTGAGCGACCAAATCAAAGATTGACAAAAGACCTAGTAAGAGTCACTGATAGGTGAGGTGGCATCAAGCAATGCCTGTAAAGGGCAGCTTCCTCCAGTAATAGAGACCTTGACTGAAGCAACCCTCAGATCTGGGACTTTCCATTACAGAAACCAATCCATCACTCTCACCATTATTGTTGTTTAAACAACTGGAAATTGATTTTCTGTCACCAAAACCTGAAAGGAACCCAACCATAAAGAATTGCAGAGAAAAAACGTGTTAGCTATGTAAAGGCACATTCCCACAGAATGCTAAAATGTTTTACACAGTGAAATGATTCTTCACATTAATTTTATTCTTTCCTATAGCCTATAATGACCATAATATTTTCATGCCACAAAATTTTCCCAAGGACATCTTTTTCATGGCTGTATTATATTCCACTGCATGAATGGTTACAAATAGGATATTTGGCTGATATATATAAACAGAGAATATATGACATATATGTTATAAGAATACATATATGCAAAATATACATATATAATAACTGTTTGTAATTTAATCTTCAGTGGCTATCACTGCCCATTATAAAATACTTTCTGATGAAAGTTTTTAAAGGTTTAATTAGTTTTTAGAGCATCATCTGAATATTTTTGAGACATATTGCCAAAGTGCTTTCCAAGAAGACTGAAGATAAGGGTAAAATTCTAAAACCCAACTATGAAGAGATGATTACTGCATTTCATCTTTACATTTGAGCCTCATCAACTGAGAGGTATAAATCCTATATAACTAATTTTCATGTGCAATGCTTTAATGACTAGTAAATTTTAGAAGTGATCTGTATTCTTTGTGTAGTAAAGAATACTTTATTATACTCTATTTGCTAACAAGTATTTCTTCTATAGTTTTAATTAATTAAACTTAGAATGCTTTTTGCTCTAAGTATCTTCCTCTGAAACTTGTGTTGCTTTAAGTTCTAAAAATTTTTTTACCTCAAGAGATCATATTTATCAATATTTCTAATTTCTTTCATGGTATTACATTTTTCTGGAACCTATTACAGGTAAATGGTTCATAGTATAGTTTTCATTTGTTTACTTAAATACTATCAAGTGATCTGTTACTATTAATGAATAACCCATTTTGTTATATATTAAATTATTACTGCTATTAGGACCCAAATCAAATCTGAGCTTCATCGCCTATTCTCTTTGGGTTACTTTTGAACCAATGCAAGTCTCTTGACAATTATACTTTTGACTGAATTATACTACTAATATGATTTGACCAATAATGAATAAAATTTTTCACTGTGGAAATATTTTCTTTTTCAAAAAAAGATTTATTTTATTTACTTATGGATATAAGAACTGGGGTATAGGTCAAAGATTGGGGGGTGGCAGTGAGAAGACTCATCAGAGACAGAGTGGGGAGCAGAACAGGCAGTTCAACTGAAATCCACAGCTGAGGCAAACAGCAGGGAGAGAAGAGAGATCTGCTGTGCCATGTGGGTCAGCAGCCTAGCTGGGGATCAAATCCGTGCTGTGGTGGCTGCTGATGGCTTCACTGTGCTGTGATTACCCAGCACCACCAGGGAGGCACCTATTATTGAAGTATTTTTATTTTATATTGAATTATTTGTTTACAGTTTAGTTTGTATCTTTGCAGTGCTTCTTATAAAGTTTTCATATTTCTTGTTAACTTTTTTTGCTAGAGCTATTTCTAGACATATTGCTTTAGTGGTTGCTACTGAAATATTTTAGAATTTGTAATATCTCCCATTTGGTCTCTTCACAAAATCTGAAAAATTCTGAACTACTCATCTGATTTAAGTAAATGTGTGGGAAGGAACCAGGAGAAGCACTGTGAATGGATACTTCGACACCTCAAGGGCAGTGCCATGTGTTGGCTCATAGTTCTCCCTGTGAGACTGTAATTTCCAGGCTCAACTTTTAGTTTCCTTTACATTTAAAATTAAGTAGTAGAAATGTACGGTCAACTCTTACCCAGAAAAAGACAGCACTTGCACATAGTGTTATCCGTATACATTTTCCCCACGTAGAAAAAGGAATACGTTCTTCTTCCTAAAAAAAAAAAAAAAAAAATTAAGCCAATCAAGGGAATATTCCAATGAAATTATATTTTTCTTCTAGTCAGTCATAACAGTGAATTTTTTAGAAATTTGTTTCCAAATATGGTCTTACTCTTAACTGCATATTCTTCTGTTAACAAGTCCAAACATACACACAACAGAACATTCAGGGTTTACTATATAGTATTTTCTGGAGCAGTAAGTATGAGACATAAACTCTTTACCTGATAGAAACAGCTCAGGAATTTGGTATCTGAAAATGTGGAGCTGTAATGAGACATTCCTGAGTTTGTCTTACATTTTAGGAGTGATCTACAAAAACAGCAGTTTTGCAGACATCTGCAAATACCAGGTCTCCAGGATGTGGCTTTTGGCTGAGTTTTATATTGTGTGTTAATTTGGTATAACTATTTATTTTTAGACTCTTCCTTTTATAGGTTATCTATTTATATTTTTCAAAAGAGAATCAATACTTCTCGAGATTTATCGGATTATAAGAACAGCTATTATGTAATAATTGCTACAAATACTTACAAATTTCCTTTACTCTGTGCCAAGTACTCTTCTTTGTTATTTATTTTTTTGTGTGTAGAAGAACTGGAGTGCTCACCAGAGGTGCGTGGGCTGAGAGGATTCCCCAAAGACAGAGTGGGAAGCACAAAGGCAGATCTACTGAAATCCACTGCTGAGGGGAGCAGGGGACAAGACAGGAGAGGTCTGCTGCACCCTATGTGGGTCAGCTCCCTGGCCAGGGAATGAACTCAGGTCTTGGCGGTGATATCACTGGGAAGTCACCCCAGGCTACAGGGATGCCCCCACCTGCTGCCCCCAGGTACTATTCTAAATGGGCTTTACACATTAAGTATATTAACCTTTGCCATACTCATGGGAGGAAGCAACTCAGTTCTGCTCCCTTACAGTTGAGGAAACAGTATTACAGAGAAATGACATTATTTGCTTAAGACAATTCAGTTAGTAAATGACTGTGTTCAGATTTGAACTCAGGCAAGCTCTCATTCTGACTTCACTGCCATACCAGAGTAACAAAAATAAAATGAGAAAGAAAGGTAAAACAAATGAATATTCATGTTAAATTTTATAACAAGCAACATTTCAATGGATGGGTATCACTTGGCAATTTTCAATTTAAAACTGGCAGGTTTTAATTGCCAAATTGTCTCTCTTTTTTTTCTTTAGTATTTTTCTAGTGTTGCCAATATGATATATATATATATTTTGGTAGCAAAAGTCCTTGTTAATACCTTTTTTGTCAAAGTTTCAGCCTTCATTTCTGATCATCTTTTCAACACACGCTTTGACTCTGTCTTCTGGAATCGTGTTAGGATCTATTCATTATGGGAATTATTTACAGCTTGTTACTTGGTAAAAGACAAATGTCACCTTCTGTTGATAACTGAACTTCATTTTTTTTCCATTTTAAAAATGAGGAGGTTGTACGGCTCCCTCCAGTTCATTTCAGCGTTGACATTCTGTAAATCTGTGATTTAATTTATAAAATCTATAGTTGGGGACATTTGCAGATGCTCATGGTGAAAGCATTTTCTCTCCAAGAGAGATTTGTATTCCGAACCCACTGTCTTTATGCTGATGACTGCCAATACAATCAGCTCTAAATTTCCTGTGTCGATGGAAGGAGCAATAAGGCAGATGATTCAGAAATCATCTTTCATTGGCTTTGAATATTTATACACAGTTTTTTTTTTTCCATCATTGCAGCAGTAACTACAGCAGCAAATTTACCTTTCCAATTCTATAAAATGCTTAGCACGGTGCCTCAACATAACTGGACCTCAACAAATGTTTCCCCCCTTTCTCCATCCCACTGTGACTTGAAAGTAAGAGTCACACTCTTTTGTGCATCCCCGCCAGAAGGGGGAGCCGTGACTCAGGCTAGTGGAGACAAAGGAGCAGCCAGTCCAGGATGAGGGGCTGACAGAGCCATTCTACCTGCGGAAAATTGAGTTAACTTAAAAACTCATGCGTCGTATGCTGAATGAAATACGCCAGAAAGAAGAAGATAGATACCGGATAGTTCTACTCATAGCAGAAGCATAAAGGACTGGGGGTGGGGGTGAGGGTGGGGGAATAATAGTAACTATATACCAGAGACACTTTATGGAGGTGGAGTGGGGAATGGGATCAAAAATGGGGGTGAGGGGTGCACAGGACTACGGTGATGGCACATGGGTTATTTGGTGATGGGAAGCCCACGGGGATTACAACTGAGATGGAAAAAGGCTAAAATGATGTAAAAATAAACAATTATATATAAAAAAAAACCACAACCGGCATGTCTTTCCATAGCCTTATTTCCCACCTATATACTGGTTTTATCAGAAAAAATGCATCTTTTCTTCTATAGATATGTCAGTCTGATTTGGCTTTTATTTTTACTGCTGCCATGAAGAGGAGACCATAATTTGTCTCCCAAGTCCACTGTTCTGTGACAAAAACATAACCTAGGCCATTCACTGAGAATCATCAAAGGATGTAATGAAGGGTCCCAGGCAACAGTAATTAAGTCCGCCTCCCCGTTGGCCTAGGGGTTAAGTCTTAGTGCTCTCACCACTGTAACCTGAGTTCCCTCCCCAGCCAGGGAGTGACCCACATGGCACAGCAGACCTCTCCTGTCTCCCTGCTGCTCTCCTCAGCAGTGGATTTCAGTTGATCTGCCTGTTCTGCGCCCCACTCTGTCGCTGGGGAATCTTCGCACCTAAGGCCAGTAACCAGCGCACTAGCCATACTGAACTGTACGATGCGCTCACCTGCGTGATCTCGTTGATGACCACGTGCGTGCACTTCGCCTCATACTCTGGTCGGGGCTGTTCTTCCTGCTGTAGCTCGACTGTGTCCCACTCGTACTCCAGCTCTGCCTGGCGCCGTTTCCAAAACTCCAGAAACAAGGTTACTAACAACAGAGACAAATACATGGTCAGTCAAGTCTAATTTATCGATAATAGTAACATTAAAAAAAAATGAAGCAATTCTTTTTATTCATGAACGTGATAATCCATCTTGGGAAAATGTGATGTGAGTGTGTCTAATGTGTCTGCTACCTTATTGCCAACTAAAAATACAGCAGTATTGCTTACCATGGAGCTTCCCTATGACTCAGCAACCCCACTCCTAGGTATCTACCCAAAAGACACAAAAACACTGATTGAAAAAGATACCTGCACCCCCATGTTTATTGCTG
>NW_004567105.1:38258136-38267465 GCF_000260355.1 Condylura cristata
TGCTTCATGGATCTGCCTGTCCTGCTCCCCACTGTCTCTGGTGAATCCTCTCACCCTCCGCATCTCTGGCCTGTACCCCAGTTCTGTATGAATAGGCAAATAAATCTTTAAAAGAAAAAAAAAAAGCTTACCAGTGTTTCCCCACCCGCATGACTTCTCTGACCTCAACCTCAGTGGAGGTAGATGAACCTTGCCCGGGAGCGCAATATAGTTAGTTCCTGCCTGTCAGAAACTCTGCCTGCATCCCCCTCTCTCAACTGCACCGAACTTTTTATCTTGGTGCCGAAACCTAGGACCAAACCTTTCACTTCCCTCACCTTCTCTTCTCCATGCTATATCTCTATGCACCACCACCCAAACCACCCCAAATTCAAAATCTTAAATCTAGAAAACTGCTATTTGTTTCAATCCTGTATAAAATGTGGAAGAAATTTATACATTATAGCATAAATTTTGGTCATGCATCACTGAAATCTTTATTTTTTCAAGAACGGTAACTTAAAACACTAAATAGAAACAACAGCAAATGAAAAGGTAGTTTCAGAGCAAATGCCTGAAGTTCTCCCATCTGATGTTACCATATCCTTCCTGCATAGAAACTCGGGAATGACCACTCTCCACAAAGATATTTCTGAACCTCTACTATGTGCTGAGAAAAAAGGAGAAAAGAAAGCCGGCCCCTATGTCAAGGGGCTCCAAGCTGTGAGCGACTCAAGTGATGAGTGCTGTGGTCAAGGCAGCTCTGAGCAACCGTTCAGAGCTGACATGCAACCAACATGTCAGACGGCAAGGAGGGGATCACCATGGCGAGCTGAGATAACTTATTGATCTTGTGAAGGTGGAATCATCAGCCATTTCCCACCAAGGAACTATGTATGCAAAGGCCAGGAGGCCAGGGCAGTAGGTGCTTTAACCCTTTGCGCCACCAGAGAGGCCCTGTTGTTGCTTCTAAACTCCCACCCAGCATTCAGAGCTAAGAATCGCTGGCATGGAGATTGGAACGCCAGGCCTGGAATGCTGCAGAGGATGGCCAAGGTGCAGGAGGAAACCTCATGCCTGCCTGGGATGCCACATGCCAGTGACAGAAGGGGACGTGCTGGGCATCCACTCCCAGCAGAGTTAGCTTAGACTTCAGCCATTTTCAGTAATAGTGTGTGAGAGGAGAAATCACACACTTGATTTTGGAATCAAGTCCAAATCCTGGTCCTGAGAAGTACTAGGTATGTGGCAGCTGGTTGAAATGGTTCATCTGGGCCTCTGGTGGTGCAGGGGTTAAAGTCTCACTGCTATGAAGCTAAGTGGCCTGAGTTTGATCCCAGGCCAGAGAGTACACCTCTCCTATCTCCCCTGCTGCTCCCCCAGCAGTGGATTTTAGTGGAAATCCTGCTCTGCTCCCTATGCTGTCTCTGTCCCTATGCTTCTCACCCCCCGAACCTCTGGCATACACCCCAGCTCTTGTATGCTTAAAGGAAAATAAATATAAAGAAGTAAATAAGGCCCTCCCTGGTGGCGCAGCGGGTTGAAGCACTGCACTGAAAAGCTTAAGCCACTTCCGCATGGGTTCGATTCCCGCCTGCCCTGGAGGAGATCCACATGGCGTGGCAGACCTCTCCTGACCCGCCCGCTGCTCCCTTCAGCAGTGTCCTTCGTCGATCTGCCTGTTCTGCTCCCCACTCTGTCTCTGGCGAATCCTCTCACCCTCCACATCTCTGGCCTGTACCCCAGTTCTGTATGCATAAATAAATAAATCTTTAAAAAAAAAGTAAATAAAATGCTCATCTTTCTGAGCCTTTGTTTTCCTGCCTGTAAGAGGGAAACAGAACCTGCTCTATATAAGGTCAGACTAAATGGCATCCTATCTCTAAAGGCCCCCTCAACCCTTTAAGAGAGTTGCCAGCACCATCCCCATGTTAGACATAAAGAAATAAAGGCACAAAGAGATTCAGATATTTGCCTGAGGTTACAGTATGGGAAGCTGGGGTGACCTGTGGCACTCTGGCTCCCCAAAGTCAAGTTCTTACTCACGATGTGTTACTGCCCCACGTAGGTGCCCCTAGACCACAAGATGAGCAGACATTGAGGTAGAATCTACAAAGCCCTTGGATACTGACCTGATACTTTCAGGGCACCCAAAGTCCTCTAAGCTAACAGCCGGTCAGGTGCACAGACCAGGCTCACCTGTCAGACCCCAAGAGCTGGGCTGGTCGGCCAGCCCTGCTGGCAGGATGAACTCCCCTTTGCTTACACACTTGGACCCAGTAGCTCCTTCCAGATTGAAAGAGCTGCTAAGACAGTATTTGTGCCCCCAGAACTTCAAAGGCTGACCTCTTCGGGAGAGACACACATGCATCCCTACCTCAGAGCCTGTCTAGGGACCCATGCTGAGTACTCAGTGGGGAGAGCAATGCTGCCATGTCTGTGAAAACTGCCGATCACTCATGCCCTGGTCCCCTGTGGGGTGTGGTGGCAAGGAAGGTGGTGCATCAAGGGGACACAGGTCTCTAAGGCGTTAGTAGTTCTAGAGCACACTGGGGCTGGTTGGTCCTGCTTCTTACCGCAGCCGAGCAGGCCCATGGGGTGGGCACTTTTCAATGGGACTTTTAATTGAGAATGGGGCTGCATTACCCACAAGTCAGCCCTCCTGGGGGCACCAATCCAGCAGCAGAGAGGATCTACGCACTCACCAAAGTCACCGGGATTCACATCTCTGATAACATCCATGTTTCCTTCCTAACCGAAGACTCCCACTTTTTACTGTTTCGGAGAACCCTACTGTCAGTATTGCATGTCCCTTAGGCTCTTTGCACTGTTGCCCCCTCTAGAAGTACAAAATCATTGCAGAAGAAGTGCATGCTCTTGCAAAAAGGCACACTCTCCTCTCCACTATAATAGTACATAATACATATAAACTAATAATCTTACATAACATGTAAAACATGACTATCCATCACTCAAGTAAAATATTGATCAGACACAAGTACATACGCCTACATATCTTATATAAACCAGATCATGCAAAGTATCTTGAACTCAGCTTCTGCATTCGAAACAGGTAGCACTTACGTTTACGTATCCTCGCTGGGATTCGCTTCTGCATTTAGTGTTTATCGTGCCTAATGGAAGGTCACCCTTATGGGGTGGGGATTCTGTTTTATTGATAGCTGACGTGCTGGCACACAGCAGGCATGAATAAATACTAGCTGGATGAATGAGCCATAGGCAGCCACTCCAGAACCCAGAGAATCCCCATGGCTGGCACCACAGCAGGATGGGACCATCCACTTAAGAGGGCCAGGGACTCCGGCTGTTCTCTTGACACCTGACCACAGCTTAGCAACACTGCCCGCCATCCCATCCACACGGGCCCGGATATCCGCAGATGCAGAATATCCTATGGAGAACATGTCTATTTCTGTGATGTGGACAAACTAGGGGTTTATCGTTTGTCATCTCCTGCTTCGTAATTCACTCCAAGCTTACATGCCCAGGCAGCACAGCACTGGCTCTTCCTACCCAAAGTCAGGAGAGCAGCTCGGAGGGTGTAGGCCAAGGGTGTCAGCCCCTCCGGCTCCTTGTGAGCTCCGCCCACTGGGAAAGTGCTCTAAAGCCACACCAGAGATCTTCCTTGTGTTTCCAGACTCCTAAATATCTCAATTTTAATGTAGTGATCAGAAGTAAATCTTTTTGAAATTCCTCTTATTTACTTTTAAAGGAGGAAGGCCTCAATTTCCTTCCCTACAAAGCAAAGTCATTGCTTTTCATTTTATTTCCAAAAGCAGGTTACTTTCATGAGTTGAGATCTCCAAATGCATCGATTCTGAAAAGAAATTACGATGAGGGACATTAGAGCCTGATGCACTTTGGCCCCAAAGGGCCCAGAGGCCCCAAAGAGACAAACCCGTGTTTACCTATAAGCCTGTCAGAAAGAGGTGGAGGCTGGCGCTTTCTCAGCCCTGATCAGACACACCTGCAGCAGATAAGGTGGCATCAAAGGCACAGCACAAACACTTCCTAATCCATTCCTATTTCTCAGAGGCTCTGACAAAATCGTGCAATGATCTGACTCAAAAGATGTATTTCTGCAACTTTCACAAAGCTCGCGACACGTGCTGCCCCTCTAGTTAATACACACGGCATTTTGTCACGGCCCTAAAGGCTGATCACAGTCTAATTATTTGCTGAGCTCTATCTGTGCCTGTCACCCTCTGCCTTTGGGGTCTTAGGTAATTTGCTTCATCTCCCTCAGCATCATTTCCTTCTTCTTGAAAATAGGAATAGCCATTAATTTACTCAATATCTAGCAACAGTGTTAATAAATGACTTATGAAAATAATCTTGCTTCTCTAAGGAAGAAAAAGCAATTCTGCAGGTGTTCTAAGAGGACACCAATGGGCACCCTTGGTCCCTTCTCTCTGAATGTTGACATAAGGGATAAAAAGGCTGTTTACTAAACCCTGCACTTTCAGAGCAGTTCTGCCTAGGAAGTGATAAAATTGTCATGTAAGCAAGAAATGACCTGGTAAAAAAATAACGAGTTGTTAGCAAATCTCAGCTTTGAAGGAGAAAACCCTGGGAGTTGCAGGAATATGGGGGGAGGTTCTCAGTTCCTCATTCTGGACAGCAAAGGACTCAGCAGGTCCCTGGAGGAGACCAGTAAGCCAGCATAGCCACTCAGTGTTCTGGAATATTCCGGCCGGTCACTGCTGACTCCCATCGCTATGGCCCACACCGGCAGCCCAGGACAGTGCTGTGGGGCAGGAGTTTCCTGTCCTGCATCTTTCCTTCTCTCTTGCAATACAACAACCAATAGACTCCCTGTGGGAGCGCAGCATATATGCTTTCTGGCACATCACGATCCAGGAGTCCCTAGCTGATCACGCATCATGATTCTTTCATCAGCTTAGAATCTGAGAGGAGGGAAGGGTGCCCAGGACCCTGGAGGTGACATTTCATCCAGAGAAAGTATGCATAAGATTAGGGAGATACCCATAAACAAAAAAGGGGTCCAGACCGTATGGCACTGCAGCAAGCTCACCCACTCTGGTGAGTGGGAGGGCTCTGATTGCCAGAGAGTGCTTCTGAAGGGCTGGGACATTTTAATGGCCTTGCAGCTTTTCAGCTGTGTTTACTCACAAAGGCAGCTTAAGCAGATGAACTCACTCGGCCTTTCTTCCTAACTGAAAGGCTTGAAGGTTAGAAATGACACTTTTCAGACCCTTTTGCAGCAAAGATGCTTGTCTGTCATTGGTAGAGGTGGCTGTGGGAGTGGACTGGCGGGTGTGGGCCTCACAGGAGTTTAGCCTGGAACTGAGAATTATGACAGTCACCTCCTGATCCCTGACTGCAGCTGGTCCGGGGATGGCTTCCTGGCTTTTCTGGCCCCTTGTAAGCTAGTCATCTGGAAACCACTGGCCCAGCTGAAAATTCAAAGGTGAACATTTATAGTCATGCATCTGAGAGCTTGGATTCAGGGAAAATCAGGCAGGAGTAGGTAAAAGCAACAAAGAATGGGGAGAGGAGGAGATGCTCAGACCTTTTATCCCAACCACAGGTTGGGAGTTAGGCTTCTAGGCTTGGCCTAGAAGGGAGGATGTTTTTTGGGTAAGCATCTAACCTGTACCACATTTCTTTAAAAAAGCTTTTGACTCACAATTCTTATAACTCCCAGAAAGCAGAAAAATATGCCAAGTGTCACATCTATGAGGGGACACAGAGAGGCAACAGGAATATGGTGACAGTGATCTGAAAATGCCCCATGATCCTCCTCCCTCTTCAGCTCCGCAGTTTCAGGCTTTCTGTGATGAGGGTCAGAGATCCTCACAAGGAAGAAGTAACCGTCACACATCACATGCGTGATGATCATACAAAGTCACAGTGTCAACATTAATAAATGCAGAGCCTTATTTAAATGACCAGTAGCATCCACTAGCATATGTAGTTTACTAGATGTGCTGGAATTTCAGAGACTACGATACAAGCTGAGACATTGGTTATAGTTCCCAACACCTGTGACTTCTCTACTCTTATGGGAAACTGATGTATCATGGAGGGTACGGAGGATCTGATACATGAACTTGATCTTCAGTGTTCTTTGTGTCAAATGCAGCCAGTACTTGGTCGCTAGCTAAAACATGTAGCTTTACTAGCTAAGTTTGACCATCATACAAGTCATTTTATTAAGGAAAGGCAACTGATGTCTCTAAAAATGTCCCAGAAGGTAGACCATCTTCTCTGTGATCCACCGGTGACCCTTCAGAGGCACGGCTAAGAGAAAGCCTGTCCAGGACAACAGAAGCTTCTGTGAGTGTTGCAGAATACAGACTTGGTTCCGTTGCCCCACCCATCTGCAAACTGAACTCCATCCCCCTTTGATTTATACCATGAAATTAGAAATGCATGTATCTTGGCAAATGGAAATTATTTCTTCTGTGGTAGAATATTCACATCAATTAAACAGTGAAAAGTTTGTGTTGAAAGAAAATGGTGATTGCTTCTTTGCATTAATGATGCTATTCAAAGTAAATAATACAGATATAGTGTTAAAGTTTATAGGCATTGTATTTGTTAGGATTATATCTGTTCCATTGCTAAATAGATTTTATTATTTCATCCTGTGGGTAATTCTGGCCTAGTCACTGGAGGATAAGGCACCATGTGGAGCAGGATGAGTCAGAGGTACTTTTTTATGTAGCAAAAATTAACTGATACAGCAGTGTTAAGAATTATAAATGGAGCTCCAGTGGAACAAATGAAGCATGGGCAATCCGACCTAAAAGTGGGAGCTGACATAAAACATCTGATGTTATTTTATCAAGTGCCTGTCTTGTCTAAGAGTAGACAACGTTAAGAGACAAACATAAACTAAATAAATGAAAACAACTTACCCCATACTCCCATAAACACGGCAAAGACTAGGGTTCCAAAACTGTCAAAGATGCATAATTTCTGGAAAAGACAATAATGGCCTATGAATGAATTCTGGTCTCCATTTATGAAAATTCAGCAAGATATATTAGTTTTGTGTATTGCAGTCCAAATTCCTATTCCACAGTCTGATACACAGTTTTACAATCACCATATCATCTACATACTTAAAAATGAGCTTTCTCATTCTTCTGAATCCAAAGAGCCTTTGCTGTAATTACTGGAGTACATTTGCCACAGGAATATTTCCATATCATAAATAGTGAAATAGGCATTGCTACAATTTCACTCTGTTGAAAGCTGCTATCCTGTTTTTGAACCATGGTCTCTCTGTTTATGATCGACCACGGTGAACTGCAGGAGATGGTGTGGTCCCATGGAAGCAACTCTTCTTTCACCATCATCCACTCTGCTTCTAGGGCAAGTGCCCAGATTCTTGCTGCTTATTAAAGGAAGTACCCATCTGGGGCTGGTTCTGAGTCAGCCCTACCCCAGATCTGCTTCTTCAAACCCTGTGACAGCTTTGACATTACTGCTGACAGGTCTCTACTGGACCAAGATGCAAAGGTGCTCTCTTTTGGTTGACATTACAAAGGCCGCAGTGGCCACAGATGAATAAATGGTGTGCCTGTGCAAAGAAGGCTCTACTTATTGGTTCTGCTAAATTTCACTTTTTTGTTAGTCTATGAATTGTGTATTATCTCTATGAATTCCTAAAAAAATCTTGCAATCAATTATTCAGTAGTAAACATTTTATGTCTCCTAAAAATATCTATAAAGTTAGTGTGAAGAATAGCAAGCATATTTATTATCGACCTAACAGATCATCTGAAAAGCAAGAAAGACAGTAGAAAACAGAAGAGAAAAAAAAAGAAAATTCGAATGCTCAAGAAAATTCAAAGCTGCTTTTTAAAAATTTGTTTGTGCATACAGAACTGGGGTACAGGCCAGAGGTGCAGGGGTGGTGAGAGGATACACCAGAGACAGAATGGGGAGCAGAACAGGCCGATGATGAACTACACTGCTGAGGGGAGCAGCGGGTGGGTCAGAAGAGGTCTGCCACCATGTGGATCTCCTCCTGGGCAGGTGGGGATCAAACTCATGCTTAAATGGCTTTAGCTTCTTAGTGCTGTGCTTTAACCAACTGTACCACCAGGGAGGGCCCAAAGCTGCTTTTAAGGAAATCTATTTTGTGCTGGTAACTTGGGGTTGCCCTTAACACTTGTAAAAAGTGACTAAGCTTTCATTTATGTTTAGTAAAGCCATTAATTAGTTACAGTATTTTTGGTTTAAAAGAATATCTACTTAACCATCTTCTGCTGTTTTCCGACATAGGCAGATGCCCCTCAACCAGCCATATACTTCTGCCCAGGGAAGCATGACCCTAAATTGTCATCCAACTGTTCTTCTCAATAACCAGATGAGACCCAATCACTAAGTGAGAGGGAGTTATGGGGAGCGCTGCTCTTCCTCTACTTCTCAGGCTTGGGGTTCCACCTCTCCCAGTCTTGACACTGATGAAAATGTATTCTCAAGTTGTGAAATGCTTTTGCCTTTAACTCAAAATTATTATTAGAAAACTCCTGTAGAAAACTGCTGTGTGTGAGAGAATGCTATTACTGAAGATTCTGTAATATAAATATGGCTTTATGATGTGGCCATTTTGCCAAGATAAAGCATTAGATGACTGTCCTCTTTGCTCTGTTGTTCCATGTGTGACATGGGCTAGGAATCAAGGGAGAAGTTAGCAAGGGGTTTCCCTGGCTGGAGGCTTAGATAAGCCTGCGTGACAGGTAGCATGGGAGAATCAGTTGTTAAAAGCAGCCCCCAATCAGTTCACGGCTTTAGTCACATGGAGCAGGACAGAAAAGAGAGCTGTCTGAACAGGCTTGATGATTTTAAATAGAATCATCAATAGAATCTAGAAAAGTATGGGGCCTGCCTAGTGGCCTGAGGTTGAGTCTTCATCACTAGCATGGCCTGAGTTCGATCCCCAGCCAGGGAGATGATCAACATAGGGTACAGCAGACTTCTCCTATCTCGCCCACTGCTCTCCTTAGCAGGGAATTTCAGTCATTCTGCCTGTTCTGCTCCCAAATCTGTTTCTAGGGAATCCTTGCACCTCTAGCCTATACCCCAGTTGTAAAAATAAAACTGGAAAAGTGATCATTTGTTACATTTTCATTTTGCAAGGGAAATTTAAAATTTTATCATGAATGTATTTCCAAAAATGATATCTTATAGTTTACCTTGCCATTCCCTTTTACCTTGCCAACTAAAAAGTGAAGAATGCTATTTTGTGTTTAATCACATAATCAGTATTAATCCAGTTATTTCTATAGCTGTTTATTCATTTTCTGGACTGTGACTTCTATTTCTAATTTGTTAATCCTTTTTTTTTTTTT
>NW_004567105.1:38267930-38317674 GCF_000260355.1 Condylura cristata
CAGGCGGGAATCGAACTCATGCGGAAGCGGCTTTAGATTCTCAGTGCTGTGCTTTAACCCGCTGCGCCACCAGGGAGGGCCTGTTAATCCTTTTAATACCCATGTTGGTTAGTAAATATTCCATCTCTTTCCCCAAAAAAAGATTCTTCAGGAAACTGGAATAGAGTCCTTTTTTTTTTTTCCAAAACAATAGAAATAATATGTACACAGACAGGAACATATTTGAAAGTCAGGTGCTTACAGTAGAATAAGTGGAGAAGAATAAACAAGAGAAGAGATGGGAAGGGAGTGTGATAGAATTTCTTAACAAAAATGACATTTCCAGTTGTACTTTGTGGAGTATAATTTGCCTCTGGTATTATTGGTGGTATACACCTAAATCCAGTGACTGACAACACATACTAACTGGTGACCCTTATGACTCAGCATCACTGGAAGCAGCTCCTTATTACCAACATCAAGTCTTGTTCTTTCTGTAATCTATGATAGGTACTTATAATCTTGAATTTGTGCTTGGTTGGGGTGGGGATAATAAAATCCATTGTAACTAAAAAATCAAGTGTAAAAGCCTACCCACATGTTGCCAATATTCTGAAATCATCTTAAATAAGTGGTGGGGGAAAATTTCAAACATAAAATTCAATTTAAGAGTGAAGAGCCCAGTACTACTGCCAGCTGGTGAGAAGACCAGTAAAGGCAAGAAACACACATTTGCTCATATTTTATGGTTTTGATGAGAGTGTCACTTTAAATGTAATTGTTTAATATCAGATCCCCAATGCTTTAATCTGTAAAATGGAAATAATACCTGCTATGTCTATCTCACAGGGATGCTTTAAGTGGTAAAATCGTAAGTACAAGAACTTTGCAAGGTATAAAATAACAATGATTCAGTTAAAATAAGAACTTACATGTAGATCAGAATATTCTGAGGTTATAGAAAATTTCCTAAACTTTCATGGCAGGACAGGGTGGATGGAGGAAAGATCAAAAGAATGTCAGAGTGTTCACGAATGTTCTCCAAAGCAAGTTGACCAACCTTCCTGTCTAGATACCTGGAGTACCTTTCAGTACCCCCCCCCCCGACCCCCTTCTGCCTCCCCCAACACTTCTCTGAATACTCATCCTTTATCTCCTAAGTGTTTTGAGGCAAAGTAAATGTCTGTCATCTATAAAATCCTTTTATACCCATATTTTCAGATACAGTATAGATCTGACCAGGAGGGCCTTTAAAAAATGAAGCATAATTTTAGCATTCCTTAAAGTGGGAAAAACACAAGTACAAATTTCAGGTTTCCAGTCACTTAAAAAGTACTTTCAATAGTAAAACCCATTAAATAGTATCCATGAGATTTCTGCTTTGATTACTTGAAATACTGAAGTAGTTTCAATTTCACCATTCCACATTTGACCCTCTGGGAGATTTAAAAATTTTGATCTGATTTTTTTATTTGTAAAAGAGAGATAATCAGATCTACTTTTAGAATGTTTGGAGGTTTAGAATTCTGTGGTGGAGGAGTAGGGGCGGGGATAAAAATATCAGAAGAAAAGATACCTTTTGTGACTTATGAGTGTTTGGAAAAATAAAACTTACCTTTGAGGACTCACAAGTGATGTTGAGTTTCCAGAAAGGACAGAGTCTGTCACACTGAGGGCACATTATTATCTTGCCACCAATATCAGGATTACAAACTTCTTTGCTAAAGAAAAGAAAATTTAGTTATAAAAATTTGAATGAAAGAACTTTCTTTCTACTAGTCTATAAGACCAAACTGTAAGATTCCAATAAAACTAAATTCTTATAAAACTAGGAATAGAAGCGAATTTCTTTTCTTTTCAAAAAGATTTATTTATTTATGCATACAGAACTGGGGTACAGGTCAGAGGTGTAGGGGCCGTGAGAGGATTCAACCAGAGACAGAGTGGAGAGCAGAACAGGCAGGTCACGAGAGGTCTGCTACGCCATGTGGTCACCTCTGGGGCAGGGATCGAACTCATGCTGAAGTGGCTTTAGCTTCTTAGTGTTACACTTTAGCCCGCTGTGCCACCAAGGAAAGCCCCAAAGCGAATTTCATTAATCATAAATAATAAATGCTTCCTATATAAAACCTGTAAAAATATATTTAGTGGTAAAATGCTGAAAATATTCCCTTTACATCAGAAAGAAGACAAAGGAGTGCATCATCACTTCTTTTCAGTTGGAAGCTCTTGACTGCACAATGTAAGTCACCAAAAAAAACCAACCAGCCAAACAAAAAAGACAGGAGGGTTGGCAAGGAAGAAAGGAAACTGCTACTTCTAAGAGGTTACATTATTGTCAATATAGACAATGCAACAGAACCTAGATAAACTATGAAAATAAGTGACATTAGTAAATTTTCTGAGAAACAGATCGACATACAAAATATATATAGGGTGACAAAAAAAAAAACTATGTCCTTATGGGCTTGCAATATTAGGACTTTTTTATTTATTTATTTATTTATTTATTCATATAGAACTGGGGTACAGGCCAGAGATGTGGAGGGTGAGAGGCTTCACCAGAGAGAGTGGGGAGCAGAACAGGCAGATCGACGAAGTACACTGCTGAGGGGAGCAGCGGGAGGGTCAGGAGAGGTCTGCCGCGCCATGTGGTCACCTCCAGGGCAGGCAGGGATCGAACTATGCAGAAGTGGCCTTTGCTTCTTTGTGCTGTGCTTTAACCCGCTGCGCCACCAGGGAGGGCCAGGACTTTTAAAAATACTATTTCTCGATAACTTAAAAGATACAGAGTATAGGATCAATTCAAAATCCTATACATAAGATGCATAAGATTTATATAGACAACATAGTAAAACTGCTCTGAAAGAGTGAACAAATCTTTATAAATGAATGTGTTATCATGTTTGTAATTTGGAAGAATCAATATTTAAATATATCATTCTACCCCATTCGAGCTGTAAATTCAGTAAGAGAGAAAAGGACTTTGAGTAGCCAAAACATTAAAGAAGAAAGCCCTACTGGCACTGGTTAAGAAAAATTGCAAGGGAACAAGTAAGAGCTCAGAGAGAGACTTGCGAATATACAAAACCTATGATTGGACTGTACATCAAATCAGAAATGTGAAAGATGGCATTTCAATTCATGGACAGTGCAATGGAATATCCATATGGAAAAGTATGAAATTGAACCCCTAAATCTTACAGACAAATTAAATAAATTCCAGGTGGAAAATAAGAATTCATCAGTACCAAATTATTAGAAAAAAACATAGGAAAATATCTAGATAACTTAGTGGTAAGAAGAAATTCCATAAATGAGAAACTCAAAGGAAAGTACTAATATATTAAAAAAGTATTTTAAGTGAAATAACTAACAGAAGATATATAGAGAGGGAAAAGACTAGCTGCAACCTGGTAGAAATTTTGCAACACATAAAAATAACAAGGGCTATACTGTTGTTTAAATACCAGGGTATTTAAAGGACTCCTACATATTAATGAGAAAAAAACTAAACTAACAGTAGGTAGCAATCTATTCTCCACTAGAAATCGTTCCAATGCACTCAGGCCAAGGGGCTAGAGTTGTGTAATTTGCAGGCCTTTTGACATTCTTCAAAGAAATAGAACACTGATGAAATTCATATGGAACTACAGAAAACCAAGAATAGCCAAATTTCTACTGATGAAAACAAAGGAAAAAAGAGGAGGTATCACTCTTCCAGATTTCAATCTATACTAAAAAAGCCATAGTACTTAAAAAGTGTGGTACTGGGACAAAAACAGACACACAGACCAATGGAACTAAATAGAAAGCCCAGAAATAAACCCACACCTTTATGGACAATTAATCTTTGAGAAAGGAGCAAAGAATATGCAATATAACAAGGACAATTTATTTAACAAATGGTGCTGGTAAAACTGGACAAGCATAAACAAAAAAATGAAACTAGACCACTATCTCACCCCATGCATGAAAATCAACTCAAAATTAATAAAATATTTGGGCATAAGACCCAAAACCATAAAATACACAGAAGAAAATACAGGTAAAACACTACAAGACCTACATCTCAACAACATATTTAAAGACTCTTCATCCAAAGCAAAGAAAAGGAAGGAAAAGATAAACACATGGGACTACATCAATCTGAAAATTTTCTGAACAGCAAAAGATACATTATCTAAGACAAAGAGACACCCTACTGACTGGGAAATAATCTTTGCACTCCATACAACAGACAAGGGACTGATCACAAAAATATATACTAGAGCTCAACAGAAACAAAACAAACAACCCAGTCAAGAAATGGGCAGAACTTAAAAGACACTTATCCAAAGAAGAATTGCAAATGGCCAACAGGCAGATGAAAAAATGCCCAACATTCCTCACAATCAGGGAAATGCAAATCGAAACCACAATGAGATCCCACCTCACACCAGTGAAATTGGCACATATCAAAAACAAAACAAAACAAAACAAAACAAAAAAACTAACAACAAACATTAGCCAGAAAGCAGTAGAAAAGGAACTCTCCTCCACTGCTGGTGAAAATGCAAACTGGTCCAACCACTATGGAAAGCTGTATGGAGATTCCTCAGACTACTAAAAATGGAGCTACCATATGACCCAGCAATTCCACTCCTAGGGATCTACCCAAAGGACAAGAAAACATTAATTCAAAAAGATATATGCACCCCTATGTTTATCGCAGCACTGCTTACAATAGGTAAGTCCTGGAAACAACCCAAATGCCCAAAACTAGATGACTGTATTCAGAAGATGTGGTATATATACAATGGAATAGTACTCAGTGATCAAAAGATAAATTCATGCCATTCACAGCAACATGGTTGGAGCTGGAAGGGACTATGCTCAGTGAAAAAAGTCAGAAGGAAACAGAAAAATATCGAATGGTTTCACTTATAGGAGGAATTTAAGAGAACCAAATAAGACAGGGGAAAGAAAAGGGTGTATTGTTATTACAATATAAAACACACAAAAAATACAAAAACAGACAATTATAAACCAGAGAGATCCTACAAGGGAGGGGGACAGAGAGGGATCAGAAGGAGGGAGGAATGTGGGGGACTATGGGGATGATGGGTGTGGCAGGGGGAAGTAAACATTGCTATAAAATGAACAATAACGTAAATATATATTTACATATATATTAGCACATTGATACATATATAAATATATAAATACATAAACATATATTTACATATATATGTATATATATTTAAATAAATAAATAAAAATACTGCAACTGCTGAAGCAGTGGTACAAGATGACCTTGAAAGAAAAGTTCGGGACTGAATGGTCCATAGGGAGATTTAAAAAACTAACAAATTCCTTGGATTGTAGAAGGTCACAGGCAAATGCAGGACAGTGCACATGGTTAGGAAAAAAACTTAAGAAAACTTTAATCCCTCTTACCCCTGACTGACTTTAAGGTTCTGCAAAAGCAAGAAGTAAAGTCTAAGGAGGAAGGCAAGCTGCCCGTTGGGAGAGCTGAAGACATTCCAACATGTAAACTCAGAGGCACTTGGCAGGGGCTCAAAGAATGACTGGGTTCAGGAATCTAAAGAAATCACTGTCTAACCTTGAGGAAACAACGAGGCATATTGAACACAGACTCCAGTGTCTATCCATGATTAAGAATACCTTTAAAGAATTAGTGCAGAAATGTAACTAAATGAATAGCAGCAGCAGGAGTAACAATAGCAACAAAGCAACAACAAACCCTAAAGAGAGGGAAAATCTGATCTTTAAGATCTGCAACCTAACATATTCTCAAGAAAATTTAAAATAACTATTCACACAAAAACTTGTACATGAAATGTTCATAACATAATGATTTACCTAGACAGAAAGTGCAGGCAACCTAAATGTTAACAATGAATGTACTTTACTGCATTTAAAAAATATAATATACAAATATGTGATGTATATGTGGAATACATGTATTAGTTACATTTCTGCACTAATTCTTTAAAGTCTGTATTCTTTATCATGGATAGACACTGGAGTCTGTGTTCCATATGCCTAGTTGTTTCCTATTTTATTATGGGTAAACCGGAGCACTCTAAAATTAAAAACTTTTGTTCTTCAAATAACACAATATTTTTATTATTTTAAATATATTTAATATGTGTTTTTAATATTAAATATTTACATATCTGATATTTTAAATATGTTTAATATTTAAAATGTATAAATATATTTATAAAATACATACAAGAACAGTATATAAATATATACATATATTTATATCTAATATATAGATATATATTTATATATAATATATAAAGTATATATAAATATAGTACACCCCCAAATATATTTTAAAATATTTATAATTAAAGCTTAAATAGTCTGAGCATAGGGAGTAGATCCTTAATTTTCTGTAAATTAAGCTGTGTGAAAAAATAGTAAGAAACATAGTAGTTTAAGAAGTGAATTATAATAAGAGGCACTATGCAGGGGACTGATGAAACCCAAGTTTTTTATTTTGAAAGTATATTTTTGAGATGCCTTTCTTTTTTGGCTGGAAGAAAATGCAAAGCAGTGGAAGTCAAAGACAAATTTTGATAGAAAGGATTAACATCAGCCTGTGGCTGATGTAAATGTAAACTTGTTTGCAGGAGAAAGGAGCGACCTTCCAAGATGAGTGCATCTTCCTGGCTGAGAAACCAGAGGGCTCAGAAGGCTGGGAGTCCTGTGTCACGTGGGCGGGTATCATGCTGTGCACGGGGCTGCCTGCAATCCCGAGGCAGGCGTCAGGCTGAGATGTTTGGGTGGTAAAATTTTGGTCAAGCTCTCATTGCTGGTGCCCACACATTTTAATCTGCTTGTCACACCTGGATAGAGGCCAGCGGACCTAGAGAGATGCCTGGGTCTCAGTGCTGCACAATCTTCTGGAGGCTGAGAGCACCAAAGGCAGAGGGAGAGTAACCGCTCAGGCAGGTATCCTGGCCTTAAGCGTGTTCTGGCGCCCAGGCATTTCCCTTCAGACAGCGCTGCTGGCGTGTGAATTCCAACATCAAGCATGAGCTAATTCACTATCATTTGTTTTTTCTCCTGCCATTTTAAGGGTTATTTTTGAAAGCAAAATAAATACGAAACAAAATGAATACTGTTTACTTGAGTTTTTACAATTTTTAAAATATATTCATTACACCACCCTTCATGTTTGTACAATGTATGGTGTCCCCGTAAAAGTCCCCCACCAAGTCCCCTGTGCACCCTCACATAGCCCCTTGTACACTCCCACCTGTCCTGGTCCTTCGCCCTTTCCCACCTGTCCTGGTCCTTCGCCCTCCTCCTCCTCTTCAGACTGTCTCCGACCTCAGCTGCCTGATGATTTTGATTTTTACTTTATTATAGTAACTTTTTTTTCCTGATTCCTTTTTTGTTTTCTCTGCATTTAAATACATATTTCTTAACTATTGAGAGGTCACTTCTAAAAGCAAACAAATATCAATTTTATTAGTTTTGCCACTAAAATGCTAAAGAAATCAAGAGCTGCCCCTGGTCCCCATCCACAGAACTGAGAAGCATTGCTATGAGGGACAGAAGTTCAAGGACAACCCTCTCTCCAGTACTCCTCTCTTATTTAAACAAAGTATTGTCTCAAAATATTGGAGTGTTTCCAAAGGGTGATATTCCACACAAAGATGAGGCTACCTTATCTAACACAATTGTTTTTTTTTTTTTTTAAAGATTTATTTGTGCATACAGAACTGGGGTACAGGCCAGAGACTCAGGGGTGGCGAAAGACTTCACCAGAGACAGAGCGGGGAACAGAACAGGCAGATTGACGAAGTACACTGCTGAGGCGAGCAGCGGGTGGGTCAGGAGAGGTCTGCCGCGCCATGTGGTCACCTCCGGGGCAGGCGGGATCGAACTCATGTGGAAGTGGTTTCAGCTTCCTGGTGCTGTGCTTTAACCCACTGTGCCACCAGGGAGGGCCCTCTAACACAATTGTTTTTACCCATTTCACTTAGTTACTGTACTAAGAATAAAATGATATCTCATCAAAGCAATAAGGATTCAGCAATGGGTCTCAGCTCTATTACCTCTATGACCTGAGTTGGATCCTGGACCAGAAAGCTGGCATGCTTCCTGTCTCACCTACTGCTCCCCTCCACTGTGGATTTCAACCTGTCCTGCTCCTCACTCTGTCTCTGATGAATCCTCTCACCCCCCACATCTCTGGCCTATACCCCAGTTCTTTTACGTAAAAAGAAGAAAAAAAAAAGATTCTGCAACGAACATTCTTTCACGGAAACATTGACCAACTTTTCCACTTGGTAACAAGCAACGCAGGGGTTACCTCCACGTGCAGTTGTTTTGATTGATGAGCCCGTACAGGAAGCAGGCCACCCCCACCACTGCAGCCAGGAGCAGCATCTTAGTGTAGTAGCCCAGCCAAGCAAAATAGATTCCAATCTTCTCTCCGTAATATTTCCTGAAAAAAGACAAAATTATCTTTAGAAGACACAGTCTCTCTATAGCCTCAGTAACTTCTGATTTTAAATGAAGGATGTTTTCAGCTTAAACCTCTGACTTCATGCACACTTAGAACACACTCAGTTTCAGACCGGCCCCACAGTCCACCATCACTGTTATTAGCCCATTGAAACAAAATAAGTGAGAAGAGAGCAAAGGAGAAGACAAAGGGAAATGCTGACTACGGAGCAGAGATCACCATGATGTGTCTTGCTAGAGAACAGCACTTTTTACCTATTCTTGAGAAAATTATTCTTAATATGCATGAAGGTGATTTACACGAACAGTCTGCCCACTTACCCACTGTGCTAATTTTAGGGAACATCAGGGGAGGAAGTGTAATGTAAACTCCAAACAATAACAAGAAGCTGATCCTAAAAATATGAGAAATGGAATTTCCCTCTAACCAAAATATGAGAATGGGCAGGATGGATGGGACTGAGGAGTGACACACCCTGTGTTTCCCACTGGAGCAAAGTAAGTTAGAAGACAGCAAAGGAGACAATGAAGGGAAACGCTGACTACGGAGCAGAGGAGAGTGCCATGATTTTTTGGGTACAAACCAGCACTTTTTACTTAGTCTCGAAAAAATTATTTCCAGCACTTCTGTTTCTGTTAAGGGGACACATGTCCTCTGAGGTCAAAAGGAGGCAGCCAGGCAAGCAAGATTAAGAAAAGGCAGGTCACACCTAGTGGCCTAGAAGTCTCAGCACCATCACCACTACAGCCTGAGCTGGATCCCTGGCCAGGGAGCTGACCCACAAAGGGCGCATCAGACCTCTCCTGTCTCCCCTCAGCAATGGGTTTCAGCAGAATCTGCCTATTCTGCTCCCCACTGTGTCTCTGGTGAATCCTCTCACCCCCACACCTCTGGCCTGTACCCCAGCTCTTATAAACATTAATAAACAAATCTTTAAAAAAATTAAAGGCAGGGCATGAAATGATGATGACTATATGATGACTATTCAAGAAAAATATACGTAGGGAAAGAGTAAGGGCTATGGGTGAGGAGAAAACAATGAGACGATTAGCTTAGGGAACTACTTAGTAACTACTGTGCTTGCTGGACTGATTCACTTCTACTGATCCCTGCAGGGTTGGTTCTACTGATCCTTGAAGGTTTTTCTAGTGGAGGCCTATGGTATGACACTGACCTGAACCCCTTGGTCTTAGCCTAGTGAAAACTTGGCTCTGAGAACAACCTGGAGACCTGAGACACTCTGGGCAGGAACACCCCAAACTTGGTCCAGCATCATAGGACATGAGACCAGCCCCAGGGGCTATCGGCCTGGGAGAAAGAAACATCATAGGAGAAGGGCGAGCTCAGAGAAAGGAACTGAGTCCACGTTCACAGGAATGGGCTCCTGCTGTCAGGTAAATAGCTCAGAGTCCGGCAGAGACAAGATCAGTCAAGGCCTAGAAATGTCATGGGTTACAACGGTCTATAAAAAGACTTTCCCCAGAGGATATTTCTTATTTATCCTTTTCTTTTTTTAGTCCTAAGTTATGAATCATCTTCCAACATTTTATTATTTTGACACAGCAAATGAATACTACGCTTAGCATATCACAAGTGTGTTACCAGCAAATATCTTTGGTGGAATTAAATTTTTTTATGTATTTATTATTAATGTATTAATCCTACCAAGTGTGTACATGTAACGAACAGGTTATAATTCCTCCTCTTTGCGGTGAGAGAGCAGACCACTTGTGGCCTCAGAGACTCTTTCCTTTCTCCCTATATCCCCCCAATGTGGTTGCACCCTGAGCCTGAGTGGGGTCTTGCCATTGTGAGCACTTAAGTGAGGACCCATAGACCTGTGTCCCAGCTGTTGGAGTTCACTGCTTTAATCACCAAGAGTAGGAACATCCTACACATTTAGGAGCCTCTAGATGTCTACAGCGCAGGGTGTTTGTTACTTCCAAAGGTATCCCTGGTAATCCCGCAGGCATGAAAATCAGGACAAATTTCAATCTTACACAGAAGTCAGCCTCCTTGAACTTGCTGAAAGACTGGGAATAATGATGTAATGTAATGTGGTATCATTGACCCTCTCTACCAAAAATACCAAAAATATCCCAATTCTTTTTTTTTTTTTTTTGCTTAGAACTGGGGTGCAGACTAGAGGTATGGGATGTGTAAGAGGATTCACCAGAGACAAAATAGAGAGCGAGTTCTACTGAAATCTACTGTTGAGGGGAGCAGTGGGTAAGATAGGAGAGGTCTCCTGTACCATGTGGGCAGCTCCCTGGCCAGGGATTAAACTCAGACTATAGCAGTGACAGTGTTGAGACTTATGAAACCCCAACATGATCTACACCAATTTTTAAAAATTCTTTGATTTTTTATCAAAGTTATAGGGAACAGGCCCTCCCTGGTGGCACAGCAGGTTAGAGCATAGCACTAAGAAGCTGGAGCCACTTCCGCATGAGTTCGATTCCTGCCTGCCCCGGAGGTGACCACATGGCATGGCAGACCTCTCCTGGCCAGGCCACTGTTCCCCTCAGCAATGTGCTTCGTGGATCTGCCTGTTCTGCTTCCTACTCTGTCTGTTCTGCTTCCTACTCTGTCTCTGGTGGGGCCTCTCACCACCCCTGAACCTCTGGCCTGTGCCCCAGTTCTGTATGTACAAATAAATAAATCTTAAAAAAAAAAAAAGACAGGAAAAAAAAAGTTATAGGGAACATTCATTAAAGAGTCACAGATTTCTAGAAGAATGAGGAGCAATTCCCAGGAACTTACTCCATTTCCTGCTGCCCAGTTACAATCACTTTCAATCCTTACAAGGATTCTTTGACTTTTTACCACCATGTCTGAAAATAGCACTATGATAGTATTACTTGCTGATTTCTGCAATTTTATGTCTCATCTACTGACTTTCTACTTTTTTTTTTTTTAAGATTTATTTATTTATGCATACAGAACTGGGTATAGGCCAGAGGTGCGAGGGTGGCAAGAGGATTCACTAGAGACACTGGGGGTGCAGAACAGGCCGACTGAGTTAGTGCACTGCTGAGGGGAACAGTGGGCAGGTCAGGAGAGGTCTGCACGCCATGTGGAACACCTCCAGGGTGGGTGGGAATTGAACTCATGCTGAAGTGGCTTTAGCTTCTTAGTGCTGTGCTTTAACCTGCTGCGCCACCAGGGAGGGCCCTGACTTTTTACTTTTAAAAATGAAGATTCAACTCTCTCAACTCCATCCTCTACACATCCACACCTCCACTGCTTCCACACTTTTGACATAGCTACATTAAAAAATTATAAAGCAATAGCCTTCCTTCCCTTTTTTTCTCTGTAAAGTATGTTTCCTTCAGGCTGTTCTCTCTGGTTTGTTTTTTGGAAAATAACTCATTTTCCTTTCTGATAATTCCTGGGTAACACAGATGAAGATATTAGAGCCTGAAGGTTCAAGGGGTTTTGTATAAGAAAAAAAGGAGGGAGTATATGAACCAGGGGCATGAATAGCTAGTTATATTTTCCTATTAAAGTATACTTAAAAGAGTAGGTAAGATTATTTTCTCTACAAAATATGCCATGAAGAGAGATTGGAACCTATCATATCCATAGGTCTGTTATCACAACTTAAGGGTTTAATATAATAGGAAATTGTTCACAGGGAAAACATGTGAATGTCAGCTTTAATATTACATATATACGCAGCTTCTTAAAATTTTATTACACAGGATAATCAGAGTGAGAAAAAAATTGTAACTTTGTCATTGTAACCTGGCTAATAAATGAAGCAAGAAATTAGAGTATAGCTAAACAAAATGAAACCTTTTATAAAATAATGAATATAAGCAATGTACATTATTGTTGCTATTATCAAAAAAGAGAGGCAGGGGCCTCCCTGGTGGCCTAGGGGTTGAGTCTCAACATTATCACAGCTAAGGCCTGAGTCCAATCTCCGGTCAGGGAGCTGACCCACGAAGGGTGCAGTAGACCTCTCTTGTCTCTGCTGCTTCCTTCAGCAGTGGATTTCAGTCGATCTGTTAGTTCTGCTCCCTACTGTTTTTGCAGAATCCTCTCACTACCCACGCTCCCCTCACCCCCCACCTCTGGACTGTACCCAAGCTCTCTGCAAAAAGAAAACAAACAAATTAAAAAAACAAAACAAAACGAAACAGGGCCCTCCCTGGTGGTGCAGTGGGTTAAAGCACAGTAGTAAGAAGCTAAAGCAACTTCAGCATGAGTTCAATCCCTGCCTGGGAGGTGACCTACATGGCACAGGCAGACCTCTCCTGGTCCGCCTGCTGCTCCCCTCAGCAGTGTACTTCGTCAATCAGCCTGTTCTGCTCCCCACTCTGTCTCTGGTGAATCCTCTCGCCCTCCGCATCTCTGGCCTGTACCCCATTCTGTATGAATAAATAAATAAATCTTTAAAAAAAAAAAAACCCGCAAAAACTGGACACTGTCTTCCGATAGAAAAGGATGTAACTCCAAATAGCAAGTGTTCTTCCATAAGGTCAATAAATTATGTGTTTAGATAAGGATCAAATTACTTAGTTTAAGCAACAATCCAACATCATTATAGGGTAAGTAAAATCAGCAAAATAGAGAATGAAGAAATTCTTAAAAATTTTAAGGAAAACAAGAAACTGGGCAAACTTATGGAAGATATTTGATCATAACATCTGAATCTTGTTTGGATTTCTGATTTGAAACAAAAAAGAAAAAAAAAACCTACTGAAAATATTTTTGTGACAATCAGGGAAATCTCAATATTAATTATTTGATGAAATATTTTAATGAATATTCTGGTTGTTTTAAAAGACACCTTATCATTTAGAAATAGATACTAATGCCAAGATATACTTAGCATTTCTTCAAAATGGTTCAGGGTGGAGGGAAAGGGAAGGAGGTAGAGAAAAAGATAAAAAGAGACTGGTTATGAGTTAATGCTTTTTGGAGGTGGGTCACCGGTATATGCATGTTTGCTGTGCTGTTACTTCTTGTTCTATGTTTGAAATTTCCCACAAGTAAAATGGAAAACAAAACAAAAACTATTCACCATTATAAAATTCTCTTTTAAGGTTAAGAGGCTTTTTCCAGTAGATGGGAGATTGCAAGGGACAGAGAACTATGGTAGAAAAAAGAGGCAGAAAGCTGTAGTCAGACCTGGGAATATCTTCGCTCTCTCCTTCTCATCCCCCACGTATTCAGTTCATAACAAGACCTGTGCACTCTCCCCTAAAACACATTCCAAACTGGCTCCCACAGTCTCGCCTCCAGACTGTAGAGGAGAGGGGTCTCCAGCTTCCTGTGGCCTGTGGAGCCCATTCTCCCCATAGTCATTGCAAAATAGGAACAAGATAAAATTCCTGGAATGCTTAAAATATCACGAACGATTCTCATTGCACTTAAAGTCTAAATTGCCTTTCATGCTCCTGACATACTTTTAAGCTTCTACCTCCCCATTCTCCTTCTAATTACCACCAGTCTTGGCTATTTCCTCCAACCTCACAAGTGTATTTATGCCTCAGGGCTGTGTACAAGCTCCCCCTAGAATGACTTCTTTCAAATCTTCAAAGCACTACTTCTTTTTACTACCCAGGTCTCTGTTTCTAATTCTTCTGCTGACGATATCTTTCCTGACTCATCTTCCCAGCCCCCACCTGTTACTAATTTCGTTATTGTTGTTTGGTTGTCTGGCCTTAGTTTACCTCTCTCCAGCAGCCTTCCCTAGACCACATAAACTTTTGCAGACTAGCTTAGTTGGTGCTTTGAAGACACAAATGCTGAGCTAATCACTTTATCTTGTTAAGAGACAATGAAACATTATCTAACGGCAGATACGGAAAACAGCAAGCATTTTCTATCTCTTACCACACAATTTAAGCCAAAGAGAACATTTACTTCTGTGAATGAAGGATTTGGTGAATCTTGGTTGCTAGATTCTCTGGGAGAGAATCTTAAACTCTTGGAACTTCCCTACATATTAGTCTTGGTTATTCACAGTGCGAGCCTCCACCCCGCCTGACAGTTTATGACCATGGGGTGACTCTCAGTCCTTAGCCAGTTCTGGAGACTGACCTTGGCAGAAAACGCCACTAGGTAACAGAGCCTGGGGCTTTGAGCCGTGTGGTATTTCAATGTCCTTCAGGAAGAGAAGGAGCTGGAAACTGCCATGTGAGCAAGAATTTTATCAATCACATCTACGAAATGAAGCATCAATAAACACACCAAGGGCCTCGCTGGTGGCTAGGAGTTAAGTCTCAGCACTGTCACCTGCACAGCCTGAATACAATCCCCATCCTGGGAGCTGACCCATAGGGCACAGCACACCTCTCAAGTCTCACCTACTACTCCCTCAAGCATGGGTTTCAGTAGATACATCCACCTATTCTGCTTCTCACTGTCTCTGGTCACATACCCTTCCCCCCCCCCCCATCTTTAGCCTGCACCCCAGTTCTTGCATGCATCATAAACAAACTAATTAATTAATAAATAACCACGCTGAGCATTGACCTTACAGGGGTGGGGAAGCTTCCCCTGGGCAATGCTCTGAGGCCCGTGGCACTTGGCTGCCATGAGCACAACCTGCAATCCTGCCTCGAGTGCTCTCTGCCCAACACACCTGATGAGGTCCAAGGGCTGTTTTTTGTAGATGCTCCGGGGATGCGCCCACTCTTTGTACAGCAGGAACCTTTCACTTGGGCAGCCATTTTCCTCCGAGGGACAGCTGAAGTTGCACTGGGAAGCAGAGGCAAACAAGTGAGCATGCATTACCCCAGCATGTGTTCACAGAGCTGTTTATTATGCGCAGACATTTGTGGACCTGAATAACAGGCCATAATTTGCTGGAAGGAATGAAAAGGCAATCTGATGTTCAGTAATTCTCAACAGGGAGTATTCCTAACCCCTTGGTGGCATCTGCTTAGGCAGGTAATGGGAACACGTGGTCACTACCATCTGGGAGAAACACAACACAGGCTGGGTGAGAGCCCAAGGATGCTTCAAGTCCTACAAGAAGGTCCTACAAGAGCAAAAACAGCCACAATGTAGGAACCCCTGATTATCCAGCTCCTCCCTTGGGTCAAGGCCTTGAGGGTCATTCTGAAACTCAGACTTCCTTGTCCCCAATTCAGCAGCTTTTCTGTGACAACATGTAGAATATAAACAACAAAGAGGAGCAACATCATTTATCCACTTAGCTTAGTCAAGAAATAAAATACCCAGCATCTGCTCAAATTCAGTCTTTCTTCTTCCCATGTCCCTCGGTTTCCTTCCTTCTGAACTAGAACTAGAATATCATGCTGCCAGGCCCTAATAGGGTTACTGATATCTAATGATCCACTGCAAAACTATCCAGGTCATTCTTTGACCTGGATATAGGGCCACCATAATTATACGAGGCTTTAGTGGAAAAGAACTGGACATGCACAGATGTCAACTGAGTACTATGGAACCTTTGCATCCCAGATTAAAACTCAGGACTGCTCTGTGCTGGTATCTCCAAAGGCCCAAGTGGTGTTACAATTGATAATTCTGCTGAGGCACAAATATAAAACACACAGACATTTGCATCTCATAGCCAGAGAGCTCAGCGACTGTTCTTCACCTCTTTTCCCTACTTATGAAGCAGCATCAGTAGCCACTTAATGTCCCAGTTTTATTATTTCATACAGTGCATTTTAATTGTCTCCATTTACAAATACAGAGTAGCAACTATCAACCTCAGTTTTAGCATTCTTTGGTCTTAGAGATTCAGATAAAATGAGAGTACATGAAACAAAGTAACAGTGCAATATAATATACTAATGTCAGGGAGAAAGCTTATTTTAAATAACTTAGGTATCATATCCATGCCTTGCGAAATCATTGAAGCAGTCACATCTCAAATCAATTCATCTCTTAAGAGATGTTATCAGTGAGAGAAAAGACTCTTGAATTTGCACAGTTACTCTCATTTCAGAACATAGTCCTTACAAAATGTCAGCCATCTGCCATATTTTCATTGTAACAAGTTTTGTGATATTCCAGACAAAGTTTGAAGACAGTATGGGGGGGGGGCAGGAAAAGTCCATTACAGAAAATAGCTGAGAAAGTTTACAAAGAACTAAGACTTACAAAGAACTAAGACTTTTTTGGTTGATAAAAGCCATCTGTCATTAATTATGCAAAAAGTTAAGAAAAAATAGCAAGGATTTTTAGACCATGTGACATGAATTGATTTCAAATTAATCCTCAGAGCTCAGTAAGGTAGATATTATTTCCATGTTATGCTGAAGAAATGGGGATCAAAGAGGCTAAATGACTTTCACTAGCTCACTCCAGCTAGAAAGAGGTGGTGTGGGCATTTTGAGCCCAAGGTCTGTACTCTGACCTGAGAACGCACTGTTCACCCATGTACTCTGGAAGGGCACCATTCACTCACTCTTTGAAACTGAGGGCACCTCTGTGCTTAAGGTCAGCAGTGGACATGAGTCCCGGCCCCACCTGAGTTTGCAATCTTGCAATATGCTATCTTCGTTTTACCAAAGAATCTTAATGTGAGGAAGATTGGCCTTTCCCTATAACATCAGAACATACATTAAGTAAAATTACATTTTATTTTTGCTCTTTGACTTACATCATGGAGAGGAAAAGCTGCCTTGTAGATGCCAGAGTTTACAAGTTTGTTAATCCCAAACTTACTAACGTTACCGCTTACTTGATACTCGATCCGAGAGAGGATGAAGTAAACCTAAAACGATTCCAAAACAGAATGTGATTAATACAGTGAAATGAACCAATCATTGTTTACTGTAGTAACACAAAGCTGTAGCCAGTTTCTTTTCTGTTTCTTTTTTGTAGCATTTGAAAGCAAAACTTAAACAAATTAGTAATCACTCAGCAGCAAATTCTCAAGCACCCCAAAACAGCAACTACATTTGATTTAGACTTACAATTCGACTTCTGGTGGCTGGATTGAAAAAGACATCTTTATCTTGAATGTAAAAATCATTCATCCGGCTTTTCTCAAATGGGGCAGTGAAAAACTCTTGTTCTGGCTTGATGATATCCTCATTCACTTGGAGGACTTTGGTGAACCAGTTGAAATTAGTGAAGGCTGAGGACCGAGTTTTCAGATCATTGGGTCTCAGAGGCAATTTAATGTGCATTATCTCAGCATATGCACATAACACGTCCCACGGGGCGTGTACTTTTACAAACACAAGTTTGTCATCCACAACCTAGAAAGGACAAAAACACAAATCAGAAAAACAGACAAATGTTTTACGATTTTAAAACAGATTTTGCTTAAGTTGCTGGTAATTCAAGTATATGCAAGTATGTGTATAAAAACAGGATACCTGGTATAGTGAAGATAAAATAAAATTAGATCTGCAAACCATCACAACTTTGGCTTTAAAGATAATTTCTCCATTCGAATTATTGAAAAAGTGATTAACATGCTCATCATAGCTCTTTCATGAAATTACAAAGTGAAGAAAAACTACTTTGTTAATTTGCCTATCAATCCATCCAAATTAGTGATTAAAAATAAAAACTATAGAGTCTTCATTGCCCGGGGACTATCTGGATAAATTTTAAATTTCTTAAACCTAAAAGAGGGCTATTTGTCATCTATATGTTTAATATGCTATGTGGCCATTAAAAAGAATGCCAAAAGAATTAATTAATATAGACATGTATTTACTATATTAAAAGGAAAAAATAATTGATCACTCCCCTTTTGGGGAACAAAAAGTTCAGAGAGTATCAGGTTATTTATGGATAATTAAGATACAGATGATTGGGACTCCCCAGTAGGGCAGGGGGTAAGTCTCAGTGCCATTGCCAGCTACTAGGGCCTGAGTTCCATCCCTGACCAGGCAGCTGACCCACATAGGGTGCAGCAGAACACTCCTATTTCTCCTACTGCTCCCTTCAGCAGTGAATTTCAGTAGATCTGTCTGTTCTGCTCTCTATTCTGTCTCTGGGGAATCCTGTCACCCTCCCCCTCACCCCCACCTGCAGCTTATAACCCAGTTCTTATGCGCATAAATAAAATAAATCTTTTAAAATAATCATTAAGAAATACAGATGATTTTGATTTTCTATTATGTTTTCTAATTTGTTCATCCGTGATTGTTTCTGCAATAACAATTAAAAGAAGAAAATAATGAGAGATATACGCATTATCACGTTGTTGGACTAGAAAAAAGAGGTACTAGTTTTGATCAGAAATAAATATATATTCTATAATGTGGACTTTGATTGACACCTCTTTCTAGCCTACCACGAAGCTGCGGTTGGGGCTGCATGTTTCTGACCCCATCTAGCCTCTCAGTGGGGTGAGGTTTCTAGGGCGAAGGCCAATTGATGTCTGAATAGGGACGGGCACCTACCGATCTCGTTGCCTCAAGCTGCAGGCCACCACGGATGAGGTTAGACTCATATACTTGTCTTTTTTTCTGTCAAAAGAAATTGGAAAGTAAGTCAGGCCATCAGTTTTATCCAAGGGTAGAGAGAACTTTAAGAAACTAGTTTGACACTGATGAAGAGACATAGAGTGGCACAGAAGCAAAAGGTATTATTTCTCTTTTCAATTGAGGGTGTGGGTTCCCCAAACAGAAGGCTGTGGCGCCCACCTAGTCCCCAAGCCCCCAAAGGCCCGGCTGTCCCCAGGGTTCTCATCCATCTGTAGTGCCCACGTCTTGATTTGAGCACAATTCCAAGGCCTTATTTGGCTTTGTCTTAACCTAAGTCTTGCACACAATTGGAAGTTTGGACATTCTGTGATGTCATTTATAAGACTGAATTTTAAAAATTTTGTTCCCGGTTTATTTCCATATAAGATATCGATTTTGGATGGTGGCATTAGCTCTGCATGTGCTGATCAAATGCAATAAAACAGGAAGTTTTGGTAAAATTTGAAGGAATGCTTTCTTTCTGAAATGTGCAGAAGGTATAAACATAACTAAATCTATAAACTATAAACTTGATTTGTTCATAACATTTTTGTTTTACATGTTCATTTGACAAAATTCAGAGTGCTCTGTTTATCTGTTGGTAATTCTATCAGGTTTTGTCAAGCTGTGTCCTAAGCTGTGGGGAAGCAAGTGAAGGCAGAGACTTTTTTTTTTCTTTTTTTACTTTTTGCTTGTAAGAGTGGAGTCCAGAGGTAGGGGGTGGGGATGAGAAGATTCCCCAGAGACAGAGTTGGGGGGCAAAACAGGAGGATTGACTTAAATCCACTACTAAAGGGAGAAGCAGGTGAGACAGGGAGTCTGCTGTGCCCTGTATGGGTCAGCTCCCTGGCTGGGATGGACTCAGGCCTTAGTAGTGATAGCACTGAGACAACCAGTTGGCCATCAGGGAGGCCCAAAGGCACAGACTTGACTGGTGTCTTGAAAGAATGCTCTTGATGACTAGCTTAAACCAAGAAAAGGGGTAGACATGGGTGCTGGTCACAGACTCTGAAACCACATGCTCATGTTCAAATTCCTCTTCCTGACTTATCCACTCTTTGACAGCTGGCAGGACACTTAAACTTTCTGGTCCTTTCAAGGTTCTCCTGAGGAGAATGTGATTCAAAGCACATAAAGCTTACATCAACTAGCATTACTATTTTGAGGTCACAGGTTAACTGAATTAATTCTATGGAAGACAACAAAAAGGACTGGCTTAAAATTGTTTTGAAGGTCAGCGGTTAACAAGATAGAGAGGAACTGCTAGTCAACCCAGTGGACTGGCAGGAGGGCCATTCTGCTTTGGCAGCCCCATTTGTGGTTTGCCCATTATGAGTGGGCAGAGGAGACGTTGAGCTGCTGTGAATAGTGCCTGAAGCATGGAAAGCATCTAGAACACCCTAAGTGAAAAAGTAGACAGTCCCAGTGAAGAAGGAAGTTTGGAACAGGGGGCCCCAAGCCATAAGTCCATTTATCAGCCTGACTTAGAAACACTGACAACCAACAGACCAGGAGGGAGCCCACCACCCCAATTCAACTTAAATGGAATGTGAAGAACAGCAAAATAATAGCACAATAGAAATGGACCAAAGCTGGTTTCAGAAAAGTAGGCAGAAAAACTGGGAAACTCAGTGGTCAGGCCTTGGTGGCCTGGGAGACCCCACAGGCCCATCCAATCAGCAAGAAACATACTCAGAGACATCCAAGGGCAACCCCACTCCCTGCCTTCTGTACCCAGTTAAGCACCTGCTTCTCACCTCCTCCGTAGCTACCTACTTGGGACTTTTCTCTGTTGAGTTTTCCTCTTATCTATCAACAACAAACCACTTGGCTTTTCTGTAACTCTGGTCTCGACAATTCTTTCCTCACCAAAAGAACAGAGGAAGAGACTCCTTGGGGTACTTGGACTCCATGCCTGCTCCTCCCAAACCCCTGATTCAAGGAGAAAAAAATTTAACCCAAGGCCAACATATTTTGGAGAAGTCTCAGAAACAGAATACCCTGTAGTTTCATTCAACAAAGTTATGTAGCACAAACACCAGGTCCAGAACCGGATGTCCAGAACAGATGTTTTTATGAGTTTTACAAATATAACATATTTAATTGCTTGCTACAAGTTGAGTGTACCATAGTAAGTAACTTGGAGGCAAACCAAACGACCTATAATTCCTCTAAAAGCAAAGAAGCAACTTGCCCAGAATGCCTGCCCTGTAACGCATCATAGGCACTACAGGGCACAGGAAGCCTAAGGGGCAGCTTCCCCTCCACTCTGCCTGTCTCCACCCCTACCTCCATCTCTTCAGGGTGCTAAGAGTCTCAGTCCTTTCTTCTCCTGACTTCCTACCTGCCCATTCCCAAACTCACTGACTCAGATGGACCTGGCATCCTGTTAAGCAGCTTTTCTTAACCCTGCCTCTCAATGCTCATATTTTAACCTGCACCGAGTCTAGACCTCATTCTTACCACTTCATCCTTCACTACTAGGTAACAAGCATTTTCCAGACTGCAAAAGTTCAGCATAGAACCTGGCACTCAGTATGTGCCCGATATCTGTTTGTTGAAAAAATAGATTCAGATGTCTTCATCTTCAGACATTTCTTGAAAAACATCCCACGGAGTGCTAAAGATTCAAAGAAGAATTTGTGTGTGTGTGTGTGTGTATGTAGAAGAACTGGGGTGCAGGCCAGGGGTGTGGAGGGGGTAGGGGTGAGAGGGATCACCAGAGACAGAGTAGGGAGCAGAAAGGTGGATCCAATGAAATCCACTAAGAGAGGAGCAGCAGGCAAGACTGGAGAGGACTGCTGCACAGTGTGGGTCAGCTCTCTGGCTGGGGATTGTGCTCACGCCATAGCATGATAACCTGAGACTCAACACCGAAGCACCAGGGAGGCTCCCAGGAAGAATTAAAATAACCCAGAGGAGCTACAGAGAAACCCAGCACCCAGTGACGTAGTCCCACAGCAGGACTGAAGTACTCATCCTTGAGTCTCTGGTGCTGTCCTGGCATCTGCTGATCCCCAATGACCATTGTCCCTCTAGCAAATCTTGTCTTTTAATCTTGACATCCTGAGCGCCTAGACCAGGATTAGGGCTGAATTAACCTCATATAGATGATGAATGAACAAGTCAGCTGATTGGATGTGAATCATTGACCACCTATTCCACAGAACAAACTAGGGTTCCAGTTACCACAGCCCAGCAACCATATGCTCCCTTGCCCGAACCCTGCCCCACATGTTCATGAACTTGTATTTCTGAGCATTGAGGACAGGGCAACGAGGAGTGCTATCACTTAATTATTTTTCAGTACTAGATAGCTCAGGGGCATCCAGAAGATGAAGTGATTTCCAGACTCCTTGGAGACAGTTATTTGATGACACAGGGCTGGCCCAGAGCCCTGGGTGAAGGCAGCCCTGGGGTACAGCGTCATCAAACACACAGACATGCACCACCCTGGTTTTGTCTCAGGATGGCTCCAGAAAAAAGGAGCATTTTCAGGTCCCCTGCTCCACCCAAGTGAGGGTAGAGCTGAGCAGAGAGGAGGAGAAGCTGGAGAGGAGACTGGAGAAGGATGGAAGAAGATAAGGAGCCAGAAGGAGACCTGGGGGAGGCACATGGAGCAGAGACATGTGAAGAAGCTGCACTTGATCCTGGACTGGTTGGAACAGAGGTGGTGAGAGACCCATGGGGAAGGGAACAATGACAGCATTTATCATGATCTTTATGTTGCTCATTTCTTCCTGGACTTGTCCAGCCGCTTCTGCCACTTTCCCATGGGTCCCCACCAAAAGGTGTTTTGGACTGATGACACACTTTTCAGTGTCAGAAGTCCTGCTTTGGGCCAACCTTATTTGGCTGGGTACTTACCCACGAGGACACTGGGTGCTGGATTTGGGAACTACAGTCTTTGTCTTGTCTTTCTTGCACATGAATTGTATTAAAGTTCCATTCCACTGAAGTTAGTCTTAAGCACGAGTTATGTTTTGTTTGGATGCAGTAGATGGCAGAACCTATTTAGAACTGGCAGGTAGGGGTCCCCTTATCCCACCCTATAACATTTTTTTTTTAAGTGCAAAACATCTAATGAAAAGAGGCAACTCCAATCCACTTGGCCTCCTGCTGTGTACCCTGTGAGCCCTAATCTCTCCAGTGAGACACCAGTGACACCATCTTACTGGAACTCCAGGAAATGGGTTTAATACCAGGCTCCTTAACCCTCCCTTTCCTTGATTGTTCTGTACCATCTGGTCATCCTGGTCCTCAGGCTACCATCTTTGATACCTGATAGATATACAACTTTTTCATTAAATGACGGATAAAAACATGTCTTCCTACCTCCTCCATTTTGCCCCATATCTGTGCGTAAAGAAATAAGTTGCTGATATACTTGGTACATGTGACTACCACAGATGCAGAGAACATTGGAAACAGTTCTCTACTATCACATTTTAACAGCTTGATAACTTTTGCTCAGAGATGGATTCTCTCAGTGAGGTTAACCAATCTCAAATCGTTGGCTATTTAGGTTGTTTCTGAGTTTTCATAATGACGAAGATCCTTGTGGAGCAATCTTTGTGCATCTGTTACTTTCTCAGGATAAAGATCTAGAGCACAACTGTTAAATCAGTTTAATTTTTTTTTATCTGTATTGCTATATTGTCCTCCAGAAAGGTCATACTAACTTATCTTTACTTCTCATGTAGTTTCTAAAAAAAAGAATTCCTGAGATTGTGATTTTTCACAAGATAACTGGTGGACCTTGGAGACCAGTTATAAAATTCTCTATTTTACCATGAACTATAAATACTTAAGCAGCTGAAAGAATGATAGGGCATTTTTTATTTGCTGAAACATGTTGATGCATCACCTTGGTGGTACTAAGACAGTTCTTTTGTCTGTCTTAGCGGCAATCCACAAAGCACTAGTAGAATATTGTAAAATTGTTCAAACCATTTTCTGGGTTTTTGTCAGGTTGCTAAATTAGCATATGTGTTATATTTGTTCAATAGGCACATATCAAGGAAAAACTGCTGACTTACGATTGCCTGAGTCTGTTTAATATGAAGTCATCATCTCTGCTTCTCCATAGAATTTACACTTGGATAAACAACAGTTTTCTTGACATTTAAAAAAAATGAGGGTAGAGTTGACTTCCATGTTAACACTGAAAGAAAATTAAACTGCATATTGTTTGACAGCCGTCACTCAATAAATATTGGCTGAAAAAATGATTATATGAGGCTATACAACTTTTAACTAAAAATTATGTGCCTTGATGAAAACCTTTTCACACAAGATATGGTCCTATGATTCTACAGTCTCAGACTTACATCTGACAGTGCAAAATGTTTAAACTAAATTTCTCAGGTCTAAGAAAGTCTAGTTATACATGAAATGGTGCTGTCAATTCCTCTATATCTAGAGGAGCAAACTCACTGATACTGTAACCTCAATCTGCCCTTATTTGTGTGTGTAGAAGGACTGGGTGCAGACCAGAGGTGCGGAGGTTGAGAGGACTCACCAGAGACAAAGTTGGGAGCAGAACAGGTGGATCTACTGAAATCCACTGCTGCAGGGAGCAGTGGGTGAGACGAGTTCCGTTAGCTCCCTGGCCAGGGATCGAACTCAAGCTGTAGTGGTGATAGTGCTAAGATTTAACCTTTAGGCAACCAAGGAGGCCCCAATATCTACCCCCCCTTTTTTTTTTTTAAAGATTTATTTATTTATTCATACAGAACTGGAGTATAGCACAGAGATGTGGAGGGTGAGAGGATTCACAGGAACAGAGTGGGGAGCAGAACAGGCAGATCAACGAAGTACACTGCTGAGGGGAGCAGCGGGCGGGTCAGGAGAGGTCTGCCACGCCATGTGGATCTCCTCAGGGCAGGCAGGGATCGAATTCATGTGGAATTGGCTTAAGCTTCTTAGTGCAGTGCTTTAACCCACTGCGCCACCAGGGAGGGCCTATATCTACCCTATTTTAAAACTACTTCTAGTAAAGTCCAAGTGACAATGACCATTAAGAACTCATGTATGTCACAAAAAAAGATGCCTGAGATTCTGCTATTGTTGGTGGAGAATGGAATTGGGGGCTAAACGTAAGAAAGGCACAGGAACATAGTTTTGACTCTAGAAACTGGAATTTTATTCCTATTTCTTCTGAAAAGTTAATAAAACTATCAAGGAGATAAAAGAATAAAGCGATCAAAATCACAAAGGACAGAGTGGCATAATTAAGGAAGCTTTCTGTCCCTAAGCACCTAAGATTACACATCACGTTTGGCTTTATAAAGTAACCCTTGGAAGGGAATTCCCTTTGAATTACTCGGTAACAAAACTAACTGTAAATATCCATCTACCACTGTCTTCATGTCACCCAGATTTTTTAGCAGGGGTAGTGATGTCTAAGAAGTAAAATTACTGTATACTCTGTGATGATAAAACAGCTGACATCAGTTGGGATGAATGAACTGTACGCACAGATTACTGTATTGTAATTAAGTATGGATGGTGCTGACATTATTATTATTTTTTTAACTTGCTAATCTTTGTCAAGCCCACAAGGATGGTTAAGAAATAAACAGAAGGTATTAAATTTGTGTAAAAAATTATTGTATAATTACTTAAATGCTATTTATTTATCATGTTCCCAAAAAAGTTTGTGAAGGGGGACCTTCTTTAAAAATCACATGTTAATGGTAAAACATTTAATGTTAGTGGACTGATTTGATGAATTTACTCAAGCAGGTAATGCACAAGGGGAGAGAAAAAAAGGATGAGTTGTAAATAATCAGCACAAAATGGAAGTGAATATTTCACTGAAGTTCACACCTAACTTTACTTTTTAAATTAATATTTTTGGTGGAGTTGCAAGAGGTAAATATTCTTTGTGGGTAACTCGAAAGCAGATTTTCTAAGAAAAAAAAATCACCAATACTCCACTGCTAAGATCACTGCTGTAAATATTTCAGTGCATTATTTTCCACACTCACCTGCTTATCTGGGCAACTTGGGATACTTCTAGCAATGGAGACTCTTGGTTATCTATAGGATGGGGCCTAGACTTGTTAGTGACTTTACAAGGTTTCGCCATCAGAAAAATAAGAAATACAGGGTTTTATTTTTTTCCCTCTGTATATAAACAGCTGTTCTTGTGTGCTGATCTCCTGCAAAGCCATTCTATGCTACTCTGTAGAGCTGATATTTTGCAGCTGTGTACCATTTCACAGATGACGCTTTAGAACACAGAGATGTGAGTGACAGGGATGAGAGTAGATGACAACTTCAATCAAACTTGAGGATTCAGAAGGGCCAAAGAAAAAAGGTTTTGTCTTCTCCACATCTTTCCAAGATAAAATGGAATACTTGGTTTTACTTTTCCGAATTGCATTGTCTTCTTTGTGTGTTTATGATTTGGGACCATGTACACATTCCATTTTGGAGGGGAAAAAAACAAGATCTGGACTCAGTGCTCTGGTGTGTTAGTACTCAAAAATAAAGCCAAACGTGCTTTACACAAAGTAACACATTTTGCAGCTGTAATTTGAAACTGTGAATTTTAATTTAATTTATTCCTTTTAACCCACAATCTTGGTTTATGAAAGCAGAGTATAAAGGAAAGAGATTAAAAACATAAAGAAAAGATCTCTGCCTTAGTCTAAAATATGAAGGAGTCAAACAGGACCTGATTTCACTTCTTAACACAGAAGATAGAACAATGATCAAAAGAAACTGAGAAGGCTAGACCACTCTCTGTCTCTACCTATCCTATCCTAATATGAAGCTCAAGTTTCCAATTCAAGGACTCTTTATGGCAGATATGTAAGTTCCAAGAATTATATATTCTTCTGATTCCTTATAACCCCTGAAATTCCTCATTCATTTATTTCTTCCAGTTAGAGAATGTATACCAATGTTCTGTCTATTCAACCATGTCTCCTGGTAAAAGACTCCATGGAGGATTCTTTCTGGATGATCCTTATACCAGAATATTATATTCCTTTCACAATCAGCTTTTTTCCCCCATTGTATTGAGACTTTAACTGTGCTATAATGATCATTTTTTGCTGATTATTAGACACTGGAGAAAACATGCATTGCTGGAGACTTCAACACTCCACTCTCACCAACAGACAGATTAACAAGACAGAAAATAAGCAAAGACACAATCACTTTAAACAAAAATCTAGACCACGTGGGTTGAACAGACATTTAGAGGGCGCTATACCCCTAGAAAGTCAATACCCATTTTTTTCAAGTGCACAATGGATCATTTTCCAGGATTGACCACAGATTAGGTCACAAGACAAGTAGCAACACATTCATGAAGGCTGAAATGACACAAGGTATTTTCTCTGACCACAAAGGTATGGAATTAGAAGTCAGTGACAGAAAGAAAACAAGGAAATCCTATAACGTGGAAATGGAACAACACACTACTTTTAGACCAGTGCAAAAGAAAAAATACCGTAAGACCAATAATAATGTGGACACACTCTCTGGGACATGTGGGACACAGAGAAGTACACAGCAAGCCACGCCCACATCAAGAGATAAGAAGGAGCTCAAATAAAAAAACTGCCTGTCATGTCAAGGAAACAAGAAAATGAAGAATGAAAACAATTCCAAAAGACAAAATATTAAAATTAAAGTAAAAATAAATGAATTAGAAATTGAAAAAATCCAAAAGATCAATCGAGCCATACACTGATTCTTTGAAAAAATTAACAAAATAGACAAGCCTCTAGAAAAAAAAGGGAGAAAACTCAAATAAATTGGATCACAAAGGAGAAAAAGTTAAAACAGACTGCAGGAACTCAGAGGGTGATAAGAGAATACTCTGTATACTTATATGCAGCAATATTAAGTCCAACAACCTAGAAGACATGGACAGATACTTAGAATCACACAATCATCCAAGGCTGAATATGGGAGAAACAGAAAACCCAAAGAAAGCAATCACAAACAAGAAACTTGAAACAGTTGAAACTTCCCCAAAACAAAAGCCCAAGAACAGGTGGATTCACAAGTGAATTTTTACAAATTTTGCAAAGACAAACAAATACCTATCCTGTTCAATCCCTTCCAAAAAACTGAGTTGAGAAGGAATTTGTCCAAACACATTTTATGAAGCCAACATTATGCTAATCCCAAAACTAAAAATAGGCAACACAAGGAAAAAAAAACTACAGTCCAATTTTCCTAAAAACACAGATGCAAAAATCCTCAGTAAAATCTAGCAAACTGAATCCAATAACGAGTTAAAGGACTGTACATCATGACCAAGTGAGATTTATACCAGATACACAGGATGGTTTAACATCCAAAAATCAATCAATGTAATTTACCACATCAACAAAAAGGAAAATAAAAACCATATGATCATGTCAATAGATGCTGAGAAACCAGTTGTTACTAGTCAGCATCCATTTATAACGAAAACCCATGAAATACTAAGGATAAATGGAACATATATTAACAAATAAAGCCACATATGATAAGCCCACAGCTAGTATCATTCTTAGTGGTAAAAAACTGAAAGTGTTTTCACTAAGATCTGGTACAAAACAAGCAACCTAATCAAAAAATGGGCAGAAGAGCTAAAAAGACACCGCTCAAAGAAATAGGTACCTGAAAAAAAATTGTTCATCATTCGCTATCATGAGGGAAATGTAAATCAAAACCACAATGAGATCCCACCTCACACCAATGAGATTAGCCCCTATTAAGAAATCCACAAAAAGTGCTGGAGGTAGCGTGGAGATAAAGGAACAATCTTACACTGCTGGTGGGAATATAAGTAGAATGGAGATTCCTCAAAAGACTAACAATGAATCTGCTATTTGACCCAGCAATTCCACTACTAGGAATCTACCCAAAGGTAGAAAACCCACACTCCTTTGTTTATTGCAGCTCTATTTACAACAGCCAAGTTATGGAAACAACCCAAATGCCCCAGAACAGATGACTGATCAAGAAGATGTGAAATACTACTCAGCAATCAAAAAGATAAACCTGTGTATTTGCAGCAACAGGGACAGAGCTGGAAGAGATCATGTTCAATGAAATGAGCCAGAAGGAGAAGATAACTACTGAATGGTTTCACTTATATGTAGAATGTAGAGAAACTAAACAAAGGTTCTGACAAAGATAACCTTTAAAACAAACCCTGAAAGATGACCACAGGTCTGAGGCATCCAAGAGGGATGGAGGGAGGAACCAGGAAGGGCTATGGAGAGGGGAGGACAATGGGTAAGGGTGAGCCCAATGGAATATGGTAGAAGATTATGGGTGCTCTGCTGCTGGAGAACTGTGGTGACTATCCCTGAGGGGAGAATTCCTTTATTGTGGAAAAAAATAAGCAAGAGCATAAAATAATGGAAACTATTTTTTTTAAATAAGAGAAAAAAATACAAGAAACAAAATTTTAAAATCTTAAAAGAAACATGAGAAAGCAGAACTAAAAACATTTATCACAGTCCTTAGATAGAACTTAGAAAAATCACTATGCTTCTATTTTTACACATGATAAACCACAAGCTACAATTTTAAGTGCTTCTGAGCAACAGCAACAAAAGCTTTCAATAAGAATAGTTGATAAAATGTATAAGAGCTTCATGGTCATTGTTAAAAAGCCTTACTGAAAAATATAAGATTCTATAAATGGGGTAGTGGGCTGTGCTCCTTGTACTAGAATTGTTTGCTAAACTTACAAACATTTCCAAAGAGAGCTTACTCAGCTCCCATGCAAAACACCTGTCTTCAGAACTCATATCAAACAATGGGTAACAGATTTTATTTTGTTCATTTATTTTGTTCGTAGAACTGGGATGTAGGCCAGAGGTGTGGGGGTAAGAGGAGGAACCAGGGACAGAGTGGGGAGCAGAACAGGCAGATCTACTGAAATTCACTACTGAAGGGAGCAGCGGGAGAGACAGGATAGGTCTGCTGTGCCATGTTGGGTCAGCATCATGGCCAGAGATTGAACTCATGCCACAGCGGAGACAGAACTAAGCCTTAACCCCTAGACCACCGTGGAGGCCCATATGGGTAACCAATTTGAAAACTCACAGGATCAGAGTGATCTTGCATTACCTTGTTCTGGATATAATTTAGTTTGGTTAATCATTTGAATAAATCTCTTTTTCTATGGTCTCTACTGTCCAGGTTCTGCTGCCAATTCTTAAAGAATTTGCAAGATCAGATACGAAATGCTGGCAGATAGTCTCATATACACTTTTTATCAACTTCAAGAAAATAACTTTTGCGTCCACTTTTTGAAATGGCTTTTGCTGACAAATTAATTCATAAACACACACAGTATTGTTTTTGCTGTTTTTTGGTGCTCACCCACTGCTTTGACCCTTTCAACATCTTTACCATCACTACAATGACCCATGATTTAGTCATAAACTCATCTGTTTGAAGGGAGACCAAGTACCAAACAAAACAAAATTCAAAATAGATAAATTCTGGCATGTGTTAGCAGTTCTTGCGAAAAGGAGACAGAAGAAGCATTACTCAATGAACTGAGCAGAAGGAGGCAGAAAAATATAAGGTTTTAGTTAAAATCTCTGCTCCTCAACATACAGAAAAACATATTCCGATATACTTAACCCTGTACTATGTCAGATACCACTGCCTGTCTACTATGCAATCACTCTCTCCCTCATTACATAAAAAAACACCTGATGATTTTATGTACTGGGACATCAGATAACCCAGGAGAGGAAAGGCTAGTCTTCACTGATCTGCTCCAGGGGAGGGGACCTCATTCACCTTGTTGCGGATGAATGAATTGTACAGAAAAGTCTGATGATGGCCCCTCTAGGAGAGATTCCTCTCCCCATAAAAAAAGGTCGTAAGAAAAGCAAACCCTCTTTTTGCCTCTAAATGCCCGGATATGTAGCAGGTACCTTGTAACAAAATCAAGCCTCTTTAAAGAACAGACAATGTGGCCTCCCTATTGGCCTAGGATTTAAGTCTCAGTGTTATCACCCCTATGGCCTGAGTTTGATTCCCCAGGAGGGATCTGACTCACATAGGGTAGCAGACCTCTCCTGTCTCATCTGCTGCTCCCCTCAGCAGTGGATTTCAGTGGATCTGCCTGTTCTGCTCCCCACTCTGTCTCTGGTGCATCCTCCCACCACTCACTTGTGGCCTACACCCCAGTTCTTCTATGCAAAAAAAAAAAAAATACAAAACAAAAAAGAAAGAGCTAACCTTTTGAGGCTGGCAAGCAGGATGGGAGAAACATCCACTCTCAATGACCTCATCAAGCCAATAAATTATCTAACCCAGGATGGCCTTATCTCCAGGCTACCTCTTAAATGAGAAAACTGTTATTTCCTTTGATAGCATTTAAGTCATTTTGAGTTTAGGTTTCCTGTTATTTGCAGTTAAAAGCCAAACTATTCTGTAACAAGGTCTATTTGGATTAGATGAGCACATATTATTGAAACAACTTATCATCACCCGGATATGGTATCTGGAAGTAAATCACTTTTCCCATCATGTCCTGCCCTGTGAAGCCTCTGACTATTATCACTAATACAATGAGACAAAGTTATATGCTATTTGGAGGTTGGGCTAGAAACATATTTTCTCTTTGGCTCATGAGAAGAAGTGGTCATTGAGTCCTCTATGTCCTTTTTTCATTGCCCAGTTCCCCTTCACAACACTCCTCAGATCAGCCCCTAGCACAGACAACTGGGCTGTTTCTATAGGAAATCAGTATGATCTAGACATCATTTTTTTGCCCTCAAGGGAAACATAATTTTGAAGTTGCCTTTCCATGGTGTTATACTCCATCCTGAATAAGGTCTGATGGGGAATATGATGGAACCTGCCCATGTTTTTCCACTAATAAAAATGTAATGCCAAATTTGAATTTTGAATTCTGGTGGAGTCTTTAAATTAATACGAATAGAGACTCGAGGTCTCCCCAAAACACTATTTATACTACCCAATATAACAGGGCATCCCTGGTGGCCCAGGAGTTGAGTCTCAGCAATATCAAGACTGGGGCCTGAGTTTGATCCCCGACCAGGCTGCTGACCCACATAGTGCAGCAGGCCTCTCCTGTCTCACCCACTGCTCCCCTCAGCAGTGGATTTCAGTCAATCTGCCAGTCATGCTCCCCACTTTGTTTATAGTGAATCTTTTCACCCCCACACCTCTGGCCTGCACCCCAGAAAATCTTTTTAAAAAATGAGTTAAGGGCTTCCTTGTTGGCTTCGTGGTTAAATCTTAACACTATCACAGCAATGGCCTGAGATGGATCCCCCTTCAGGGAGCTGACCCACATGGCACAGCAGACCTCTCCTATCTTTCCTGTTGCTGCTCTGAGCAGTAGATCATGTTCTAGTCCCCACTGGTGAATCCTCTCACCCCCTATCCCTCTGGCCTGCACAACCAGTTCTTCCATGCAAAACAAAAAAATAAACAAAACCCAACGTAATAACACATCAACCCCTGAGTCTGGGATTGTGAAAGTTAATGATACTTGTTTTATGATTTATGAGCATTACCCTGGGACCTTTGTTCCTGTGAAAGAAAATGCAGACTTTATTAATGATATAAGCAGCTCCAGGGCCCCTTCACCTTGACAGTAATCTCTTATCTAAAACCAGAACTGTTTCCTTTTTACTTCACTAGATGAGATTTGTTGAACTTACTTTACATAGAGCGCAGTTGAGCTCTATTGACATATGGACGCTCAATGAATATTTGATGGTGGAAACTATACTGGTACAGAATATATCTTGGTGTCCACAGGAGAATGGTAAAATATTCTAAGCTATTTAATTTAGGCATAAATTTATGTAAAAGAAGAGATTCATGTCTTTTCACCCCAGTGCATTCCATTAGGAATACCCCCAATTAAAAGGGAGGCAACAGGAATGAACATTATTTCCTAATATATACTGAAAATTTCTGTGTATATTTTACACACACACACACACACACACACACACACACACACACACTACTTTATTCCATCCTAACCATAATTATATGGACATATTATTGGGAACCTCATTTTCCTGAATTTAAGATGCCAATGACTAAATGGTGAGGCAGTATTTGATGTACCAGTAAGAAAAAAGTTGATGACATTATGATATCTGATTGGTAGACTGTACCCTGATTTCACAGATGTCAAAATGTAAAAATAATATGCATCTTACAAATAATAAAATTCAATACTGATAAGGAAATAAACTCAAGTCACACAGTTAGTTATGACAAGGACAAGCTACGATGAGACATGTTACTTTCCACAGGACAGAGTTATTACTAAGAAACAGCTGGTCAACCAGAAGTCACCTTCTCCATAGTCCCAACTTTTGGCCAGTAGAGTATGGAAACAATGACTTGTCACTTCTAACTGTGAGAAGTAAAGAGTAATAGTACTTTCCTACCCAATCTCATGCCCTGCCTATAATTGAGGCTGATATCCAGGACAGCCTACAAGTATCAGTTGAACACAGCAGAACCTGTTAGTCAGGATGAATGACCACAGCGAACAAAAAGCCTTGTTCAACCTTCAAATCACTGTTCCAAATAGAGGCGCCACACTTGGCTCATAAAGGCCATTAGAATTCACAACTACTTTATTTTGGGGCTAGAATTACCCCCCAAAAATACAGCAGCAAGATTAGAACTTGAATATGATATTCTAAAATATGGACTCAGCCAATGAGCCAGGAAAACATTACCCTTCATTAAACAGACAAATCAAAAATAAATTAAACAGGATTTATTGCTTTATTTTAAGCAGCATTCACAATTCAGTTTGAAAAAAAATAAATAGAAATCAATAGATTTAAGACTGACATATTTCAAAGAGATATATTTCAAGACAGAGGTAAACAAAGAAAATACATAAAGCAAGCCCTTGAAGAACATTGCTTTGTTCAAATTTGTTTCTGTGTTGGTGGGAAAAAAAATTGATTCTCACCTGGAACTGAGGTCTGTATGGAGTTGGCATGTTCATCCCACACCAGGTGGGGTTTCTACCAGTGCAAGAGTTCTTCCCACACCCCAAAGATTTGCATGTTGAGTTAATTAGCATGTCTGACTGTTCCACTCTGAGTGTGGGTACATGTGTGAAGGTTCTTGTCAGGGAACTGGGTCCTGTGCAGGGCTGGCTCCTAGGAGCCTTGGTCCCTGAGGTGCTGAGTGGACCTAAGGGCTGCTAAGCTGGAGTAAATGGGGTAGACAACAAATGAATATAAAGGACTGTGGAATTCAAGAAATGTTCTGGGTCTTTATTTATAAGTGTGGTGATGTTTTTGTGGTCAGAAATGTCATAGGGACTTAATTCTAGTTTACATCAATTATCCTTTGGTAAACTGGTTTCTTTAGACAGTGTTGCTGAGAGAGTCAGTTTTGTAGAATCCATCCATGACATTAAGTGAAGACTTACTATAAAGAATGAGGGAAGGATTTTCAAAACATGTAAAAGTGACATATGTCTATGTTCTCTTATCTCTCTCTCTCTCTACTGTCTTTACTGCACTTCAGGTTCCAGGGAGTGCTATAATCCTAGGCTATTAAATATCCTAATTCCTCCAAGAAAGGTAGCCCTCTAGCCTGAAAAAATTTAAAGTATAGGAAAGAGAGGGAGAAGCAGTCTGACTGGCATTGGAAAAAAGGAAAAGGTGGGAGGTGAAAGAATGGGAGACATCAAGAACACAGATCAATATTCAAGCCAAGAGTCTGAGCCATGGACCCACCACTTCTTAGACTGGAGCTGTGATCTGGGTAATCATTTTACCTATCAAAGTTGAGTCAACTGTGTTATCCATGATGGTATTGTAATAAAGCACACCTTCCAAATTATGAGAATTAATGACAAATTAAGCAGGTACAGAGTGAGGGCACACTGATACTTGTGATTACACCTGTTGTCTTTATTAATCATTAGCTTCCTTTCCCACCTACTTGTAAATAGTTAAGTGCGCTGTTATTGTTTATCTCTTCTACAAGATACAAGGTATAATTCCAACTTGTACAGATGAAAAAAGCAAGTCTGCCTTCAGCTATGAAACCAACTAGGTTCAGAGCCTGAGGAACTTTGTATTTCAAATTAAAAAAAGATTTTTTGGGGGGAGTTGCTGTTGACATGCCTTGAGGGAATGACGATGAGCTGAAAAACAGGAAGGTCTGTTTGGCATGTGATATTTCAAACACTTTATTGCTAACATTAAAACAGGACGTTCTTTTCAATTTGTGACATACGAAATAAGAAAGAAAAAAACATTAAAAACTTACCCTTTGTTTTTCATTTGTACCCTTTTTATTGGTCTCTTTTTTACTTTCATCTTCATACACTAGAACAAAGTCTATCCTTCGCTGGCCGTCATTGAAAAAGAGGGAGTCAGGTTTTCCATTAAACTCTTCCTGTGTGCAAGAGAAAGACATATTTCATGTCATTTTCCAATTTATAAATATTGATTTTCTACTTTTAATAGGTGTGCTGATGTTTTATAGAGAATGAGAATTACATCATGATCACTGTGAATGTCACAATGACAGTCTGTTCTTGGTTGAAAGAAGTTCCTGAATTGAACAGCTTGATAATGATTCTACAAATGAGTCTACAAATGCAAAATCAGTATCATCTATATGGCACAACCATCCACCTCAAGCAGCATAAGAATATCAAGACTGGAGGTGATCACAGTAAACAAAGAAGTCTCCTGAAAGTTCATCAAGCATTAGAGAAACCTAAGACAAAGCTCTCTTGAAAATCTCATCCTTTCAGTGTTTATCTTCTAACCTTTGCATCACTTTACATGACTTTTTTCTGGACCTTTCCACTTTATACTAGACATCATTGTATAACGTTAATCACCAGCAGATACATAGAAAGCTGTAACAGCCACTGACGTTTGCCCCCAAATCCACAAAAGATACCCCTCATTACTAGCAAACAATTTTAAAAACCAACAATGCCAAAATAAATGAGTCTTTAATTTATAACTTAAAAAGCCTTTTGGACTGAATATAAATAATGGCAGCACACAGAACTAATGCAATTTAAAATTATCTCTGTTTCCAAATGAATTTGCATAGAAATACTTTCATTTACTCTAAGGAAAAACTCCATTTGTATCCCTAGAGTTGTGGAGATGCTTATGCTAATTTTGCTGTTGTTTAAGAACCAAACTGCTTTTTAATTATTTAACATATTTAAATTTTTTAACACTATAGATGTATCACATTTTGTAGTCATTTGGTGGAATGATTCAATCAGGTGATGTGATTTATTCTCCTTAGCATTCAGTGTCAATACAAAAATACCTAATTTTGCTGCCACTTCCTTATTTCCTGCACCCATTTAGGAAGATGTATTCTTTTGCTGATATATAAAACCTGACACCTGTCATTCATTTCCTCTTTTCCACCATAGAGTATGCACAGGTTTATGAATACTATTCAAAGCTCCATTTCATCTAGCAGATTATTTACTGCTCCTGAAAAAATGCACATGGCTGATAAAACCTCACTCAGAACACTTTTCATCAGTCATACTTAACTAGGGATTCCAACCAGTGACCCTTGACTTAGCTCCTCCTCTTTCCTCCCAGGGCACTGAGAGGCCAGAAAACCAAACACATTCAGGAGGTAGGCTGATGCTACTAGGCAAGGATTTCATTTGCAAGTTCAGCTCTTTAAAGTCCATGTACTTTCCTGAAAAATATTTGAAGCTATTAACACTGCTTAGTCCTGTCACTTCATTTCCAGGTACAGAGTCCTTTAGGCTCCTTCAATAGCTCTTGCTTTCAGTGAAGAAGTTCCAGTTGATGACAACCAGGACAGTTGATTGGGGCAAATTTTGCAGGGAGAAAACTTCTTTCTCAGAATGACAAAGGGAGTCAAGCTCAGACTCTTGGCTGCCATTAAGACATCAAACAATTATACGAAATGTAGCTTGTGGGTCTGCCTGGGGGTTAAGTCTCAGCTCTATCACATGGATGGCCTGAGTTTGATTCCTGGCCAGGGAGCTGACCCACGTGGCACAGCAGACCTCTCCTATCTCACCCACTGCTCCTCTCATCAGTGGATTTCAGTGGATCCCCTTTTCTGCTACCCACTCTGTCTCTGATGAATCCTTTCATCTCCCCGCTCCTGGCCTGCACTCCAGTTCTTTTACACAAAAATGAATAAATTAAATTTAAAAAAAAGATAAAATGCTCTTGGTGGCACCTTTCTTTTTTAAAAAACTTTTAAAGATTTCAAGATGAAAAAAATGCACAAAATGATGTAAAAATAAACTTTTATATAAATTTTTTTTAAAGATTTATTTATGTATGCAGACAGAACTGGGATACAAGCCAGAAGTGTAGGGGAGGTGAGAGGATTCACCAGAGACAGAGGGGGGAGCAGTTCAGGCAGATAGACGAAGTACACTGCTGAGGGGAGCAGCGGGTGGACCATGAGAGGTCTGCCGCGCCATGTGGGTCACCTGCCCGCAGGGATCAAACTGGCACTGAAGCGGCTGTGCTTGCTTACAGTGTTATGCTTCAACCGGTTGCCCCAGTTAGGACCCCTCTTGGTAGCACCTTTCAACAGAAAGCCTCTGGCAACAGTAAGGAGCTCACTGAAGCTACGTTCTGAAAAACGGGGCTGAAAAGGGCAGCCACCTCCATCCCGTGCTCCAGATGCTTCATCACCCGTGGCCAGGGTCCACCACACAGCTTGACACTCATCTCCCAGGTAATCCAGTTACTCACTCAGCTCCCATGGGCAGAAGAACAAGACCCTGGCAGAATGAAGCCCCACTGACTTGACAGCGGTTGTTAGTGCCGAGAAGCTAGGTCAACTCTAGTATTCACAGAAGGCAAAGCCAGGAAAAGGAGCCCTAGGGCTCTGCTGCTGTGAAGACAAGTCCCTCAGTCCCCATCTCCCCACCCCACACCACCATGCTTTCTCAGAAGACATTCCCCTAGGCCACTGGGAAGAGGACGAAGTAAAACACCGAGATGGAAAAGATGGCAACAATGATGGGACCTGACCTAAATAGAAGACTAATTTATGAATAAAACTGCTGGTTTTTCTTTATCTAAAGCAAGATTTCTCAGTACCAAGTTCTACAACAGGCCTAACTCACCCAACAAGACCGTGAAATGACAGGAAACTGAAAAACAGTATTCTGTGAAGTTCTATAATATGAAATTGAGTCATTAATTATTTCTCAGGATAAATACAGGTAAAATCATCTTGAAATGGTTGGTTATTCAGAGATGGATTCTTCAGTCCTGAACTCTGAGTCTTCTCTCGGAGTCACTCAAAATGGGATTGTTAGTCTTTTCTACTGAGTCAAAAGACTCCAAGATAAAGTACAGAGGGAAAAAAAAAAAGATACCCAAGTGTCCCTGCTTGTGCAACTTAAATTTAAAAACAGTTAAAGAGAAAGCTTAAAGCATATCAGGCCCAATCCTTTTAGAGATTAGCACTCACACATGGTTACCAATTTTCCCACTAGGAAATTCAATTAATTAAACCAATTTTTACATTCATCACGGTAATTTACTAATGGTTACCCCGAGGGTCTTGGGGAAATGTTTTTAAGACCAAGGAAGCAAGCAGAGTCTCCAGTTATTCATACTTCTTTCTCTCTGGAGAGGATATCAGCACATTTCTAATTCAAGTTCTCAGTCTGGAGCAAAGCTTTGCCCTCTGTGGCCTAAGGACACCACGTTCCCTAATTGAGTATTCATGATCTCATACTGTACGAAAAGTTAAAGGCTGCAGTAATTTAAAAATTATGTATATTCATTACATATTGTTATATCAAAATAAATAAGAATACCACCAATGATCACAAATTAATGACCTGAGTGCCTTGTCCTTGATTCCAGCTTTGTTAGCTTTGTGTGGATATGTGTGTGTGTGTGTGCGCGTGTGTGTGTAGAAGAACTGGGGTGCAGGCCCAGTGTAGGGGTGAGAGGACTTCCCAGAGAGGGAATGGGAGCAGAACAGCTGGTTCTACTGAAGTTCACTGCTGAGAGGAGCAGTGGATGAGACAGGAAAGGTCTGCCGTGCCATGTGGGTCACCCCCTGACCGGGGATCAGTCTCAGGCCACAGTGGTGACAACATTGAGACTCAACCTCTAGCCCACCAGGGAAGCCCTGGTTCCTGCTTTGCCAGTTTATACTTCAGGTGAAAAGGAGATAGATGTGGTCTGAGCAGGAGAGAGATGAGAAATAAGGGCTATTGCACAGAGGGATATAGTCAAGAATGAGAGGGGAGATCAGGTACCATGGACACAAATAATGTTTCCAGGCCTCCTTCCTCTCAGCTGGCTTCTCTTCTTTTATGTGTGGGGTAATTACTTCAACAAGAGTCCAACAGGCTTCATTAGCAAATCAGGACAAAAATGCAAAAAATAAATAAATTAAAAAATAAATCATTCTGTTTGGTGCTTTCACACTAGAGTTTTGAGTTCGAGAACATGGTTTGTGCACTGACTAGGAAGTACACGTGATGACCAATGTTTTCCCCAGGGGCAGAGGAAACCATACTGCAGGGCAAAAGGTTGGGAAAAATGTCCCATTGGACAGAAATACAAGCCCAAAGATGAGCATTTTCTGATAGCCACTTGGTTGGACATGTTCTTACAGGTTGTAATAAGTAAGGAAGTGGCTTCTGGAATATGATACTTCAGGTCAAATGATGATGATGTCATGGGGAGGCAGTGGATGAACTGTCTGAGTATAAATGTTCTATGGCATCTACAATGGTTACAGTTCAGTAGCCCCTCTTACATATGCACCCTCCTACAATTACTGGCGCCAGCCTTAGGTGAGTCCATGAAATATTGGGTTGTAGAAAAGTCATGACACATTTTTTCAAAGCTATGCAACCTTACATTAATTTCCCAAGTACCTACAAAATGAAGTCTCAACTGACCCTGAAAAACCAATATTGGAATTAGTATCTTATAACAAAAGACATCTATTGAGTCTAAAATGCTGAATTTAAATATCTGTCCAAAAATTGGTTAAAAAGTAGACTAGGTTTTGCTCCAACTTTAAGGGTGTAAGGGAGTAGGAAACTTGTCTTGATCAGCATTTTATTTGATGGCATGTCCAGAACTTCCAAATATTCTATTCTTGCCCTATAAGGTTGTCATTTACTATTGGAGAGAATTCAAGGTTTACTTGGGTTAATAATCTTGACCTTTATAGAAAGCAGGATTCAAGAAAGGTTTATAATCTAACATTAATAGTTAAGGAATTACACAATTTGAAGCAATATCGTCACATTCTCATAGTTAATTTAGAGAAGCATTGATATGTGAATGTAATGCTCTGCCGTCTTCAAGGCTAGTAAACCAAGCCCTAATAATGAGAGCTAGAGGAAGCCTGTTATACTGTTGATAAGAATGTAAACTGGTGCAGTCATTCTGGAAAACAGTCTAGACTTACTTTAAAGAACTAAAAATGGAAACACCATAAGATCCAACAATCCTACCCTTGGGCATCTATCCAAAGAACCTATCATCATCAATCCACAAAATGCTCTACAATGCTCACTGCATTATTCAAAATGGCCAGGACATTCTATCCTAAGTGTCCATGATAGAAACTGGAGCAAGAAGTTGTGGTCTATCCATGTAATGGAATACTACGTATTAATAAGGAAAGATGAAATGTTGCCATGTACAGCAAAGTGGAAGAAGTTGGAGGAAATATGTTTAATAAAGCAAGTCAAAATTACAAAGATCAATATTGGACATTTGTATAGCAAATGATTCAAAAAGCAAAATATCTATAAAAACCCTCTAGAGGACACTAGGGCCTCCCTAGTGACCCTGGGGTTAAGTCTCAGTGCTATCAACCCTGCTGAGTTCGGTCCCCAGACAGGGAGCTAACCCAAATAGGGCACAGCAGACTTCTCCTGTCTTGCCCACTGCTCCCATTAGCTGTATATTTCAGTCAACCTTCCTGTTCTGCTCCCCACTTTGTCTCTGGGGAATCTTCTCACCTCTCACACCTCTGGCCCATGTCCCAGTTCTTCTACACAATACAGCAAACAAAAACCAGTGGACATGAATAAATGACAGTAGTTTCTAAAGTTCAAAGGGAGGGGGAAAGGGATTAAAGGGGTATAACGGAAGGTGGCGGGGAAAATTTTTGAAAAATTAGCAATAAAAAAATAGTGATTCTAAGAACAAAACAGAAAAACAAACTTCAGTTGTTGCAAAGAACTAAAACGAAAACCCTATTATACTGTTCTACTTCCCAGTAAACCCTAAATTCATATACAATAGCAAGTTCAAGAGAAAAAGACACTTAAAAGCCTTTAGATCTCACAGAATATGGGATGTAACAATAGTTTATTTGCATGTCATGCAATTATGAATGAGCTGAATCTTGAAGACTTTTCCCTAGCTGTGACAGAGTTCAGGCAAAGCTGAGGTTTACGTATTCTTGGGACTTTTTCCTTCATAGAATTATGCAAAATTACTATAAAGATAGAAGAAACTGGGTCAAATTCTGTTTCTTTTATTTAAATCCCTTCCTTCCCAGCTTCTAAGAAAACATATGACAGTAAGAGAGAGCAAAATGTAAAGGAAAATGCCAAGAATTGCAGGTGCAGAAAACTGAATGCCAAAGACCGGAAATGGAGTGGAGAAAAGAGCACACTAGCAACAGGAATAAGGAGAGGGACACAGGCACGCAGGGGCCGCCCAGGAAGTGCTCAATGACATGTGTTGGGAGGAATGAGCCAGCATGCTTCAAAGGGATGTCATCATCCAAGGTTTTGACAGCAAAGGAGCTGTCCAAGGTGGCATATGTACCCTAGTCCATGGGTCAGGATACTCCAAGAACATCCTGGTGGTGATGCTGTGAGGACCAAGATGCACTCAGGAATGAGCCAGACTAGACTAGTTTTTATACAAATCACAATCTTTGTCCCTACTCTGTCAAATACACACTAACTCACAGAGGCCAGGAGCCAGGTCTTCTCACCTTGAGTTCTCTTCTGAGCCTTTGACTTTTTCTCATTTTTCTAGAATAAAATGAGTTCTTTCTAGAATAAAATGAGCTCTCACCCTCCCCACCACAATGGTAAAAGTAATATATACTCAATACAAAAAAAAATTCTGAAGATAAAGAAATGTATAAATAAATAGAAGCCATGTTAGTTTCATCCCCCAGAGCTAAGCGGAGCTTAATATTCTGGAGTATATCTTTTCAGGGTTACACACACACATGCACTAACCAACTGGCACTGTGCAATCCATGCTGGTTTATAAACATTCATCACAGACGTTTTTCTAGCTTGATAGAAAGCCTTGCTTCATCATGTTTAATAGCTGCAATATAATTTAGTTAAACGGTTCCTCTACTGATGAACACATAAGTTATTTCCAATTTGTTGCTGTTATAAACATTGCATCAATGGCAGCCTCGTGCATATGGATCTGGGTACGTGCTCAATGACTATTTCCTTAGGCTAAATCCTAGAAGCAGATTTTAACTGGTGTGTCCTTTTAAGAAGCTTTGGCTATACAAGCCATGGAACTGTCATCCAAACTATTGATGAAAATAAGCACTTCCACTGCAGAGTACAAAAAGCACCTATTAGATTAGATTTCAATCTTTCTCTTTTCATGGGAAAATCAAATCACTTTCTTTTTTTGGGGGGGGCACATTTTAACCAGAGAGTGCTAGCAATTTTGTAAGTATTGCCTGGGTGAATTACTGCTTTTGTGAAATGTCCATTACTATTATTGCCCTATCTGAACTATCTTATTATTTGCAATAGTTTCTCTTGGATTTTACTGATGTAAGCCTGCAGACCACACCAGCACATGGGGCAACATGGATGGCACAGTAGACAAGTCCCGAAGGGTGACCTGGGAGAGGGACAAATGGCTACAGGCACTGACAGTCAGCCTGGGGTTCAGTGATGTTGACACAATTTCTGAAACATGTAACCTGAGTGTGTCAAGCTAGTTTCTGAAGATCACCCCTCCCCTTGCTTCTGAACTTTTCTTTAGAATATCCAAACCACCTGTGTGCTACCAAGTAATAGTGACATATTTTGAGACTCCTATTTCTTCAGAGCTAAAAATATTTAGTTCACAAGTGATTACTGCTGCAAGGCAAAAATGTATACAGAAATTCTTACAAGAACAAATCTTGCTGTTTTATATGGTAAATGAATATAACTAGTTTCTGAAATAACTGAACTTGTATTTTTAGTTATTTCTCCTCAAGAAGTCCACTTTCAAGTATCTTTATACTGGGCCATGAAAATGTTCCCCCCCCCCTTTTTTTTTTTTTTTTTTTGCTATCCATGCAAGGTAATGTTCACAGTCTGACAGCCTCCTAATTTGGCATATGCCTTTGCCTCTGTTTCCCTTTGTGTTAAAATTAAACTCTAGAGTTCTATTATTAGAATATCACATTTCAGATGCTGGGTGAGGCTGAACGCACATGCCTCAAACATAATTATCTTTAAATATTTCCCCCAGCCCATGCCAAGGAAGGCACAGTTTTATCAAACAGAATTCTCATATGATTTAAAATTTTTATATTCTTAAAATTTCTAAACTAAGTTGGAGGAAATATGAAAACAGAACTTTGAAATGACCTTTAAAATAAAAATTTCCTTAAAAGGCATTGAGTCACTCCTGTGGCTGGAAGAGGCTGAGTGAGGAATGACTCGGAAGCTTTTCCTTAAATGTACAGTTAAGAGTTGGGGTTAGCATTTTCATTAGCCTGTCTTCAAAGAATATATATATATATATATATTTGCCATCTTATTTTCTCCAAACTTTCCACCATTCTAAAAGCGCAGGTTAGCCTTTTTAAAGGAAGGTGTTCTGCAGAAAGGAGGGAATCATCAAGGAAAAAAAAAAAGAAAAGTAGAAAAATATGAAAACACCGATGGTGGTTGCCATAGTCTCCTTCTCTGGAAGACGCCAAGCTCATCTGTTTGCACTGTTCTCAACTAGGGGTGGTGACAGCAGAAGCAAAAGTAGGGGTGACAATGTGCTGTAAGATACTCCCAATGAGGTCTTTGAAATGATATAGTGATAGATATGATCACACAGGACAGGTGGAAAAGAAGACATTTGTGAGAATGATTCTCCTTCCAGAGTCCACCTCTTAAGGGATTCGACTTCCTGAATCTTGCTTTACTCTGCTTTAATATCCTATCACATCCATCTGTTTACCCAACACATTTCTGAACTGCTCAGAATTTAGTCCATACTACCTCCTGAGGAAGAATGTTCTATAGGTTTGCACCTAGCAAGACAGTTGTCCTAAATTACTTTTCTGGACCTTTAAGAAATAGCTCCCCTAGAAAAGATCATGCTTAGTGAAATAAGCCAGAAAGAAAAGGAATAATACCGGACGGTTTCACTCATAGCCGGAGTATAAGGGACCAGGGAAGAAAGTAGTAATAATAATGCACAATTATCTACCAGGGACATTTTATGGGGTAGAGCGGGGATTGGGATCAAAAACAGTGGGAGAGGGGAGTGCACTGGACTATGGTGATGGGAAGCCCACAGGGATTACAACTGAGATGGAAAGAGGCACAAAATGATATTAAAAATAAATTACTATATTATTTTTAAATTAAAAAAATTAACTGGGAAAAAAAATAGCTCCCATCTTACATTCCAGAATCAGATGAAACCAAAATAACATTGTGACAATAAGATTCTTGACTTAGTTGACTCTCATAATCATCCATCTCCCCTGTAAGATCTTGAGGTTAACGAACAATCATTTTAAGTGACTTCCTTACTGCAGGCTCCCTTCCACTAACCCTTTTGTTCCTCTTAGTCAACCACATTTCAACTGTCTTTGGCATATCTATTTTTAGTTTCTGGAAAATAGCTGATTTCAACACAAATATTTACCAGTGATTCCCACTCACCAAACACTTTGCTGTGATGTGTCCTCACCCTTTGCTTAGTCACCTGCTACCCAGGTTACTAGTCCCTGCAACTTTATGTTTTTGAGTGGAGAAACCACCTCGCAAATGATTATCATCTGAGAACGAACAGAAGAGGGAGTTAGAAGCTGGAGACAGATAAGGCACAGCAGAGGGAGTAACCAAGGTGACAAATCTTAAGCTCTTAACTAGGTTCCCTTGTCATTCTTCTTCTGCAGAGCCCCTTGGTGTTATAATCCATCACTCCTGGAGAACTCTCCATGCTTCACAGGAGGTTTCCATTTTCAGTCTGAGAAGTGCCTTGAGTTATTTTTAGCTTTCCAGTTACACCAAAGTCCAATCATCCAGTGTAACTCCCTCGTCAGACTGTGATTCCCCCATGTTCCCCTTGGCCATGATCTCATGCTAGTTCTCTGAGAATTGATGTTTGCAACCCCATTTGCAGCTGAAGGAAGAAAAACAAACCTACCAACCAGAACGCAAAGGATTCAGACAATCCTTACCAGCTGGTCAATGTTGTATAGAGGTAATACTTTCTCTCCTCTAACTCAAGAAGCAGTTTAGAAGAATGGCTATTCTTTATGGCGTAAAAACAAGGGTGGAAAGACATTACTACAACAAAGTAAGAAACTACATGACTCATCTTAAAATAATGATACAAAAATGTCTTAAACTAACTACGGATAATAAAGAACACCTTACAAAGTCCTCCTCCCATAAATTACTAGAATTTTCAAAAAGGAAAGTGCTCTGAGAAAAAGAGTTGTCGAACTTTAGGCCAGTGTTAAAAAGGCCACTTTTACCTTTTAGTGCTCAAAATTTTCTCGAATGTAGGCCTTTTTGATATATTAAAGAAAGGATATTGGACATGATTTAGCTAAAATGATGTCATTGGTAAAAATGAAGACAGTCCAAGAAAAGACTGTGGGCTCTGGTAACTGGCAGAGCTGGGTTTTAATCACACTTTGCCATGTACAACTAGTCAGATGCCTTATGTATATTTAACTCCTTCAAACCAAATTTATGCATCTGTAAAAAGGGAGAAATCCTAGAAAGAAATGCAAAACTACTATGAAGATTAAGTGAATTGACGGATGTAAAGCCTCATCCCAGAGACCTGGAACATTCTAGTAGTTCAACCAGAGCTGCTGGTGGTCTCCCCTGTAATGTAATGTGGACAGTTCTTGCTGATAACTAGCTTACTGGGTGCATTCACATACTTTATTTATTTTTGTGTGGAAGAACTGGGGTGTAAGCCAGAGGTGCGGGGGTTGAGGGGGATGAGAGGATTCACCAAAGACAGACTGGGGAGTAGAACAGGCAGATCTACTGAAACACCATTGCGGAGGGATTTCAGGCTAGACAGAAGAGGTTTTCTGGGCCCTATGTGTGTGAGCTCCTGGCTGGGAACTGAACTCAGGCCATAGCAGTGACAGCACTGAAACGAACCACTAGGCCCGCACGGACATACTTCATACTCACTAGGAACTTCCATTTGCACCTTGCTTTTTCTCTCTGCCATTGCTCAGACACACTCTGAGGTGTCAACTATTTAAACAGGTATTCTGCTGCCCTTTGCTGCTTCTCACTGCTTGGAGGTGGGCAACTGGATTAACACAACAGAATTTGTCCAATTCTTTGAAATTAAGCTTTGGTTTTAAACATCAGATCGCATTTCCTTCAGGTTCTGAATAAAAAGTGTTTGAAAAGAGGGCCTCAACCCAGAAATGAATAAAATAAGTTCTGGCTAAATATATTATCATTAAACTGTATTCTTCCTTTTCCCTGAAGAGTCTGGTGACATTCAACACAGAATAGAATGAACAGTATGATTAATGGATTATAAACATAGGTGGAGATGCAGGACCAGAGAAAGTAGAAGATAATGTACCAGCCACTGGGACCACTGTCATTATTGACACTTGGCACCAAACCTGGAAGCAGCACGGGGTAAAAGGAAAATGTGTTCAATGAGTTCCTGCTATCAGATAAATGGAGGCCCTCTGATTTGCAGGGGTGGGGAAGAGTCTCTTGTGAGAGCTTATACAGAAACAATAAGTTTCTGTTCATTTCCCTAACAACGTCCTTGGCAAGGAATTGAGGTGGTAAAGCAGAATCCACTATTAATCTCTGACATGTTCCCTCTTTACTTATTATTGTTTTACCTTTGAAGCAGTTGGCCCACATTTCACTCTGCTTCGATGACTGCTGTCATGGCAGTCTGTACACTTAACCTGGGTTACAGTTAATAGCCCAGTCGGTCTCCTAGGACGAGGACACAGCTGCCCTGTTTGCCAGTTCACTTCATAAACTGCCTCCAGCGAGGTGTTTTTAACCAACATGTTCACTACAGAAGGATTAAAAAAGCTTTTGTTATCCCCAGGAACCCCAATGAAAGTACAGAGTTTTCAGATGGGTGTTCAAGAGCCCTTATATAGAGCCTACATTTTACTAACTACCACTCTCTGTCCCTAACTCTCCAGTCTGACCACCCTTTCCTAAGAGCCTCTGATGGGGTGATGCTGTCTCACCTTTCTCTGCTCATAAGACTTCCTTCCAGAACTCTTTCCTCTCTTCTTCCCACCTCACCAGATCTAATTCTTCAAGTTTCAACTTAGTTCTCTTGTGGCATCTTCCTTACAACAGGAGTTCAGGTCCCTTTCTCCCTCACTATACTATGTCAGTGCCAACGATGTGTGCATTTCTGAGACCCTGTCTTGTAAGGGGCTTGTGAGGTCACAACCATTTTTATAATAATGTTATGAGGCTATTTTCTTTCTCATTGTGTTAACATATTCCAGGACAGTGCAAAAAACCAATGGTCAGGGTCTCTCTGGTGGCCTAGCAGTTAAGACCCAGCATGGGCCTGAGTAAGGTCCCTGGCCAGGGAGCTGACCCACACAGGGCACAGCAGACCTCTCCTATCTCACCCTCTGCTCCCCTTAGCAGTGAATGTCAGTAGATCTACCTGTTCTGCTCCTCATGTTGTCTCTGGGGAATCCTCTCACTCCTCCCCTTAACACCCCCCCACACATACACACACATACCTCCAGCCTATACCCTTATTCTACCCAAAAATTAAAACAAAAATCAATGGTTGGTAAAGCTGGCAGCATCTTGGCAAAGCTTAGCAGTGGCTAAAGCCCACACTAGTGAGCATGGTTTCATCAACATCATGTACAACAGTGGAAAAAAAGGCACTCAAAATGTTAAATGTTAAAGGGATTCTTAAACATGTTCTTGTTAAAGCGATTACAATCAATGACTTAATTAAATCTTAACAGTTGAGTACAAGGCCTTTTTCTTGGTGTGTGTGTGTGTAGAACTGGGATATAGGCTAGAGGTGCAGTGGAGTGAGAGGACTCACCAGACACAGAATAAGGAGCAAAACAGGCAGGTCCACTGAAATCTACTGCAGCAGGGAGGCAGAAGTCTGCTGTGCCATGTGGGTCAATCCCCTGGCTGGGGGTCCATCTCAGACCATAGTGGTGACAAGTGCTGAGACTCAACCCTTAGGCAACAAGAGAAGCCCTTTTCAATAAATCGATGTAAAGAAACAGCAGTACCCATCGGCACTTCTGCTAATACACTGACGTCTGACAGTCGTTTTGACAAAAAGTGCAATTTTGAATGGTGCACTGAAATAGGCATTTTTTTCCCCACCACTTTTACTTGACACATGACTGACATAAAATTCAGCAATCCAGATTTAAGTATTATGCTGATATTTTCCCCCAAATGAACAAAGTGAAACTGTCAAATCAAGCAGAACAACTGACAATGTTTATTGCTAAAGATAAAATACAAGCTTCAAGTAAGTATACAGGTTTAGGACAACGTAGATGTGTACTGTGAACTTGTCAGCTGCCCAATATTCCATGGCTTTTCTGATGAGATTGGAAATATGTTAACAGATGTAGTTTTGCTCATATAACATAATGAAATGGGCCAACATTCCCTTAACTCAGTGAACCAATATTTTCTCAATGTTCTTTGCATGGTGACAAAAATCAAGCATGGATAAAGATCTGTTCAAAAATACAAGATAGGTTTTTAATGTAATTAAAAAAAGTTCATTGATGTGGTTTCATATTCCAGATTGCAACCAACTTTTAAATTACCACTTGTTAAGTTTTAATGGGTTATTAAAGAAATATAGCCACAATTACCTAAAAGACCTTGAAGCACTTTTTTTTTTTGGGAATATGAAAGGGTGATCTATATAGCATCTCAATCAACGTAACATATTGCAATTTTTAATTAGAGAAGCAAATCTAAAAATCTAGCTGTCTTATCTCAGAAAGAACATTAAAGTACATGAACTGTCACCACCATTTTATTTTTTGTTTTATAGTTATTTGATAAAATGTGTGTGTTAGGTGATTGGTCCCCACTGGCAAGTTGGCTTCTGCACGGTAGCCTCAATCCCCTGAAGGACCGACACAAGCACAACACTACCCTGAAAAACTCACACCACACCCCACCGCGATGCCCAGACAGAAGAGGACCCGACTAACTTACGCCCCCCACCCCACGCTAGAATGACGCCTGCGCGGTGCACCCCAGCAAGCAAGGGCATAAGCGGTGCCTGAAAGAACCCTGTTGTAAGACCGGAGGCAGAGGAGGACTGTATACAGGGGGCTGGGGGCAGGCACGCAACGCCCCCTGGCTGCTCAACATTTCATTCTGTCTCTAATAAATAAACTTCACTTTTTCACTTTTTGTTTCTGCTACTGCTAAAAAAAAAAAAAGTGTATGTTAATGTGTACTGCATTTATTACTGGCTAAGTTTAAATGAATACATATTTTTGCTTTTCAGTTTTTTTTTTTAAGATTTATTTATTTGTACATACAGAACTGGGGTACAGGCCAGAAGCTCAGGGGAGGCGAGAGGCTTCACCAGAGACAGAGTGGGGA
>NW_004567105.1:38318424-38356979 GCF_000260355.1 Condylura cristata
TTTACTAGAGCTAGTACTTGCAAGTCAAAGTGTTTTTTAACAGACCCACTTTATATACGTTTTATAAAGGCTCTAACTTGTTGCTTTCAAAAGGCAGCTTTAAATGGCTTGGAAAGGTTCAGATTCCATTCAAGCCAAATACAATTGAAAGTTTCCATATTCCATGAATACATTTAATGGTTAAAATGCTTTCCATCAAAAATTTCCTCCCTTCTTGACACATGAAGGTTCTTAGCCCTCTTCTCCCTTTCTCTGGCTAATGACCTTTTATGGAACCTTCCTTTCTGACTAGCGTGGGCCTCCTCCTTATATATGCTCAGTGTACCTCATACTCCCTAAATTTAACTTCTCATAATTTTAATTGCCTGGTTATTTGTGTAATTGTTTGATTAATGTCTGTATCTCTTAGTAGAATACATGCCCCAAGGGATGGTATGATGATATGCCCCAACAGTATCTCTTTAAGAGGACTATAAATAAATATATTCAATCAATACATATCAATAAATCAACTTATATTAACTCTTCATTTGGTGATAAGGCAACCTGCAAAAATTCCACTGTACATCACAAATAAACAAATTAACTGATCTCTGTTTTTAAGGAATTCTTTACAGACTCGATAGTAGGCAGTGGAAATGATGAAGAGAGTTCAAGAAAGAAAGATGGTGGCCCACGTGAGGAGGCAGTGGCAGTGATGAGGAGAGCGGGACAGACTGACAAAGTGACTGACACCTGGAATCTGAGTAGAAAACAAGAAGGCAAGGAGGACTGTACTTTTGGGTTGAACAGTTGAGATGATGAATATATTTATCAAAAAAAAAGAAATGAGATCAGGAAGGGAAGACCAAGTGTGATATTCCCAAGTGGAGATTCCAGGAGTCTGGACTGGAGAAGAACCTTTTTTTTTTTTTAAGATTTTATTTATTTATGCATACAAGAACTAGGCTACAGGCCAGAGGTGTGGGGTAAGAGGATTCACCAGAGAAAGAGTGGGGAGCAGAACAGGCAGAGCTACTGAAATCCATTGCTGAGGGGAGCAGCAGGCAAGACAGGAGAGGTCTGCTGCACCTTGTGGGTCACCTCCCTGGTTGGGGATCAAACTCATGCTTCAATGGCTGCAGATAGCTTCACAGATAGCTTTACAGCACTGTGCTTTTACTTGTTGCACCACCAGGGAAGGCCCGAGAAGAGCACTCTAAGTCTACCAGTATGAAGTTGACAACACGGAGTTTGAGGATGAGGATGTGAGCACAAGATGGGCAAAATGAGAATTAGCTGGGATGAACTCTGAGGCTCTAACAGAACCTATGGCTGGGGTGGAAGGAGAAGGGCAAGTAAGAAGTGACCAGCAAGATGGAGAAGATTTTCTATCCCTGATTCACTTCTCCCTCACCAATCATCTCTATTACTTACTACTTTTCTGCTGTTGCCTGCTGCACTGTAACTCAAGAAGTAATCTACTACTGGATGGCTTATTTTCTGTTCTTCCTCTAACCCTCCCTGCATATACAAGAGAACTGTTATCTATCCAGAGCCATGTTAACTAATGCATCAACTCCTGGCCCTGTTTGGCTATTCAATGACTATAAATTAAAATTAAAAGCCAACTAAAATTTCAGTTTCTCAATCCCAACAGCCACATTTGCTAGTTCCTGCAGCCACATTGGGTAAGTGGCTATGATGTTGGACAGCTGAGGAACGCAAGCATTTCTACCACCGGGAAAAGTTCTGTTGGACAGAACTGTGGCAACACTGCTGTTTTTTTTTTTTTTAATTCAAATATCCAAATTCTTTGGTCTAACACTTCTACATTGGACCTCAAACAAGTTTTCTAGCCTCACCTCCTCCCACTCATCTAGGGCAACTCCATGTCCAATGCAATCCAAGTATTCCTCACTCATTTAGCCTCATGGGTTTGTTATGTGATGCCATCAGGATACTCTCCTGTAATTAATCCACTGACACCATCAGATTCAGGGGCCAGCTTAACAAGGCAATATAACCTGTTATTTAATCAAACAATAATCAAGGTGTTGCTATGAAGGTATTCTGTCAACTTGGCTAACATCTGCAAACAGTTGACTTTAACTGGGATTTAAGGAGATTCTTCTCAATGATCTGAGTAGAATTCATTGAATACGTGGAATGGCCTGAAGATTATTTCTCAAAACAAGTAGTTCTATCCATGGACCTGATGAACTGAAGCATCAGCCCCTGTGTAGGAGTTTCCAGCCTCCTCTTCCTGGAGATGACGCTACAGATGAGGTCCAAAAGCTGCAGCAGCCAGTTCCTTGAGGTAGATCTCTCTAAACTTTCTGTGTGAATGTAGGTATGACTCATAAGAACGTGTGTGTGTGTGTGTGTGTGTATACTTTACTGATCCTGTTTCTCTGGTCAAACTTTGATTGGTATCAATTTTGGTACAGATTTTAGTGCATGATGATGGTACAGATTTTAGTGCCTGGACCTTCATGGAACTGGGAAACACTCCGATTCTGGTGTCCGCTTGGGGCTGAGACCTGCAGTCCTCCCTACCTCTGCAGGCAATTTTAGTAAGTGTTCTTGGGACTTGTTCAACTCTGGACCCTGCTTACAGGCTCCCAGTCCCCCACCAGCAGTGGCTGCATGAAGAACACCCCTCAGACAGTAAGCCCAGTTGAACAGAGGCGACCATCTCCCTGCTTGTGGCCATGCAGCAGACCCTGAGATATGCCAGGCAATTCTCAAAGCACATTGATCTTTAACTACTAAATGAGTGAAACAATGAAAATTTCACTGCAAAATTTCGTGGAGCTGATAGGGCTGTATTCAAAATAACATCATTTAAGTAGCTCTTATTTCTGGTTCAACTGAAAATGCTATTAGCAAGTGTCGAAGAGCCCTATACATGTGCTGATGGATGACTGCAGAGCTGGTATTTATAATATTGTTGGGTGTGACTGATTCCACACCCACTGACAACTTTCTAGGGACCAAATACACTTGTAACTCAGAGCATAAGTTGCACATGCTTGCTCGTGTGCACCATGCAAGAAGAGAACCCGTTCTTGACACCAACATACTGAGTTCATTTGAAGGCGAGGAGGAGGGACATGCTGGACCGAGCAATGTCGGGCAGTGGCTACTCCAGGCTAAGCCACCCTGAGCCCACAAGCTCTGTAGCCAAGGATAAGAATCCATCAAGTTGAGATAAAACTCCTCACTGGATTAATATTTTATGAATATGCTTTTAAGTTCAGTCAAATGCTTTTCAATCACTGAACAACATGTTAGTGAGGAAATCTGTTGATTTTTCTGCTTTTAACACAGGAGAAAATTGAGGACCTGATCAAGCAACTTGGCCCCAGAGGACTAAGAGCAGGGGTACACTGGATTGGGGGTTCATGGCATCCTGCTCACCTGCTCAACCTTTTAGAATGACTTCCCATGACAAAAATTAATAGTGATATATAAAAACACTTTTCCAGGTCTCAAAAGTACCTCTTCTCATCCATCTCTCCCTTCTCAACCTATTAACTCCTGATTTCACAGGATACTACATTCACTTTTTAAAAACACTTAGAAGTATAAGGGATGGTGCTGATATCTGACAGACTATTCCCTGAATGATCGGTCAAAATTTCATTATGTACTTATTTTAAGGGAATTGGACTAGCAATCAAATTTTACTCCAGCTATGTGTATACTCCTCATTTGATAGGTTTTAATTTGCCCTCTGTCATTGATGAAATTGCTCTTTCTGTCAAAGTCACATCAAACTACATTTCAAAAGATGACATGGGAGAAAGAACTATAAATGCATTTTCCTTTTGAAGGATGCTGTAGGGTTTCTAGGAAAGGCATCTTTACATTTTGTTTATTTATTTTTAACCAGAGACAGACATAAGGAACACATTTAAAATGCACCTTTGCTGCAACAGGGAAAACCACAGTTAACTGGTAGGACTTCAGAAATCAAAATATTTCAAATCATCTTACCAAAACCCTTTGGCCTTCCAAATTAATTAAGAATTCAAAATAGAAAGGGCAGTTACCATTGAAATTTCATTGCTTTCCTTTTTCAAATTTCTAGCAACCCTGCTAATTTAAAATTGTATGTGTTTTCCTCAACTTTTGTTTACCTTTAAATTTTTATCACAACTTTTCATGTTAATTCTATTTTTTTTTAGGTCCAGGTATTTGCCAGCATTCTCTACATTAACCCAATTCTACTTTTGCAATACTTCTTGATCATTATTGTGATATGTTCCTAAATGACCTCAAATCCAATTGAATTAAATGATAAATACTGATATCCCATTTTTGTTCCAAATGCCCAGGGTTCCTTGCATTCCTCATGCATGTTTTTGTCAAATTAATTTTGACATCCCCCAGATAATAGATAGCTCCCTGAATTTCAAATGGAATAATTTGTGGGGCAGGAATTCATAAAGTATTTTAGTCAAGAGCTTCTGAAAAATCGGGGAATAAGCCAGATAGAATGAATACTGTATACAAAAGGAAGGATTTTTGACAATTAAACCATGTGGTTGAATGGGTGGTGAACCCCAAATGAATGGAATTCAGATTCTTTGGTGAGCCCGAAATAACTTGCTGAGTTGGAATATTCCAGAAAGATCATTTCCTTTCATTCCTTACTCTCCATCAACCACCAAGTCCTCCATGTCTTCACACTCCCACAGACATGTCCAGGTTCAAGTTTCCATAATGTCCCTCCAGACTATTAAACTGGGTTGTTGAAAAGTCATGACACATTTTTGCATTGAAAAACTATGTCATGACTTTTCCAGTCACCCAATACAATCTCTGTATGTTTGGATCCCTCCAAAAAGTTGTAGTATTTTAATTATTATATCATCTTTCCACTTAAATGGCCTGTGTCCACCTATAGGTACTCTCTATCCACTGTCTTACACAGCTGACCTTGGAATACTACAGAGACAGAGGTGCCAAACTGCAGGTGGAAGATTACTAGGGCACCAGAGGTGGGTAGGGCATGAAAATATACATTTATATAAGTTTAAATATAAAACCTCAAGGCTGATACAAGAATGTAGATGTATATTACCTCAATAAATGATGTGAAAAAAATAAAATAAAATTGAGTTGATGAAAAGGAAAGAAAATCCACACTTAACTTCTGACTCCCCCAAATTAAACACAATCATCCCTTGGCAGTCAGGGGACTGAGTTCCATCTCCCCACCCACCCTCAGGTGCCCAAATCTACACATGCTCAAGCACCTTACAACTGGTCCTCCCTCTCCTCAGGATCCACATCTGTGGGTGGTTGAATCCATGAAACACAGAACTCTCAGGTAGGAAAAAAAGTCCACACATAAGTGGATTTAAGCCCATGTTGTTCAAGGGTCAATGGTACCAGGTTTTCCAATTCCATCCACCTTTTACTATTGTCAAATATTTAAATCTGTGGGTTTTTTTATGCTTTTGGTTTATGTATTTATTTTTTCATAGAAGAACTGGGGTACAGGTCAAAAGTATGAGGGGTAAAAGGACATATCAGAGACAGAGTGGGGAGCTGAACAGGTGAAATGACTGAAATCCACTGCTCAGAGGAGCAGTAGAAGAGACATGCTGCGTCATGTGGGTCAGCTCCCTGGTTGGGGATCAAACTAGAGGCTGACGGTGAGCATTTTTTTGTTTGTTTGTTTTGGACACATAAATATGGATGAACCAGATTTGCATCACCTTTCTAACATTGCTGTTACATGCACAATTCATAGTTTAATCAGGCAAATGCCCTGCATTTTCATGTGATCTGTCATCAGTTCTAGCTCTTCAAATCTTTACTTAAGCAGCTGATATTTATGAATTAGGAACAAGAGCTTACTTTAATTCATATTGATTTTTATCTCCTCAAGAAATTGATTTCCATCCATTATTCCACAGCCTTCCTAAAATCAATTGTCCGATAAGCAAGTTCTCGTTAGGTTTGTTTTTCTTCATTCTGTATTTAAATGCTACTCCCTACGCATTGTTAAAATAAAAGCACACATATACATTGTGGCTGTCCCCTTATACTACTCTAGCAATTCCTTTTAAAAAGAAATGTGTTCCATTTGATATGATTTATCTTTACTGAATCCACACAGGCATCAGTCATGTCAAATGGAACCCTTGTTGGCTCCTGAAAGATTTTTTGCATTCACAGACCATCTGCTTAAAAATCTCACACTGTAATATTTCTGGAGACTAATATTCCAGCTTCGATGTGTCCATGTTATCAGAGTTTAGTGCAGTCCCAACTTTGACTCTAACACCACCCTTTTTGAAAAGGGGGTGTGTCTCTATTATTTTGGCAGCTGTATCTCGATCACCTCAAGATTAGCAACTGCGATTCCATGAGCAAATTTGAAAGCTCTTATTCTACCCAAGTAATGCAAACTCATTTGGATGATTATATTCCTGTTTGAAAATTCTCAAGCAGTGTGGGTTTCTATTTCAATCTAATTCTCAAAAAAAGCAAATTAACATAGGATTGTACCAGTTCTAGTGTGTGTGTTTGTGTTTGTGTGTGTGTGTGTGTGTGTGTGTAGAAGAACTGAGGTACAGGCCAGAGGTGGAGGGTGAGAGGAATCACCAGAGACAGAGTAGGGAGCAGAACAGGCATATCTACTGAAATCCACTGCTGAGGGGAGCAGTGGGTAAGACAGGAGAGGTCTGCAGTGCCATGTGGAGAAAGTAAAATCTGCATTCCAAAGAGGTGACTGAAAAAAAATTTCTGATTGAGATCTTTGCATGCCAGACTGCCTATTTTTGTTCAGACCCCCTTCACCCCGACCCCAACAAACCCACTAATGTAGCTTCTGGATCAGACACACACAGCAGAAGTCCTCTTCTCTCTATCTTCAAGAAAAGTCCACATCCATCATCATTTCTTCCTGGCCACACAAAAGCTCTTGATGATGAGAAGCCACAGCGATTTCTATCACAGCAAATGGGTCCACTGGGCAATTCTCATGGTCTACTTTATCTCTGACCTCATTTCCCATGAGAGTCCTTTTGCTAAATTAACATCCATCTCTTTGAGTTCTGTTTTTTGTCAAGTTTCATTTCTCTTTTAGCTTAGCGAGCACAGTGCCAAAAACTAGAAAGCAACTGCCTCTATTCCTCTCTTCATAGAAGGTGCAAGGGTTTGTTTTTTAACGTGGACTTGTTTTCCAACAAGTCCACGTTAAAAAAAAAAAAAGAAGATAGGTCAGGTGGGAGGTCCTGCCTTACCCCCAAGTCTTCAGGGTCCTGAAAATATTGTGAGCATGTGACAGACTTCGGATGTTTTGCCAGGTTTCTGGAACTTACCAAAAAGGCTTTGGGTTATCTAAATAAAACCATTATCTCTCAATAGCCCCCAATTGCAAATGCCTCCGGCAACTTAGGGCAATTCAGGCCAAAAGTAAGCAAACCAATCTGGATTTGGGGGTTAAAAACAAAGATTACAACGAATCTTTGAACCCACCTGGAAACAAAGCTTGTTCGGTAACTCTGAAAACAAAAAGAAGTCTGCAAACAAGAATCTACAGACCTCTGGGCAGCTGGCTCTGCTCACTCACAGCTTTCACAGCTCAGACCAACAAAGACACTGTCCTTGTTTGGTGTGTCACTTGCAGACCTAAACCCCCATGTTTTTGGGGGCCAACAGTACCTTCCTTCCATGCTACTGCAGGAGGATGTGTCCTTGAGTCCCCAAGAGCCTGCCATCTCTACTTCTCGGCTGCTGTTCCTGAGGCACTGGAAGTCTCGCGCCTGGCTCATATGGAGTCCTCCAAAGCAGCCCTACCCCTGTGCCCCCTGGGGCCTCAGTCCTCATCACCCTAGTCTCCCTGTCACACTAACTGCATCCTCCTCCCCCCGAACTTTGTCATCACCAGAGACACTCCTTTTCTAGAACCACCCATCCTCTATCCTTCCCTCTCCTCCTTTCTGAGGTCATGTTTCACAGATCCTCACTTCAGGAATACTCATAGCCATGGTCTGGTCTGTTCACTATGCCCATCCTGCCAAGCCCGGGTCCCAGCTGCACTCAGCGCTCAGGGTGTCTGAGAAACCGGGGAGGCCACAGCAGGGCAGTTCGGGGTCTGTGTAAATTCAGACTCACTGGTCCCACACAGGCCATCACAATCTCCCAAAGGTTCTAGAACTTTCTCTCATTCTTTTTCCAGGTCTCATGGTGTCCTCCTCTCCATCACTGTTCTCTCTTCATCTCAGTGTTTCCCTGATATTGAAACTGTCAGAGAAAACTTCCTCAGGTTCTCTCCATCTAATTCATAAAGCAACAATGCTGACCCTTTATTCCTTTGCTGTAGGAGACATGGCTCCTCCTACCTCGTTCCTGCGTCCACCTCTGCAAACCACCCTGTGGCCATTCCAAAGCTACTCTTCCATCTAGAGTCAACAGATCCATGCATTTTTTAAAAAAGATTTTATTTATTTATACATACAGAACTGGGGTGAAGGCCAGAGGTGCAGGGGCAGTGAGAGAACTCATCAGAGACAGAGTGGGGTGCAGAACAGGCAGACTGACAAAGTACACTGCTGAGGGGAGCAGGGGTGGGTCAGGAGAGGTCTGCTGTGCCATGAGAGCCACATAGTCTTAATATTTAAACTCAAGTCTCTCTACTTGGCAGAAGGCAATCATCCCTGGTTCTCAATTTCTCCTTCATTTTCTCTGTCTCATTCTCCGGTCTTTCATAGTCTAACACCTTTTAAGAGAGAGCAGTATTTTCCTTCTGTTCACTCCACATCCGCTCATATCTGGATTGGGGTGTCGGCCCCCACACTGCCTACTATAGCTCTATCAAAGGGCACCAGGGACCTTTTCAGAATTCACCTGACTCAGAGGCTTGGAAATGAGTGCAATTTCACCCCAGGAGACATCAGGAGACACTTGGTTGTCACACTTGAGGAGAGGGACCTTTTCATCCCTCCCTGGTTAGGAGCTAGGAATGCTGCCAAACTCTCTACAACACCTGGAAGAGCCCCCACAACACAGACCTGGCCCAAAATGTCATGGGTGCTGAGAATGAGAAATACTGACCAAACCAGGTCTCTGCACTTCCAAACTCCTCACCGTAGTAGCTGCCTCCTGGCCTCCCTCCTGCCATGCTCCAGACTTCCTGCCTTGCTCTCTGGTCCCCACCCTCTGCAGCCACCCACTCATCTTTTGAAGACTAGCTTCAGCTCATTGTCACTTCTCCAATGCAGTCATTGCTTCTAACATCACTTTCGGGGATTTCCATGCCACATAGCTTTTCCTTCCAATGTCCTGTCTTTGCAACTCCAACATGTCTCATTCCAGCATTTGTATCCCAGCCCTTATATGTATTAATGACAGCAACTCCTCCCTAGTCATAAACATCTGACTATCCAACCACTTTGCTTTATAGTCCAGGCTCTTCTTCACCCTAACTCCAAAAACCATCAAACTCTGGTAGGGCCTAAGTCTACTTGTCCCACTGAACCATGTCTCCATGCCCAGGGGCCTTGAGTACCTCATAAGCACCATTGTGATTCATACCCTTGACTTGCTTGGTTGAAATGACTTAGAGAAATGCCAATTCTGGTAAATCAAATGCTTCACCTCCTCCTCCACACCCATTCCCCCAAAGCTGAATTTGAAGGGGAAACACACAACTGCCAGGAACACAATCTCCAGTGTGCTCCCTGCACCCACACCCCCTCTCCCAGGTCACGCTTCCTCTCCAGTAAGTGTCACACCTTCTCCTCAACACCTTTCTTTTCTTAATCTCAGCTAGTGCCCTGCTACCCCTTCATTGGTAAATGAGAAGCAATCAAGAAAACAATCAACAAAATTTACTGAACTCATCCTACCTGTGTCCTAATATTCTCGCTTCTCTCCTACTTTGAGCAAAGGAGCCACCTTTGCATGTAAGCTGGAGGGGCAACCCAACACTTATGGACCAGAGGGACCCTCTAACCCTCCAACAACTTCACCCCGGAATTCTTCCCTCTCTCTCCCACACCATCAAATTTTCTCTCCCCATTAGATTGTCCTCATTACCTTACAAACAATAATTCTTTCCATCTGAAAACAAAATAAATCAAAAACTCCTTTCCCTCTACTCAATCATCTTCCAGGGTCTTTATTCTACCTCACACATTACCTTATGGTTCTCAGCCACACAGCCTTGAGCATCTTTGTGTACTGACAACTCCCATATTTCTAACTGAACCCCCTGTCTAGTTCTTTAAACCTAAACTCACATATTTAGGCACAACAACAATTCCACTGGGTTGTCTCACACTCTACATGCCCAAGCCAGAATTTTTATTTATTTTCTTCTATGAACTCGTCCATCTAGCAGCTGCTACTGCAGTTACCTTCAGCTGCTCTTCCTTGTACCTCAACTCTGATCCATCTACCGGTACCACTGGTTCTACTTAGAAACATTAATGCTTGGGACCAAGTTACCACTATTTCTCACTTGGATTCCTGAAAAGAAAAAAAAAAAATCTCCCTGCTTCTGTTCTTGTTCCTCCAATCTATTCCCAATGTAGCCAAAGGGAGCCTGTTAAAACATCACCAGGGGAGGGCAAGTCAATCCTCCGCCAGGAACCACCCCACCCCCATTTTTTTCTCCTCAGATGCACCGATGGCTCCCCGGCCCATTCAGAGTAAAACCCCACTTGCTGCCAATGGACTTGAAGTCCCCACCACCTACTGTTCTCACTGCCCTTCACTCTGTTCTAATCCTGTTGGCCTCCGTCCATTTCTTCAAACATAACATAAACTCTCCCACCGCAGGTCTTTGTTTCTCCCACCGCAGATCTTTGTTTAAACTCTTCCTTCTGCCTGGAATGCTGCTCATCTAGATCTCCTTCTAGCATCTCATGTGTCATCTTGGCAGAGAGTTGGCATGAACATTCTAATGGAAGCTGGACCCCTCCCCCCACACAGTACTCTCTTGCTTGCAAGGACTTACAATCATGTGACATTTTATGTATTTTGTGTTTTGTATACATCTCCCCCCACAAAATGTGAGTCCCACAAATGCAGGCTTTTTTTTGTGTCTAAAACAGTAGATACCAAGTAAATATTTACTAAGTGGATTCACAGTTAACTCTTGGGATCACACATATTTTTACTGAGTTAAGAGAAAACATTTTGAATTTCAGGGAAACAATAACATTGTTGATAAAAAGGGAGCCAGTCACACAAAATTCCAAATGGGATAATTATTCTTCAGACTTCCTTCTCTCAGCATAAGCAGGAATGCTTAACAAAGGTGAGATATATTTGCTACAGTTTAATTCTCCTCCTCCTGGGTCTATTTTTCCGGTTTATTCTTTCTAAATGATGTTACTTCTCATTGTCTTCTCTGGTTTATCCTACTGTAATACTGAGATGCTTTTACTAGCCCAAATGCTTTGTTATGTTTACTCCAAATAAGGCAGAAGTCAAATAAAGAAAGACTCTGATGTGGACCTCCCTGGTTAAGTCTCTGTGGGTTAAGACTTTCACCTCTGCCTCATAAGTTGATCCTGGCCAGGGAGCTGACCCACATAGGGTGCAGCAAATCTGTCTCACCTGCCGCTCCCCTCAGCAGTGGATTTCAGTAGATTTGCCTATTCTGCTCTCCACTGTCTCTGGTGAGCCCTCTCATCCTCAGCATCTCTGACCTCTACCCCAGTTCTTCTATGCAGAAAATAAGTAAAATTAAAAAAAAAATACAGAAGCAGGAATGGGATGGCTTCACACATATGACATTATCAACTTACTCTCTATAAAGTCAGCATATGGCCTCTCCCTGAACCCCACCTACCCGTCCCTCCCCTCAGGGTGCATTTATATCAGGTTCAGCATGTTCCCTGCTCCTCACAAGGTCTGTGCTAATAAAATACATGTGCCACTTGTGATCAAACCTCTGTTCACCCTCCAATATTTCTGCTTTTGCTACCTTCCCCCAGGGGTGGGTGGTGAAAAGCAAAGTCGTGCACCACATAAGTGACAGGTCAATGGGCAGATGGGGATGAGCTCAAAGGACAGGTGCAGCATGGGCCCTGCTCAGCCAAGGTGAGCCTTGCCCTGCAGGCCACACAGTGGGATTGGGTGTGGGGAGGGTGCCATGAGGGGGACCCCACAAGCACTGGCTCACCCCCAGTTTAGGTGGCACAGCAGGGCACCCTTCACCCTCCTGCTGGCATCTTGGACACCAGAGCTGGAGCACTCATATGCTCACTGAGTGGCTGGTAACTAAAGTCACTCAATTAGCACTGCTCCGAGAGCTCCTTCAAACAAAAGAAAAACAGAAATTCTGAAGGAAGCAAGCTAGTAACGAGAAGCATTTTCTTCTCCCTGTTGACCAAGCTACTTAAATACACTCCGTTGTATAAAAACACTAGGCTCTTGATGCTCCTACAATCTGAACTATTTGAGGATAAGGCCTGAGTAAACACAGCCTGGACCTCACTTTCTTCTAGTTCCACTCAGCTAATTGCTGGCCAACCTTCCAAAATGCCATCTGGACAAAACAGAATACTCAAGTTTCGATTCTTTTTACTCTTCCCCATCTTCTTTATGTTTTCAACTTGCTTTGCTTTTTGATTCTTTCACTCCCAGATTTATACTGTCACCCGGCCTCTGCTTTAAAAATTTGGTTTGGATTAACTTACTTGAATCTGTCCTGGCATCAGCCCAATCCCCCTGCAAACACAGCTGCAGCCACCACTTGTCATCATCGATGCTGTGACTTTCCGCCTGCAGAAAAGGCTGCCCCAAAGGGCAGTGTCTGGTTCCCTGGGGTCCCTGAGATGCAAGGCACCTTCTACGCCTCCTGCTTGTTTACCATGGAGACAGCAGTTTGGGAAACACTTAATTGTTTACTCTGACCTGGCAGGCTAAGGGCTACCAGAGAAAATAGGAGCTATTTATACACTGAAGGAAGATGTGGCCTCCAATGGGCATCAGATGTGTGAACAACTGTGACACACCAGAGGAATACAGACTCCTTGCTGGCATGGCACGGGCACACCAATTAGAAGTCAATGTCCAAGATGCAGAAATTTGACATCAAACCCCCACACTCAGAAATTGTCATTCACAGCTTTCAGTTCCCAGGCGTGGTCTAAGGGATGTATCGCAATTCTGGAGGCAAGACAGTGAAAGACAGAGCATTGGTTCATCTAAAACTCCCCTTCCTGCTTGGGTGTTTCCAGATTCATGTTTGAAACAAGTCTCTTGGTACAGTGTATGCATCCTGGGAGTCCTGCCTCTGACCATTACAGGCAGGGCTCAGTCTTCCCAAGCTGAAATGGGTGTATTAGTGGAAAGCTAACACTGAAGGCAGAGAAGGCAAGAAGAATAGGTCTGCATAGGCCTGCTGGCCTCAAACAGCTAGGACAGATAGACTGAAACTTACTCCTGAGAAGGATACTTTTATTTCCAAACCCGGAATCGGTGTGAACGATAGATGTGTATACCAACATCTGAAAGCACACAGACTAGACATGTTGCTTAAAGAGTATCAGTAAGTTGTAATTAGAAAATTACAAAACACAAAAAAGGGATTTCTATTCCAGCATGAAATATCTGTTGTCCATGCTGCTTTGGAGTTCTAACCATGGAGTTAGAAAAATCACAAAACTACAATGTTGCTTTAAGATGCAGGAATATTGGTGAGTATTCACAATTTCCTTCACTGAAAGTCTCATTGAATATAAGAGGGAAGTCACTGAATACTATGTGTTTCTATTACATCCAAGTGATTTTCACAGTAGGCAATCTGCTGGGACACCACAGGAGTCCCACACTTTGAAATAAAATGGCATGGTGGATACAATTTTATGTGCAATCCCTTTTCAGTTCAAAGCATCGCCTAGTTTCCTTACTCTTGGCTGAATTGGGTAGCAATCCATAAAGAGTGAGTGAGAGGAAGAAAAGCACATGAGTTCTTTTTTGTCTTCATCAATAATATAATACAATTGCACTCTGCTGATCATGGCAATGATAAGTGCATCCCACTTTGAAAATAAACTAAGAAAGGGATTTTTGCATTGCTACCGTGACAGAGTGGAAGACAAACCCTTTGCAGCAGGGGGCAAAAATCAGTCAATCGAGGTAGTGCTAGCATGCTTTTCCTGCACATCTGGTTCCATAAAATGGAGCATGAGTCAGAGAAACACTCCTTCCCACCCCCCTCCTCAAATAAACTAACAAAATCTGCTCAGAAAGGACATTCTGCACAAGGCATCCTATGTGCTTAATTTTCTCTAAACAAGGCATTAACCAAATCACAGTAGCATCTAATAAGATTTTTAATTCCTTGAGGGTAGGAGCCATGGCTAATCTTTAATGACTCTAATTTACTGAGAGCATTTAGTTCCACTCTTGGTAGGAACAACCAACAGAATGTTCCTAGCCTTCCATGAGATGTCTAATAGGTTGTATTACGGAAGTTTCCAGAATGCAGACTGGGCAATGTGCCCACATAAGTTCAGTAAAGACTGGTTTTCAGAGTGATACACAGTAGGAACTGATAGCAAGATTATCAGTGGGTGGAGCAGAAGCTTCAGAAGGGTGATGCTCTTTTACTACAGGACGAGTCTCCACTCACAGTCACAGGGAAGAATTTCAGAGCAGACACTGCTCAGTTTCCATGCCCCAGAGAACCAGAGCTCTGAACATGAGTCTGCTGGCAGGACCTGTGCAAGATCTACAGCCACTGATGCTAGAATTTGTTAAAAAACAAAACAAAACTGAAGAAACTTCTCTCCATTCTGTGAAAACTTGATGATACAAACTTAAGAAAGAGTAGTAGCACTTACAAACTCTGGGGTCTGGAAATCAGGTTGATTTTCCAGGGCTCCAAAAGTTGTTGCCCCTTCAATGTTTTCCATCCCTAAAAACAGAGGAATAAAGAAACATGAAACAAAACTGTTTATACTGGTTCTGTTTTTAAATCAGCAGCATTGTCTTAACTATATTTAGCACTCATGACACTCTGAGAGTGAGACTGTTTAACACTTTCAGTTCTGGGAGACACTCAAAATCCTCAGCCATGTGATTGGTCACTGCTATGCTGGGCAGCACGTGTAGGAGGGCAAGGAGCTGTTCCAGAAAGATGGAGCTTTGTGCAAGGTGAGATGTGTGGCTCTAGATTGGATCCTGGTTTAAACAAGCCAGATTAAAAGGCTTAAAAAAATGAAACCATCTAGTATTTTTCTTTTTCTTTCTGGCTTATATCACTAAGTATGATCTTTTCCAGTTCCATCCACGTTGCCGCATGAGCTTATCTTTTTTGATTGCTGAGTAATAATCCATTGTGTATATATACCACATCTTCTTGATCCATTGTGTATATATACCACATCTTCTTGATGCAAGGTGAGATGTGTGGCTCTAGGTTGCATCCTGGTTTAAACAAGCCAGGTCAAAGACTTAAATAGGAAAATTTGAATATTAGTTGTGGAATTCTACTAGAGTCTATTAACATTGAAGAGTCTAAGAATGTAATTTTGGACACATAGAATGTGATAATATTCTTAAGTAAGCATAAATTAAAGAATAAGTGATTTAACAAATTCAAATTTATCAAGCAGTCCTGCCTTTTCAACAAGCCAGTGGCATCAGAAAGGCAGAATATTAAAGATTTAAAGAGCCTAAGAATCAGAACATCTCCGAGCATGTTCTTTCCAACACCAATGGTAATTTACTTAATTCTGACACTGTCTTCCTGAGACAGCATCAGAACCCACAGGTTAAGGGCTTAGCTCCACCAGACTGTCCCCATGTCAGAGGCCAACAACAAGTTCATAGTGTCACTTGTGTTTCGGCATAACTCACTGTGTATCAAATCCTACAACCATCTGCCTGGGTTCAATTAATTTGCTAACGTGTCTCAGAGAAACACTTGCCAGTTTATACCAGGTATTATACAGATGACCAGCCAGATGAAGAAGAGGTACCCAGTGTGAGGTGTGTGGGATGGGCATACAGCCTCATGCCCTCTGCCAGTCTCCCCACATGACCAACACAGATGTGCTCCAAACCACATCCTTTGGGGTTTTTTTTTTTTTTAGAAGACTGTATTACTTGAACACAATTAATTCAATCACTGGCCATGGGCAATTGACTCCACCTCCCAGGAAGTCTGAGGTAAAAGTCCCAACTACCAACACCAGATGGGTCACCATGTCAACTAGCCTCCATAATCACTTTCTAAAAGTGACCTCATTCACACTTCAAAGCCACCTTTATGGCTCTCACTGACTAGGAGATTCCACTGGTTTTAAGAGCTCTCTACCCAGACTGGACGTGATAACATTATGGCTCAAGACAGTAAAAAGACCAATAGCAATAAGTGGACTCAACTGCATCTGAGACCTCTAATAACTTGGATAAAGAGCCGTAAGGGCAAGTTTAATAAACTAGGGAGTGTGACGGTAGAACAGGCATTAAACTTCATTAAGAAATGACTTAAATTTACAAAGTGTGATGTTATCTTTGCTTTACAGAGGCTCTTTTTTAATGTGGAGTGTGTGTGTATATACACACATAATACATATACATATATACAAATATATATACACATGTATACATATTTTTAACACATTAGAAACTTTTGTGAAGAAAAAGAATGAGTACTGACCTATGCAGAAAAATCCCCTCCTATTACCCAAAAGAAATCTGGGCATTTACAGATCTCCAAGTGAGTCCTCAATAAAACCATAAAAAATAAGTCAACAGTTCAGTCAATTTGGCTACAAACACTTAGGTTTGGCATGCCAATGTCTGCATTAGGTTCCAGGTTCATTCAGAAGTTAGGGGAAATTGACACTTATTTGTCTATTAAACCTGTATACTGCTATGAATTGAAAGCAAATGCCAGTCGAAATGACCATGCAAACAAGTGGCTGGAACACTTTCACCAAGCTGAGTCCATCCACGGTGAACCAAAGCAGAAAAAATGACAGATGAGGTGAGCCAGGGCTGGGAGGTACTTGCCTCCGAGAAGTCCAGGAAGCCAACCACAATTACTGAAGCATCTGTTATCCTTCAAGAATTGTAAAGGAATAAGTTGGTTCCACCAACATCAGAACAATTGTCAAGTGTAATTATATTCCTGCAGACCATCTTCAGAACTTGCTGAGATGTGCTTGTGTACTAGGCTATTAGAAAATGTTTTAAATTGGGTTTTGCAGCTTGCTTCACATTAGGAAAAACGGCCCTAACATTTCCATAGCATTAAAACAGATATTGAAATAGTCTTGGTAGCATTTATGATACTCTTTTTCAGCAAAGCTAGCAAGTCGTTGAAATAAAACACGGCAGCTTTTATTTTTTTTAATGAACAATAACAATGTACATCTGATGGAGTCACTTGGTTTTCTTATCCGATTCCTTTATAATTAGATGCCCAATTTATATGTAGCTGGGTCAACAGATGGGACAGAGCTCTACTGTGGGTTGTTGTTGTTTTTTATATGAGAGGCCAGGCTAAAGAAAATAGGCATTTGCCTAAAGACAGAGGAGAAACAAGATATATTACCCAGATGTTCCATCAAATTAAAGGCATATATACAACTTGAAAGAATTTGTGAGAGAACATATAAAAGTACAGTTTTAGTTTATTTTGTTGGTAATGGAAACAAATGGATTTACTGGCTAATGTCAATGGAGGAGAGAAACTATAAATTCAAGTGAATAAAAACAGAAATGACTTTTCTGAAACGTCATCTAGACAGAACAAAGCTGCAGCTGTTGCTCTAAAGACCTAATAGAGTTTGGAGATGTGATGATTTATGATGCTAATATGATAATTATAATTCCACTATGAGGGGCTCCAGATATGCTAGTTAAGTCCCATTTCTGGTAACCTAAGACAGCTGAAAAGTTCATTTCTCAGGAAAAAACAAAATAGTCAAAATCAAGCTGACATTTTGAAAGCTTTTTATTAAAATAGAGACAGAGCTGAGGAAAATATTCAAGGAAGGCAAAAACATTCATTTTATTTTCATTTCTATATATCACTTTTAATAAAGTATCTTGAAATGTATCTCTGTAAGATCGTGGCCTCTCTTTGTGGAAGAGAAAGACGACTTTGACTGGCACCGTAAGTAGTCTGCTCAGCACTTGGATTGTAAAAAAGTGTTCAGAGCCTCTATGTTACCTGTTCATCAAAAAGCTGATTAGGAGCCCTCCCTTGTGGCACAGCTGGTTAAAGCACAGCACTAAGAAGCTAAAGCCACTTCCACATGAGTTCGATCCCCGACCCCGGAGGTGACCCACATGGCGCGCGCGGCAGACCTCTCCTGACCCACCCACTGCTCCTCTCAGCAGTGTGCTTCCTCAATCTGCCTATTCTGCTCCCCACTCTGACTCTGGTGAATCCTCTCACTGCCCTTGCAACTCTGGCCTGTATCCCAGTTCTGTATGCATAAATAAATAAATCTTTTTTTTAAAAAAAAAAAAAAGCTGATTAAAAGGAAAAAAGAGAAATACCAAATGGTCCCACTTATAGGAGGACTACAAGCAAACTGAACAAAGGATCAGGAAAAGGACAAAGCTTGCAGGTTGACCACAGACCTGTGGAGGGGTCCCAACAGGGGAGGGAAGAGCAAAAGGGACTGTGGTGATGGTTCATGGATTCTGTGGTGGTGGGAGAACTATGGCACTACACCTGAAGGGAGAAATCAAACACTGACGAGAAATGAACAATATAAGAAAAGTTTTAAAAAATAAATGAATTAAAAAAAAACACTGACTGAAAACTAGCTATTTTAATATAATGAGAAAAACTTTGGATTTAATATGTCAACACAACACAAAAGCACGCTTGTCAGGTTCCGCAAATATCTATTGCCTAGTTTGTATTTCATACCACCACTGTGTTAACAGGTCCTGGGAATACCAAGAAGGACAAGACAAGATTCCCTCATCCTCAGAAAGGAATCTGAGACACAGTGAATGCCACTTTTAAGTTAATCCGTAAGAGTGGGGCTACAGGCTTACAGATACTATAAGCGTACGGGCGAGAACACAGCACACACACATTACCTGGTTTACTGAATGCAAAAGTAAAATAATTGAGAATCTAGGTCACTAAATATGACTTGTCCTACATTTAATACCCATCGATCACATTCCAGTTAGCCAAAAAATGAAAGAAATGACTCATCTTCAAAACTTTATCAGTGTAATTAGTATAAGATTAAAGCCATAAAGTTTTTGGTTCTTATCTATTTCACAGTACAAAATGAAAGTCCCATTAGAAATAGCCAGAAATCTATCTCACTAATAGCTTAGTAATAGCACAGTAGAAACTTCACCAAAAACTAGCTGCTCTTAGGATTACTGGTCTATTAATGAGAAATGGAGTCATAACATTCATTATGATGATTGTAGAAGAGACAGCAAGACTTAAACGCACCCATGGAAAAGAACCGCTATCTATAATTCTATAATGTAGACAAAGTATTAGCCATGAGAAAGCACAAAATGATCACTCAGGAAATTCAAGGGGGAAAACTAACATGTATGGGTACTGCATCAGCAGTGAGCATGATCAGAACTTGGCGTTCACACTATCACTTAAGCCACAAGCATGGCAGGTGACAGGGTCCAATCAACGTAATTACTACGGTTAAGTGGTTGCCACTATTCTGTGGGGACACAGAGTGAACATCTAAGACTAGTGAACATTCACGGACTAGTGAAAACAGACAAGGAACTGGCACAAATTGTGCTGGGCACGAATGACAGGGATTCTGTGAGCTCAAAAACTGACACTGCATCTTAGATACAGTATCAAAGCATGAACAGAGACACTGATTTATTCTCAGTTGATTTTCCCAAAGCTGGTAATAAATGTACTTCTGCTGTCTATTTCATTGAAGTGTGCAAAGAATACAAACAATTCAAAACCACGCTATAGTAAGAAAATTAGCCACTATTTAATATAAATTAAGTTCATATTTCTATCGAAGAAATGAAAACAGAAACTTCCTGTCTCTGTGATTTTTGTGCAGGCACCTTCTAAAAATGCCTGATCTTATTTAATGCTGTTTTTATCCCTGTTTCAACAGATGATGAAAAGTTGAAGATTATTAGTTGCCTGAAGTCAACCACTAGAAGTAACACAACGGAAACTAAATATGTCCAATTCCAAAAATGGACATATTTTGGAGTCTTCAGCTGCTATGAATAATTCCAGGGGTCTCCTAATACTAAATATAAGTTGATAAAAAATTTAAATAACAGTAGGTATAAGTCCAAAAATATTATAATCGAACATATAAACATACCTTGAGGAACAAACAATGATGGAGAAATGGTGTGAAAATTACTGATATAACACTGTTAGAAGAACAGAAAAGCTCCCCAACAAGCAGATATAACACCTGGCAAATGGCCAATGACAGTCATGTGCCGAGAGTGAAGGCGATGGGAGTACAAACACTGGGATAAAAAAAACCATAGCACTTTTCCTGAGGGATTTCAGGATCAGAGTGTCCAGGTAAAGCAACACCAAAGGAATGGCATTTCCTATCTCTTGGGAATGATGATGAGCCCACGTGCTACAATGGACATGATGGCTAATGATCTCCCAGACATTATTCTCCCCTTGATTGGAGTCTCTAAATCAGGATTTCGGGATCCATCTGAATTTGTAGCTGAGCTGGCCTGAATGCCATCTCTCAATGCTTAAAGCAGACCTGCACCTCACCACCATCTCCTGTGGCTCCATCCTTTCCAGATGTTACGTGGGACCACCAAGTCTCACCCCCTACATCATTCAGGGGTAAGCCACCCCCTGAATGTCTGCACCATCCTGTGTCTCTCTTTCTGGATTCAGGATCTACTGTTCCAGGTGACAATTACATACATGGTGACCCTCACTTTCCATATTACCCAGAGGTCATAAGCCTGAAGATTGCAGATACTATAATATTATAATGAGATTCTGAAATGTAACCAAAGAGGGATTATTAGTAGAAAACAAAGTCAATAATAAAACAAGAAGAAAGGAGTTTCTTTCAAGGTTGTGATGGCTCATTTACTCACACTGGGTGATGAAACTGAACCTCTGGCTTCTGAAGAGTAGACAGCCCTCCACTTCAGATCCATCTGTCACTTAGCCTGAATCTCCTCATTACGGAAATGTAAATTACAATCAAAAGGTCATTGTGGAGAATCAATTAACTGGGACCTAAATAAAACTATTAAGTACTCTCTAAATATTGGCTTATTATGTTTAATAAACTTTACCATTTTTAATCTTTCAGGCATCAATTTTCTTTCTGACTTTTTATATAGACAAATGCATTCATTGCCTTTTTTTCATTCCCCTCCCCTTTTTTTTAAAGATTTATTTACTTATGCATACAGAACTGTAGTACAGGTCAGAAGTTCAGGGGTGGTGAGAAGATTCACCAGAGACAGAGTGGGGAGCAGAACAGGCTGATCAATGAAGTACACTGCTGAGGGGAGCAGCGGGTGGGTCAGGAGAGGTCTGCTGCACCATGTGGGTCACCTCTGGGGCAGGGATCGAACTCATCCTGAAGTGGCTTCAGCTTCTTAGTGCTTTAACCTGCTGCGCCACCAGGGAGGGCCTCATCCCCTTTTTTAATGAAATTTATTTATTTTTATTTTTTACTTCTACTTATATATATTTATATCATTATTCATTTTGTACAGCTTTCTCTTCTCAGGTGTAGTCCCTATAAAATTCCCACCACTGAGTTGCCCATGAACTGTCACCATAATCCCTTGTGCCCTTCCCTTCCCTGTTTTAATCTCTCTCCTTCCTCCTCCCCTGCTATAAATCAGATGTCTCTGATTTATAGTTGTCTGCTAATTTTCATTCCCCCCCGACCCCTTATTTGGTTCCCTTATATGGTTCCCTTATATTCCCCCTATAGTATATGAAGCCATTGTGATATTTTTCTTTTTCCTTCTAATTATTTCACTGAGCATCATCCCTCTCAGCTCCATCCATATTGTTGTGAATAGCATGAGTTTCCCTTTTTTGACGACTAAGCAGTATTCCATTGTGTATATAGATCATATCTTCTGGATCCACTCATCTGGTTTTGGGCATTTAGGCTGTTTCCACACCTTTGCTATTGTAAACAGTGCTGCAAAAACATAGGAGTGAAGGTTTCCAAAATTAATTTAAATGCAAAAGAAGATTTAATATAGTAAATGTTTTTGAATGACCTAAGCACTGCTGGCTGAGAACTTTTCATGAAAAGAAATGTGAATTTAAAAAACATTTTCTAACTTCTCTGAATCTAGATTAATCAATCTGCTACTCCTGTTTGTTTCAGGCATATATAAATGACTTAAATACTTAAATGAAAATATGTGGCATCTTCCTCTAATCATTCCTGGTATGCAAATTACAATTCATGTAGATGGTTTCCATTGGCGTGCTGTGCTTTTCCCATCCTGAAAACAGTAACAAGTGTACAGAAATGCTCCCTCTCTCTCTCTCTCTCTCTCTCTCTCTCTCTCTCTCTCTCTCATAATTCTAAGTAGAATAGTTGAAATAAGAAGAAAAAAATGTAAGGGTAAGGCACCAGCCAAACATAGGCACAGGGAAGGGCAGGTGCCCCAAGCAGAAGCAGCTATTCAGGAGAGATAACCTCATAACTTGTTTGTCACTAGCCACAGGGCAGAAAAATAACTTCCAGTTCCTTGTCAAAATTTTCCACCTGGACAATTCTCCTCTTAACCTAGGTCTATAAAAACCCCTCTTACTCTTCCCTCAGTGTGACTTCTCTGACCTCAACTCTCTGGGGTCAGTGAACCTGACCTGGGAGCACAGAAATAAACCTACGTTTGGTTTTACTGCCTTGCTATAGCTTTGTTTCCTCCTTACTGTACTGAACCTTTCAATATGCCGAAACCCAGTTAGGCACTAATGTCGCCTTCCAGCTCCCGGAACCTCTCCACTGCAGACGCCTCACATTCACCATGGGCCTTGATTCCTGGGCTAAGTCATCTGCCCTGACCCTTCTTCCTAAGAGGCCCTCACCTAACTCCCTCGGGGGACTGTTCCATACACGGTGGGCCCACGTTGGTCTGCTCCTGTCACACCTAGACCTGGATTTGGGGGCGCCCTCCAGACTAGGTGCCCATTCCTAGGCACAAAGGAGCAGTGGAGATGGTCGACAAATTCTAAGCCTAGCCTGGTCACTCCACTGGGATGCCTTTTCTCGAACCTCAGTCCATTGGGACTTAGGCCAGATATACGCCCTAAGCGCATCATCTACTACTGCAACACTGCTTGGCCCCAATTGGATCATGGCTCCCACTGGCCGGAACACGGCACTTTTACTTCACGGTTTTTACTGACCTAAACAACCCTGCCATTGCAATGATCAGAGGTCTCATATATTCAGGCCTTCTTCCTTCTGTGCTCCAGTCCCTCCTCCCCCTCTCAAGTCCTGCCTTACATTTCAAGTTCAACCAGCTCAGGATACTCCAAAGTGGCCAGACCCTTGGAGCTCAAGTTACTTCTCTGATTCCTCTAGCTCTGTCTTTTCCTCACACCCACCAGCCATCGCTGTACCCAGGCCTAGGGTCCAATAATCCACAGTCCTCTCAACCCACCACACCAGAACAACCCCTCCCCGAGTCTTCCTCCACTTCACCTTAGGTCTCTTCCTCATTGCCAGACCCTTTGCCTCTATCTCCTCTCTCCTCTCGGGTAAGCAGTCACACACGCTCTGTCAGCCCCTTCTCTGCCCCGTCTGGGCTAAAGGGGTGGTCTAGATCCAAGTCCCAGACACACCATGACCGCATTATCCAATGTCTAGTGGCTGCCCTCCAGGTGGCTGCCCATAAAGCAGTCAATTGTGAGAAACTTAGCAAGATCACCTAGGCCCCACTTACCAATTGCTTCCAACCATACACCAGACTGGACCCCAAATCCCCGGCGGGAGCTACAGTCCTAGTCACTCACTTCATTGCTCAATAGCCCTAACATCAGAAAGAAACTAAAAAGGCTGAGGACGGCCCTCAGGCCCCTATCCGGGATCTGTTGAACACGGACTTTAAAGTATTTAACAAGCAGGAGGAACAGGACAGGGGAGAGAGGGAATCCATAGTCACCAGAGGATGAACTCTAGGCACAGCTCCTGGTGGCTGCCTTGAGACCATCAGGCCCTGCTCCTCCAATTGTCGGAAACTGTTCTGACTCTGGTCAGGGACCATATCAAGATCCTTTTAACACGTTTGAAAATTTTAGTCTTGTTGATTTGCTCTTAAGTTTGTGCCCTACTCATTCCTTTCAAACCTCCTCCAAGAACTTTCTCTGAACCAACTGCCTCTGCTCTTAAATCCAACCAAACCCTGGACCCGCTTAGAGACCTCTCTGACCCCAAGGAACCTCCTGTGATTTCAGTCCCACCCAGATTAAGTTCGATTCCTTTTGTGTCCTACTTTTACTTTTCTCTGTAAACCCTCTGACTTCTCCCAAGATACAAATTCCAGGCTGCACACCAGCAGACAGGATATACCTCCTCAACCAAACTCCGTCTTCCTCACTTTTGATGCCTACCATCTTCCAGTCCGGCTCAGCTCCTCCGGAGCCCAGTGGACTCATGTGGCAGCCTGTCCTGGGAATTGACCTACACCACAGACTGAACAAATTGCACTCCCAGGCCCTCCAAACCTGGTAGATAGGCCCATACCTGGTCATCCTCACCATGCCAATGGCTGTGAACTCCAGGGATTCGATTACTGGCATCACCCATCCATGCTCCGACTGCGGCTACTGATAAGTACTCCTGTAACATGGTGAAACCCACCAAATCAAGCTTTACCAAATCTCAGTGACATTTCTGCTTTCTTGATCTATTCCCTATTTCTCTTTTCTACACACAAAGTCATGGTAATGACCAAATATGCCAGGTAGTTCCAACGACAACCTGTCAGGCAGTGCCTTCTGTCCCAGCACAGCTATGCTGAAGCTAAACAGAGATCTCTTTCAATTGCTGACATCTCACCAGTCCAGAATTGGGCTTGGGACTCGCTCAAACCACAATCGTAGTGACCCTGCCAACTCTTTAACCTGTACTGCAGACCACTGGAGGATGGTTTACATCTTCGCTCCTGACATGGATTCTCCCATAGGCGAGACCAATAATTATGATTTTTCTTTTTCTTTCATGTTCACTCCCTGTCTCCTCAGGTTTATCCAAACCCACATCTCTGAAATGAGCTGCCAATCCTTTAATCAGCTGCTTCTCCACCATTATCTGCCTCTTCCACAGTCCTCTCTCTGTTTCCAACAAACCAGCCTCCCTGCCCCACTTTGATCCATCAGCAGGAAGTAGAGTCAGATGAGTCTTTGTCCTATCATCACCAAAAGGCTGGAATGTAAGGATCAGGCACAGCCAAACATAGGCGCAGGGAAGGAGCAGCTGCCCCCAGCAGAAGCAGATATTCGGGAGCGATAAGCTCATGACTTGTTTGCTGCCACCCACCGGTTGACACAAGCCCCGGCAGAAAACTAAGCTCCAGTTCCTTGTCAAAATTTCCACCAGGCCCTTTCTCCCCACTACCGAGGCCTACAAAAACCCCTCTTGCCCTTCCCTCAGTGCGACTTCTCTGACCTCCACTCTCTCTGGGTCAGTGAACCTCACCCGGGATCGCAGAAATAAACCCACTTTTGGTTTTACTGGCCTCGCAATCTCTCTGTGTCCTCCTTATTGCGCCAAACTTTTCAAAAAGAAGATACCAAGTCATTCATGAAGATATAACATGTGTTAGGGATTTTAACTTATGACTGGGATCCAGTACTATTTGTCAGAAAATTAATAAATACACTGTCTGCTTTATGGAAAAAATTTAATTACCTCCTTGATTAATGTATGATCACTAAGCCAAAACTGGGGCCAATTCCTGACTTTTCTCCCTCCCTTACTCTTGACATTTGAACAGTCACTGAGTTTAACCTTTGTTTAACCTTGTCCTATATATGTATTCTCTGGAAAACACAGCCCTTCCCCCTCCATTTTACTCTTCCATTAGGTATTTATTTCAGTATCATCCTTCATGTACCAGATTATTTGCTCATCTTTGTGTTCCTATAACAGCTCCATGCATGGCCAGTAAAACCTGCTGTAGTACTACAGGAAGGTCCAAAACCTCAAATTTTGTCATTACTATTGATTAAAATGCAGTATTTTTCAATTATCTTCTAGTAAAAATGTAAGAAAGACAGGGATGAAAATCACTGATAAAAATGGCTCCTATAAGCTGGAAAAGATCATGCTTAGTGAGATAAGCCAGAAAGAGAAAGAAAAATACCAGATGGTTTCACTCATAGCAGGAGTATAATGGACCAGGTGAGAAAATAACAAGAATAATGAACAGCCATATACCAGAGACATTTTGTGGGGGTGGAGTGGGGAATGGGATCAAAAACGGAGGGGTGGGGAGGGAAGTGCACGGGATTATGGTGATGGCACAAGGGTGACTTGGTGATGGGAAACCCGCGGGGATTACAATTGAGATGGAAAAAAAATATACAAAATGATGTAAAAATAAACTGTTTTAAAATTTAAAAAAAAAAATGACTCCTATAAAAAGTTAATTTGGTGGCCCAGCAGGTTAACGCACTAAGAAGCTAAAGCCATTTCTGCCTGAGTTCAATCCCAGCCCTGGAGGTGACCCACATGGCACAGCAGACTTCTCCTGAGCCACCCACTGCTCCCCTCAGCAGTGTACTTCACTGATCTGCCTGTTCTGCTTCCCACTCTGTCTCTGGTGAATCCTCTCACCGACCCTGCACCTCTGGCCTGTACCCCAGTTCTGTATGCATAAAAAATAAATCTTAAAAAAAAAAGGTAAATTTGGGGGGGATAGGTGTCCATGACCCTTACCACACTGTATGGCCAGGACTTGGCTTTTCTTCTCATTTATCCAGGCACTCCTGGATAGGAAGCCATGTCCTCAGAGCCTGCAAAAATACCTGGAATATTACATATACTCTATAACTGAGTAAATAACAAATGGCAGGAAAAAATTATAAACTTTATCACATCAGGAAAGTTACTAGAGCTTCCCTGGTAGCCTATGGATTAAGTCTCAGTATTGTCACCACTGTAGTCTGAGTTTGATTCCCATTCAGGGAGCTGACGCACATGGGGCACAGATCAGTCTGGCCTGCTGCTTCTTCAGCAAGTATTCCAGTCAATCCACCAGTTCTGCTCTTCACTCTGTTTCTAGTGGGCCCTCTCATCCTCCTCCCCCAACCCCACATACCTCTGGCCTAAACCTCAGTCCTTCTACACAAAAATAAATTAAAAACAATTTAAGGCCCTGGTGACGCAGTGGGCTAAAGCACAGCACTGAGAATCTAAAACCACTTCCACAAGAGTTCGATTCCCACCTGCCCCATGGCATGGCAGACCTCTCCTGACCTGCCCACTGCTCCCCTCAGCTGCGTACTTCGTCGATCTCCTCTTCTGCTCCCCACTCTGTCGCTGGTGAAGCCTCTCACCGCCCCTGAGCCTCTGGCCTGTACCCCAGTTCTGTATGCACAAATAAATCTTTAAAAAAAAAAAAAGCAATTTAAAAAAGAAAAGTTACTAGTGCTCTTCAGTTCCTCACAATGCAATTTAACTACTACATAGTAAGAGTTTTCATATTTCCAGAAACATGTTGTACTGCATGGAGTTATGTCCACATATAAAACAAGGCTAAAAATACAGTATCCCTCTAAGACAATTTTCTTCAAATACTTAGGTGATATTAACCAAGGAGGTGAACAGCCTGTCTATGACTTTGCCTCACACTCCAGCAACTCTAAAAGGAATAGATTCCCACCTGTAGCCCCAGAGACTTCACAGAACAAAACATGTTTCGAATTAGTACTGGAGCTTCAGTTCCATTCTCTCAGGCTATAATGCTTATCCATGTGCCAAGGAGCACAGTGTTTTGATTTAAATATTAACTTGGTCAGAAATCAGGAAATGCTAGTCCTCCAACTTTGTGCTTTTTCAAAATATCTGTGTTCATCTGGGGCACTTTGCAATGCCATGTGATTTGAATCAGCTTTTCAATTTCTGCATCTACTGCATTCTGCATATTCACTACATTAATAAGTGTATTTTTAGATTTAATAATGTTAACAACACCCAATCATATTACTGAAAAGTGATTTTATTGAATTTGACCAATTTGGTGTTATTTTTTACAAGCTTGGCAAAGGCAGCAGATGTTCTCTAAAATAGAAGTGGTGTTAGTTACAGAAATATGTTCTGATAACATCTTGATACACTTAAAAGTGAACTTTCAATTTCTAATAACATTGTGGAAAACCATCACTCCCTATCACTGTCACTTCTGTCCAACTGGTTCAGGTCTTGTAAGACCCTCCAGGTTCCATGGCCCTCCCTGTTCGATGGCCCTCCCTGGTGGCACAGTGGGTGAAAGCTAGCACTGCAAGCTAGTGGCAGCCACTTGAGTGCTGGTTCAATCCCTGGCCCCAGAACTGATCCACATGGCCCAGCAGACCTCTCATGGTCCGCCAGCTGCTCCCCTCAGCAGTGTACTTCATCGATCTGCCTGTTTTGCTCCCCATTCTGTCTGTGGTGAATCCTTTCACCCTCCACACCTTTGGCCTATACTGTACTGTATGCATCAATAAATAAATCTTTAAAAAAAAAAAAAAAAGGCCCTCAGGGTTCCCAATTGAAAACCACCCTGGGTTGCAGTTGGTTACGGCTCAACTGAAACTTGGTTCTAGTTATTGACCTTTCCATCCCCAGATTATAGTGATTATGGATGTCCTGGGGATGAAAGGGAACACCACACTTTGATTCTTATTGTCTTCAAACTCCAAGCACATGTAGTCATAACTGCATGCTTAATTCGGAGTTGGCCTGATTTCAAGTCCAGTTTTTAAAGCCTCAGAGGTGTGAGAACATAGAAATGCAAGAACTTAAGCCCTACAGGCCCACACCCTACATTATAGCACCTTGATGCTAAAGCATTTATGTTCCAGAATTCAGCATGTTTTATAATTCAAAAAGAAAGTAACTCTCTTATGTATATGCTATCTATTACTGTGCTCCCAGTGAAATCTGGGAAAGGACCGCTTACTCAACACATTCCTACAATTTTCTGCAGCCCAAAATACAAATTCACACTCAAGGAACAAAGGATAGAGTCTCATGTTGCTAAAGTTTCTCCATTAAATGAGTTCAGATCTGTCAGAGAGCAAATAATTTAACAAAAAATAATTTTTCAGCACTTTTTGAATTATAAGTAAGGAACTGTGAAAGTGTAAATACAAGAATGTTTCTGGTATGGAAACAACTTAAATGCCCCAAAACAGATGACTGGATCAAGAAGCTGTGGTCTGTATACACAATGGAATACTATCAGCTATCAAAAAGGATAAATTCACGTCATTTGTGGCAACATGATAGAGCTGGAGGGGGATGATACTCAGTGAAATAAGTCAGAAGGAAAAAATAAATCACATATTTCACATATGGGGGGATATAGGAGAACCAAATAAGGAGTCATTAAAAAAAAAAACAAAAACTTGCAGACAAACTATAGATCTAAGACATACAGCAGGGGAGGAAGACAGAGATTGCTCACAAAGGAGAGGGAAGAGTACTAGGAACTATGGCTGGCTGTTTACAGGTGACATGTGGCTGGAAATTTTATGGGGCTACATTCTGAGGGGAGAAACCAAACGTTATGCATAAATGAACAATGATGTAAATAAGTACATTACAATTTTTAAAAATTAGAATATATCTGGCATATAATAACAGAAGAACTCAATATCCTATATTGAGCCACCTGTCATAGGGACAAAAAGGAGAAGGCTTGCAATTACCTTAGAATGAAAGGTGAAGGACAAGTCCCAGAAAGAGGATCTCACAATTTGGCCATTTATCAAGTCAGCATTTTCTCCCAAGAATCACTACAAATAAACTCCACCCCAGAAAGTGAACCCTAATTTTCCATAAAAGGAGTTCAGAATAGACATAACATTTTAATTATCAAATTGACAGAAAAGAGCTATTAATTCCTAACACAGGCACTGGAATATACTTCCAAAATTGGCCAAAGTGTTCATATTAATCATGCCCTACAGTCAGGGCATGATTATATCAACTAGGATACAGCTATGTAATAATATAATGCAATTATTTAAAATAATTTTGTAATTGCCTGTTGATTTTGGTTTTTACTTTGTTATAATTATTTCCTCCACTTCCATCCCTTATTTGGGTACCCTACACTCTTCCTATCAGAGGAGCCATTTGGTATTTTTCTTTTACTTTCTGGCTGACTTCACTGAGCATAATCCCTTCTACCTCCATCCCTGTTGCTGTGAATGGCATGAGTTTATCTTTTTGATGGCTGGGTAATATTCCACTGTGTATATAGACTACATCTTCTTGATTCTGTCACCTATTTTTGGGAGCTTGGGTTGTTTTCATATCTTACCTACTATAAAAGGTGCTGCAATAAACTAGGAGTGCAGGTATCCTTTGAATTAATGTTTTTGTGTCCTTTAGGCAGATCCCTAAGAGTGGGATCACAAGACAAATGCTCCACTTTCAGCAAAGCAAATTCTGACACCGTACAACCTACATGCACCCTAAGGACATTATTCCAAGTGCAATAAACTAGCCACAAAAGGACAAATACTGGTGATTTTTGGAGTCCCTGGAACAGTAAAATCGAAGAGACAAAAAGCTAAAAAAGGGTAAAGGGGAGGCAGGTAGTTTGATGGCTAGAGAATTCCAGCTTTTGCAAGATAAGAAAGTTCTAGATAAACATGGAACATATGACCTAGTAATCCCACTCCTAGGTATCTACCCAAAAGACACAAAAACACTGATTCAAAAAGACAACACCTGCACCCCCATGTTTATTGCTACTGTATTTACAATTGAAAGACATCGAAACAACCCAAATACCCAAAAGTGGATGACTGGTTTAAAAAGATGTGGTATATATACACAATGGAACATTACTTAGCAACCAAGTAATAATAATAATAAAAATAAACACATGCCTTTGCAGCAACATGGATGGAGCTGGAAAAGATCATGCTTAATGAAATAACCCAGAAAGAAAAGGAAAAATACTGGATGGTTTCACTCATAGCATGAGTATAACGGACCAGGCAAGAAAATAATAATGATGAACAGCTATATTAAAAAAAAAACCAAGAAAGTAAGTTCTAGAGGTGAATGGAGATGAGCACTGCACAGCAGTATGGACCTACTAAGAACTCCTCAATTGAACACTTAAAAAGGGTGGTGATAGTCTAGTTTAGGTTGTATGCACTTTACAATAATTTACTTTTAAAGCCCTGCTAATAGTTATAGGTTAGGGTTCACCTTTTACACAGGCAGCAGAATCTACACAGGCAGCAGATTCTGGGGATTCTTAGATGAAGGACACAACCTTTCCCACATGCCCTACCCTACTTAAGCACAGACCCTCCCCACCAGGCCTGCTTCTAGTGGTAGTGGTGGGGGAAGGGGGATGGATAGATGGGTCTCTCACAGTGTTAGGGCTTTTATCACCTTGTCTATAGCCCGCCTTTCCTTTTGCCATGAACCATTGTCCAATAAGCTGGAAAGTATACACAAGAGACAAAAGGAAAAAAAAAAAAAAAGGTTATGCCTTGTGTGAACTAAAATTTATTGAGGGGGGCGAGGGGGAGGGGGGAATACAAAGAAAATTAAGCAAAGGAGAAACAAAGGTGGAATGTCAGATTTTTTTTTTTAAAGATTTATTTATTTATTCATACAGAACTGGAGTACAGGCCAGAGATGCAGAAGGTGAGAGGATTCACCAGAGACAGAGCAGGGAGCAGAACAGGCAGACAGAAGCTGCTGAAGGGAGCAGCGGGTGGGTCAGGAGAGGTCTGCCAAGCCATGTGGATCTCCTCCAGGGCAGGCAGGATCAAACTCATGCAGAAGTGGCTTAAGCTTCTAGGTGCAGTGCTTTAACCCGCTGTGCCACCAGGGAGGGCCCCTGTTTTTATTTTCTTAATACTTCTCTGTTATCCAAATTTTCTACAGTGAACATACATGAAACATTTTGTCAAAAAGCATCTCCATTTTTTTTTTCCTTTAGATTTGTTTTATTTATGCATACAAGAACTGGGGTATAGGTTAGAGGTGCAGGGGTAAGAGGAGACCCCAGAGACAGAGTGGGAAGCAGAACAGATGGACTGACTGAAATCCATTGCTGAGGGGAGCAGCAGGCAACAGGAGATGTCTGTTGTGCCATGTGGGGTATCAAACTCAGGCCACAGTGGCTGGCAACAGCTTGATAGTCCTGACTTTAACCCCTGCACCACCAGGAAGGTCAAAGCATCTCCATCTTTTTTTTTTTTTTTTAAGATTTATTTATTTGTGCATACAGAACTGGGGTACACGCCAGAGGCTCAGGGGCAGTGAGAGGCTTCACCAGCGACAGAGTGGGGAGCAGAACAGGCAGATCGACGAAATACACTGCTGAGGGGAGCAGCGGGCGGGTCAGGAGAGGTCTGCCACACCATGTGGTTACCTCCCCGGCAGGCGGGAATCGAACTCATGCGGAATTCTCAGTGCTGTGTTTTAACCCGCTGAGCCACCAGGGAGGGCCAGCATGTCCATCTTAATATGTCCAAATAAAATTTCTTTGATTTCTCCACTATGTTTCTTCTCCCTTAAAAAAGGTTGCTATGCATCTTTCCAGTCTCAGTAAGTGGCCCCCACAAAGCCTCCCCCCCCCAAATTCATCAGACCGAAATTATTGCAGTAACCTCTCACATCTCTACATTCAACTCCATAGTAAATCCAGTCAGCTGAACTTTCAAAATTTATCCAGAAACCAGCTACTTCTCACATTCTCCATAGGACCTCAATAATAACAGCCAATACTTAAAAAGTGCTTTTTATCTCTAGAGACTGTTTTACATTTAGTTCTTTGCATAAATGAACCTACTCTACTCTTGCAATTGCTCAAAAGGGTCAAGATAAGTATTATCACAACCTTTATATCACCCATAAAGGCACTGATAGCTCAAGTATTTTGCCTGAGGTCACACAGCAAATCAGCAGGACTGGAATTTGAACCCAAGAATTTGCAGTCTATGCTTTAAGTAAAAAGGATTTGGCTTGCTGATGTCGTGGAACTTGCTCTCTTTCATCATGTCTCTTATCAAATATCTCTGCGTCAGAGAGGCTGCTCCTGAAACCTTAAACTATTTCAACAAGAGCCACCATCCTCTGCCAACTTTCTCCTTTGCACTGCTCTTCAACACATAATAATTACATTCTTAAATAATGTAAGAGTTCCACGAGGGCAAAGATTTAACCTCGACAGTAGCTGAGTCCCACAGGCTACGAACCTAGACAACCTTGGGCTGTGGATCACGAACTGGCCAAGGACAACCAAATGCATGCACAACTTCTATATGGTTGGTTGCTGGAGCCAGGCAGCCTGAATTCAAAGCCCAGCTCCCTATGTCCCAGTGCCTGCCCCAGAAAAATGGGATCGTGGTGCTTTCTCTCAGGATAGCTTGGAGGATGAAATGAGTGGTGGCTTGGGAAGTGTTGCCCATAGTAGCTCACCACAAACAACAGGTAAATAGTAGCTACATGTGCTGCATATTGAGAGAGAAAATTGTTCTTTTTTTTTTTTTTTAAAGGAAAAAAAAAAGCATATGGCCTCTGGGGCATGTATAAGAAATAAAAATGCCAGCAGCAATTTATTGACTGCTGATTTTAACAAAAGTTCATTAGCAAAGTGCTTATATATTCAGACTAATAGGTCCAATAGTCCAGGGTGTTATTTTAGGCTAAAGAGAATCAACAGCCTAGAAGGTAATTTCACTTTGATTTGGGCCACTCCCTGCTGTGCTGGGGCTCAGAGGGAACAGAGATGAAGGTCAAGTGCAACCTGGGCAGCAAAAGCTTTTTTCAGCCTGCAACAGCCCAGCGGCCTCAGGTGTGGGGCACCCAGATACAACCCCAGTTGACTGGCTTCTGCTGGAGTGCTGGCAGAGAATGCAGCATCCAAGCGCTGAGGATGCTGGGATGTGCTATGAATTGGTGGCTGTGGGAGGCCTTGGGTGGGGAGGAAGGGACCTCTTTCGAAAGCAGAGCAGCCAAGGGCCCCCAGGTGGCCTAGGAGTTAAGTCAGTGCTATCACCACAGTGGCTCGAGCTCAATCCCGACCAGGGAGCTGACCCACATGGTGTGGCAGACCTCTCCTGTCTCACCCACTGCTCCCCTCAGCAGTGGGTTTCAGTCAGTTTGCCTGTTCTGTTCCCCACCCTGTCTGCTACACACCCCACCTCTGGGCCATTTACTGAGATGGGGAAGATGCATAACAACTTTTTTATGGGAGAAGAGACATAGTGGAGAAATCAATGAACTTTGATTTGAACCTTTTAAGATGGAGATGCACCACCTCCCTGGTGGTGCAGGAGTTAAAAGTAAAACACTATTAAACTGTTGCTAGCCACTGTGGCCTGAGTTCGATCACCAGCAAGGGAACTGACTCATGGCTCAGCCTAGGCAGTGTGTCAGTAGATGTGCCTGTTCTGCTCCCCACTCTGTCTTTGGTGGATCCTCTCAACCCGCCCCCACACCTCACCCCCACATTTAAGGCATCCCAGTTCTACACACACAAAAAAAGTGCAGCCAAGAAACTGATCCTGTCTGGTCACCAGAATGCAAAGGACTCCAGTCACTCTGCTAGTCCTGTGACCACAGCACTTCTCAGCCGTGTGAATACAGTGCTTTACAAGGGGCAAACCCATGCCATTTGCTGCAAACCAGCAACTCTAGGGCCTCTTCATTCATTACACAGTGATTCTGCAACTTGAAATTCTTGCACAGGTGCCAGCAAGCTGCTAAGAACCTCCCACTGTTCTTCCCAGAGGACAGGGCAGTGATGGGGGAAGGCAGGCAGAGCCACTCTCTTGATTGGGGAGTGCTTTATTTAATGGGTTAGAAGGCCATAGCAGTTAGAATCCCATTAGGTGCTTTGATCAGGTGATTATTCTCCAACTAGCCAGAAGCAGCTAAGGAGTCTCAGACATTTCTACTCAGGAAAATCCCACAAAGTAGTCCCTTCACTGAGATTTTAAAATAAACTGATTATATGATGATAGCTAAATTACCTTAGAGATTCAAGGTATTTAAATTTCCTCAAAATATGCCCTGAACATGTTAATTACATAGAAAATACAAGTGACACTTAAATCAAGTGCCTCTACCTAGGGAGTGAGCAATAATCCTGACACTTATTCCAGGATCAAATGTTTTAAATTGGGGCTTCCCTGGTGGCCTAGAGGGTGCATCTCAGATTTGACACTGCTACAACCTGAGTTCGATCACCAGCCAGGGAGCTGACCCACATGGAACAGCAGATCTCACCTGTCTCACCTACTGCTCACCCAAACAGTGGATTTTAGTAGACCTACCTGTTCTGCTCATCATTTTATTTATGCCTGTCCTGCTCCCTATTCTGTTTCTGGTGGGTTCTCTCATCCCCCACACCTCTGGTCTACAAATCACTCTTTCTACAATTTTTTTTTTTAAAGCAAGCAAGCCAACATGTGTCCAAATAAAATGCAAATATCTGGAGAACACACCACAGCACAACAGTGTACATCTGCTTTACGCAGTGAAATATAGGAGATAATACAGGTAAAAATACAAGAGGACCCTCCCTAGTGGCATAGCGGGTTAAAACGCAGCACTGCGAAGCTGGCTGCGGCTGCTTCTGTGTTTGAGTTTGATCCCTTGCCCTGGAGCTGACCCACATGGCGCAGCAGACCTCTCCAGTCTCACCTGCTGCTCCCCTCTGCAGTGTACTTCGATGATCAGCCTGTTCTACTCCTTGCTCTGTCACTGGTAAAGCCTCTCGCTGCCCCTGCACCTCTGGCCTGTACCCCAGTTCCATATACATAAATAAATAAATCTTTAAAAAAATACAAGACTGAGCATACAACAGAGCAATAAGCCCACTTTTCATACAGTAAATGTGCTTAAGTATGTGCAACTGAGAGCATGTGCACAGAGAAATTGCAAAGGACAGACCTTAAATTATTAACAGAAATTACATGAGGGACTAAAATTATGGAGGCTAATCTTGGTCATATTCTTGAATGTTTGTAACTTTTACAATGACTATATACTGTCTGGCAATAAAAATACAACAAATAAAGATAAGACGCTATCTCAAAAAGGAAAAGCTTTACTGGCCTTTATCACCGACTTGATTGCATTGCAACACAGTCCAAGCCCTTTGCCTACTGCCAGAGCCCAGGTAACAGGCACCCCTCCACCGTTATCTGCTGTGACCCAAGTCACCCAGGGACCTAGTGATACTCTTGTGTACATCCTGAACCTAGTGATCATTTTACATTTTTTCTTTGACATTGCAACAATTTTGACAGCCCTCATCAGATTCATTTGAAGGCTTGCCTGCCTCCCTCTCTTGGATACTCTTCCTTCCCTCTGGTCTTTTCTCTTGGTGCCTCTCCCCTAGGACCCCTTACTTCCACCCAGGTCTACTCCTATGTAATCTATCCCATTTCATTCATCAATACCTTTAGACTAGATATTCCAAATTTGATGCTCCATTTCAGATGTGTTTTTTGAACTCCTGGTTCGGAACTCCAACAGCCTGTGATACCTCCACTTGGAAGCTTCTAGAAATTCAGTCATGGAGTCTTCACAAAGGATTTATGTACACACCCACACTGTCCTTATGTTTACATTTATTGGGGCCTCCTTCGTGGCCAAGGGTTTAAGTCTCAGCACTATCACTGCAACAGCCTGACTCGATCCCTGGCCAGGGTGCTGACCCATGTGGCGCAGCAGATCTTTCCTGTCTTGCCTGCTGCTCCCCTCAGCAGTGGATTTCAGTCAATCTGCCTGCTTGCCTCCCAACTCTATCGCTAGTGAATCTTTCCCCCACCCCTCCTCCCACTTCTGGCTTACAGCTCCATTCTTCAACACAAAAATAATATTAAAAAAATTTTTTAATTAAAGTAATAAAATCACAACCCACATGCTTCATGAATGTGAAACTATTAAAAGGTTAAAATATATGTAGGTTTTTTCCCCTGACTCTGAGCTATTCAGTGATAGTAGTTCAGCTTCAAAGCATTCTTGAATTCATGTTCTCAAAAGCTAGGTCAAGTGTTAATTTTGAGCCCAACTAAACAGGAAAGATAATAGAGAAAGAGGCCTATTTTCTGACTTTGTACTCACTGGCAGAGGAGGGGGGAGCTGTCCCTGTGGCCCCCATCAGGCTGGGTGTCCTTCCTGTGTGAGCCACGCGTAAGCAGATAACAGGCCTGCTCTATTTTCACTCCTCCACGTTGCTTTTTTTCAGTTAGATGGGAAGAAAGTAGATACTGAGTGTCACTGTGGTTTTGACTGGTTCATTTGATCATGGACCCAGTGTACTCAGCTATGGTCAGTACAATGACCAAGGAGAAAACACCTGGGAGCCAGCACCTCTGCCCAGAGACTCTGTGCTTCACAAGTTGATTTGTACCTGGGAGCCGCCCCAACCCGCTATTGAAACAGCATCTCTAGGGGTCATCTGGTCAGCACCCCAGGTCATTTATGACACTCTTGATGTTTCTACTGACTCTGGGGAACGTTTGTCCTAAGGAAAGGAGGCCAAAATGAAGTTAAGAGTTTTGAGCAGCTGCAAAGTTCAGGGAAAGTAAAAAGAACAATCATTTGCCAGGTGACTCTCGTGTCAAGCTGAAAAATGATTTCGAAATCTTTCCTTATGGATCTTCGCCCCCACTCTTTCCTATCATTTTTCGTGAATCTTCTTAAGAGAAGAAATGAAAACATTTTTTACAAATTTATTATTTTATATGTGTCAAAGAACTGGGTTGTAGGCCAGGGGTGTGGGGACTGTGAGAGGACTCACCAGAAAAGAATGAGAAGCAAAACAAGCTGAAATCTACTGCTGGGGAGCAGCGAATATGACAGGAGAATCTGCAGTGCCCTGTGTGGGTCAGCTCCCTGGCCGGGGATCAAACTCAGGTCATAAAGGTGATAGCACTGAGACTTAACCTCTAAGCCACTAGGGAGGCCCAGGAATTTGGTTGAGCAATAGGTGAAGACTGTTGAAATGAAGCATCGAAAAGAAAACCTGCAGGTCTAGAAAATAAACCAAGATTTGTTTTTGTGCATGTTAAGTTGGAGATGCCAGTTCAACAATCAGGCCAAGAGGTAAAATAGGCACCTTATAATTAGATGACATTTAAGGTTCTGGAAATGACCGTAGGAGGAGCTGAGATGAGGAAATGTTCAGAAAACACTTGAAAGTTTAGAGGCCAAGAGCAGGTAAGGACCCAGCAGGGGAAGAAATGATGCTCAATGAAATAAGTCAGAAGGAAAATGAAAAAATATTCGGTGGTTTCACTTACAAGAGGAATACTGGGAAACAAAACAAGGGATCAGAAAAACAAAAAAAGACAAAACTAGCAGACATCCAGTCTGAGACATCAAATAAGGGAAGGGGAGGGAGAGACGTCATATGAGAGGAGA
>NW_004567105.1:38358910-38359865 GCF_000260355.1 Condylura cristata
CTGTGAGGATGGGAGACTGCCAACTTTTAGTCGACTGAAAACACTTTAAGACTTTAATAATATTAATAAAAAGTCAAGGGGTTTAATTCAGCTACACTTATGGGATAGGGCTGCTTGGTTATCCATACAATATGATACAAGAAATAATTTAGTCCACACAACATTACCTTGAAATAGCATTATTTTCTCAAGACAACTTTCTGTCATAAGGTAATGCCACACCCTTTCACTTAAAGTACTCTTATAAGTAGCTTATCCAAAGCCCTATGTGTTAAATGTCCCTCAGGCAATATATAAGCATTGAACTCTTGTTTTCATTATTTTGTCATCATTTTTAGTTAAAACTTTCTCCCCTGTAAGGCAGGGATAGGACATCACTGAGCATGAGAGCTTTACCTAAGTACAGCAGGCAACAGACAGATGGGAAATACCTTTAATTTCCAGAAGCAATTCCCAAAAGTTAGTATTGAGTTATTGGAAAAGTCATGACATATTTTTTCAAATGCATCAGGACTTTTCCAACAAACCAATTTATAGAAATGGATCATTTTTAGCAGCCCATGTGAGCCAATGGGTAGAAAGTTAAGGAGCATCAACTGCACCCACTTTTTGGGAATTGATAGTCTAAAGGGAACTGTCCATTGGATGCTGTTCTAAGGTCAAGGACTTCTTACCCAGACTGGATGCGTGCGGAGTGTGAGGAGCCAAAAAAGGCCTCTTGGAGGCAGGAACATCACCTGAAGGATGAGGAGGCATCAATAAATATAACAGATATAAACACAGTAGACAAATTCAAGAGCAGCATTGACAGACAGATCAGAGAAGACACAGGACCTGAGACTTGGATCAGCCTCTACAACAAGGACCCAACTGTGAACTAGTCAGATCAGTTATTTCAGTTTAACCTTTAATATGCATCAGAATTGTCCAGAAGCTTTCTCAAAATAGTAGTCCT
>NW_004567105.1:38360330-38362758 GCF_000260355.1 Condylura cristata
TATGGATTGGGGCAGATGGATAAAGGAGAGTCCTGGAGCCCTCAGGGGCTTTTTCAGGCTTTAATGCTCTTTTTATGCGAACTGTTGTGGGAGGAACTCACAGGCTGGTAAGGAGGGGAGGCCAGGAGGCCAGAGGGCTGGCAGGCCTCCCAGTGCCTGGCAAATCTTTACTCTCTCAATTTGAGCTCTGTCTGGCATCTCTTATGGTATCTTCTTCTCACAGCACACCCCATCTCTGCATGATGCTGCCTTACATCCCTGACCTCTTAGGTTCAGGAGTGCACTTATGCACACCCTCGCCACATTCCCAGTGATTACCCTAAGGCACTGGTGCCCCTAGCCCATGTTCCCAACATCTCCTGCATCAGCACAATCAAGGCCTCAGGTAATGGTCACAGAGACCAATGCATACAAGCCTGACCAGTCTTTATTTACCCAACAACCACACAGTAGGGCTGATTTTGGACAGGCACACAATTCAGGTCCATGCATGACATGTAGAAAATGCCCATTCCAAAAGCTTCAGTTCTAAAGTTCAAATTCAACACAATCTGTCTACACAACATGCACAATCCGTCGACACAACATGATCCACTAGGCATCCTCTCCATCACTTAGAATTTGACCTGCATGGATGACTGAAATAGGAACACTGCATCCCCTAACCCCCAACGTTGCTTAAGTCCACTCATTAGGCAGGGGCCAACTAAACAAACAGTAATTAGAAGCACTCCAGACTACCTCTTAAATCTGCTGCTAAATTATGTTTTTCCTGTGCCAAAGCCGATATACATGCAGTGTGTCCACAGCATCATGAAACCCCAGTAAAAAATGTTTACATTAATAAGAGTGCAAGTCACCTCTGGTTTCCACGTGGATTCTGCGGGGAAGCAAGAGCTACTCTGGCAGAGATGTTCATTCATTCCTGGTATTTCTCACATCTAGGTAAATAAAGCACTGCCCACATGTGGTTAGAAATCCCAGGTGGGGAAAACTCTCCGAGGTTCTAGAAATAAAGAACACCTCTGACAAACACCCTCATTTCAGGCTCATTTTAGGAAATGAGGCTGATTCTTTAGCAAGAACATCTGCACCAGGGCTCTGCTGATAAAATGATTCCAGGTGATGTCTGTGGATCAGAATCTGGGCCTGGGTAGGGGCTGCTGGGATGAGGCCCAGGGACTGGGCCCTGCACTTCATCTCAGAGCCTCTGCTGTTACTCTGGAAGGTTTGCAAATCCAGTGCAGGGTGGGTTGTAAATCTTGATTAGTGGTGAGATTGCTCACATTCCATTAGGAAGCTGGCCCCCAACCAAGGCTGGAAGCAGCCAGCAGGAGTTCAAGTGTCTTTGTGGGCAGAGAAACAGCCATTCTTACAAGAAAAACTGTTTCACTTAACTAAAAATAGTGTGTGCAAGTGAATAACTCAGATAGCCCTTTCCTGCTAGGATGGATGGCCCTCGCTGGAAGCCCTGCCCTCTCATCATGTGGTCAGGCACTGGAGAGGAAGGAAGACTGAACCCCCTCCCACGGCTCGAGTAATGACCAATAAATGGGAAGGCAAAAAACAAAGACTTTCTTCACCAAAATTAAGGGCCAGTTTATTTTTTTAGATGATCCATCCCTACCCTTTTCAGCATGGGTTTTTAAACGAATCCCAAGTCATGTTTGTAATGGGGTTGGAGGATGGGAAAGCTGGAGATCTCCTAGCGGTCTATCAATAGAAGAGCAATGAAATGAAAATCCCGTACAGACACTGGAACATGAGACAGCAATTTTAAAGGCCAGTGGAAGACTGTGCAGATACAAAGATCTATATTAATTCTTGGACTCCGTAAACACTATGTTTAAGAAAATTTCCTTAGCATAGGAGGTTAGAAAAAAATTTTTCATTGTATAACCTTCAATATAGTTTAATGGTCTTTATATGTACCTATTTTTCTCTTACCCCTTCATAATAGTAGGCATTAAGGGGGTAGAATAGTCTCTCTCTCTCTCTCACACACACACACACACACAACTTAAAAAAAGTGAATGTTACTTTAATTAGACATTAGGGGCTAAACTAAAAATTCTTAGGTTGAAGCCCTAACCCATGTGTGCCTGAGAATACAGCTGTATTTGAGATGGGCATTGAAAGAGGTGATCTGGTGAAAAGGAAGCATCGTTGTGAGCCCTAATACCTACCTACTTCCCACTCCCTCTGTCACTGAGATCCTCACAGAGGTGGGGACAAGAACACACACACAGGACAGCACTGGGGCAGAAGGAAAGCAGCCTCTGCAAGCCCAGGGGTGGGGCCTTGAGGGCATCACACAGACCAGCACATTGACCTTGCATGTGTCACACCAGAACTATGAGAAAATAGATTTCTGTTGTTTCAGTGACCCAGGGTTCTGTTATGGAAGCCACATCTTGGTGAGTGAAAA
>NW_004567105.1:38366498-38377498 GCF_000260355.1 Condylura cristata
GTTGTAATCCCTGTGGACTTCCCACACCACTTCACCCATGTGCCATCACCATAGTCCTGTGTGCTCTTCCTGCCCCAGTTTTCATCCTGTTTCCCTCTTCCCTGACCAGGAAGTGACACGATAGGGTATTCACCATTGGTTAATACTGTGACACTAGCATTAGGGGTGATTTTGGTTTTATTTGCATTTTTTGGTATTTTCCAAAATTCTTGCAATAGTCCACAGATAATGAGAATCAGAAAAAGATGGGGGAGAGCAGATGTCAGAGCTGGAGGGTTTTGTTACGAGCAGGTTCCATCTAGATGACACTTACTCCCCTGGGCACACTGAACCTGTACCCCACACACATCTGTGCTCACCCTCACCAAGGACGGGGCCTTGAGTTACAATTTTATCTCTATTATACTGATGTGTACTTTTCTTCTCCTTTTTACTGTGCCAGAAAGCATGCATCACAGATTAGCTGCTCCGAAGTTGTGCCTTGTTCATGCCCAGAAGCAACCATAGTTATTTTGGACACACAAGTGCCAAACTGGATCAAATGCACAGCTGCTTGCAGAGAGCAAGGTTTGCAGACACTATCACAGGCCAGCCTGCACCACTTCACAGAATGAGGCAGCCCAGCAGCCTCTGGAAACGCCACGGATATCACATTTATGAATGAATTAGAAGCAAGACTCTCTGAAGTCACAGAGTTTCAAGATCAAGATGACATTAACTTAGTATTGCCATCTTGAGAGATCCTGGTCTCAGCTTCCCCACATGTAAATCAGTGTCTAAAAATACCTGCATTTTGGTCATGAAACAGGATGATATTCGCAAATCAGAGATGTAGGAAAATCCAGTAACTTGTTATCAGGTAATTAATCAATACCACCGGCTACTTCCTTTTCCTTCTTTGGATCACATGTCTATCTGGGACAGCACCAGTACAAATAACTAGAATACTAAAAATGACCAACTCGGACTACTAAAATTGACACCACAGGACTGTGGGAAGGTATTTCAACTTTCTTCTAACTAACTGTAACGATTCAGAAGCACTCCATGCAATTATTTTTAAGATTTATTTTATTTATTTATTTGTGCATACAAGAACTGGGGTTTAGGCAGTGCAGAGAGGTGGGGTGAGAGAGTTCCCCAGAGACAGAGTGAGGAGCAGAACAGCAAGATCTACAGAAGTCCACTGCTGAGGGGAACAGCAGAGGTCTGCTGCTCCATGTGGGTCAGCAATCTGGCAGGGAATCCAACTCGAACTGCAGTGGCTGGCGACAGCTTGTTAGTCTGACTTAACCCCTGTGCCACCCGCGAGGCCCCCTCCAAGGAATTTAACCCCTGTGCCACCAGTTTTTTCCTAGTTTGTGTGCCTCTGTTACGGGAAAACACTTTTCTGTGTTCTTCATAAATCCTTGAGCATGAAAGGACCCTTCAGTTTCTTCTCCAAAGCCCCCATTTTTAACTGTTTCATTCCTCTATACATGTCTGTGTCTTCTCCAAAACCTCATAACAACCCCCTACAGTGCAAGCAAGGACCCTGTAAAGGCCTCCTAGCAGGCTGAGTATCCGGTAGGAATTCACGTGATTTTAGGTGCCCTTCTGTTGAGCTTTGCAAAAGAGAATGAATTGTGCTTGTGAAGGTTACTGGAGTTTGGCAGAGTGGAGAGTAGAACTGAGGAGAGACCCAGTGTGAACAATAGTGACCTCCACTGCTGCTCCAGTGACCTTTGTCCTTTGCTTTGCCTGGTGGTTAGCAACAGAGTTAAACAAGCTGACAGCTCAGAGATTGCATCAGATTCAATAGCACCAAATCCCTCCCCTTCAAAGAAGCAGCCCTAATCTTTGCAGAAGATCTGCACCTTCCTGATTAGCTCCTTCTGGAGCCCCTAACAGGCCAAAGATAATGGCAGTCTCAGCTGGAAAGCTGGAGCTTTCCTTTGTGCAGGCTGAACTCTGAACCCCAGTACCTTCAGACTAGAAAACTCCCCAAGTTCATTCTTTCAACAATCACATAGTGAACCCAGCACTAAATGCTGGGCACCCGAAAATCAGCCCATCTTGCCTTCTGGAAGAAAAAGCATCGACAGCCAAACTGTTACAGGGTAGGGTGAGAGAGGCACCCCAGAATGCCCACACCTGCCCACTCTAAATAGGTCCCGCCATCCACTACATCAAGACAAAACATCCTCTAGTGCAGAAGACTTTTAATAGAAAAGAACTTTCAAACAATTAGTGTACAACAAAGAAAAGGGGAAGAACTGTTTCTAAATCAAACACCCAAAGTTGCACCCAAAGAACCCATCCCCTCGTGGATCAATGTCCAGCCAAACAGAGTTAGCCAAAGTAGGGCCACTGAGGCCCAAAAGCCTGTCACCAGCTAAGACACTTCCTAGTGGGAAGCCATAGGGGTGGGGTAGAAGGGGGGCAACATGTCTGGGACCGAAGGATCAAAATCAAGATAGAAGCTGCCATTGTTGTCCTCCCCCGGGGTCTCTCACCCACATCTGTGTCACAGTCCAAGACCAAGAAGCAAGTGCAGCTTCTTCACCTGTCTCTGCTCCACGGGCCCCCTCCAGGCCTCCTTCTGGCTCCATCCTGCTTCCTTCCTCCCCAGTCTCCTCTCCAGCTGTTCCTCCCTGCTCAGCTTCCCTTCAGGGATGGGGAGTCAGGGAACCTGGAAACTTACCTTTTCCTGGGGACCAAACTGTCGCAATTCTACCTTTGCCAACTGCCCTGGAGATGCCAGCTCAAACTCATCCCATTCCAAATGCAGATCATTCTCCCAGGTGAACAGTGATGTCAAGCCTGGAACGCTTCTCCCAGATTAGCTGCCCAGGGAACCTACTCAGCAACTTAGTTAGGCATCTCTTCTTGAGTAAAAACATTCTGAAGCTTTCACCCAAATTCACTCACCCTTCTTTCTGTGCTACTGTATTCTGCAGGTTCTCGCACCCCAGATTTGCATACCTTTTTCTTCTACTAGAGTATTAGCTGCCTGAGGTCCTGCTTTTAGTTAGGTTTGCCTTCTGGACAAAAAAAAAAAAAATCCATTGAGGAAAGCAAGGCACAGAATCAGACCATTTTGATGTTCCAATGCTCCATCTGATGGGATGAGTTTAAGCTAAATCTTAAAGGAGGAACAGCAGTAAACGAGATAGAAGTAGGAGTTGATGTCACAGGCGGAGGGGACAGCAGAGCATGCAGGCAGAAAGCAAGGTGTGCAGGGAAAAGGATTTCAGGATTTATGGTGCCAAAAAGAAGCTGTAGGGATAAAGAGAGGGTGAGGGTGTGCAGGACACTGGGTGAGGCATAAGGGAGCTGGCACTTACTGCAAAAAAATGGGAAGTCACTCAAAGACTTCTTTCTGCAAAAAATGATAATTGTAAAAAGTGGAGAAAGACACAACTAAGAAAACAAACCTACAGATCCACCAGATAAAGACAATCACCGTTGTTAGCCTATCAGCTCCATGTTATGCTAACATGTGCAGGTGTGTCTGGGACCGTGATCTTTATGATAGTTTGATTCTGTTTAACATTTTAAAACTTTTCTAGGTACCAGACGTGTTAAATTAATGCAATGCATGTATTGTCCTTATGGCATGATAATCCTCACAAAAATTCTGGAAGTTCCTATAATGAAGAGGAAGAGACAGTGAAGGGGGAGGGAACAGTCCAAGGTCATAGCTCTATGTCGAAAACTAAAGACTGAGGACCAAGTTCTCCGAGTTCAAAAATCATACTCTTAAACTGTAAGTTCCCTTATTCAGGGCTGCCAAAAAAATTCATGATGTATTTTTTTCAATTTTTCTATGCAAAAACACATCATGACTTTTCCAACAACCCAGTACTTTATTTGTAAAATCATTTTTTATTAATTTTTTAAATAATAGTTTGTTTTACATCATTTTGTGCCTTTTTCCATCTCAGTTGTAATCCCCTTGAGCTTCCCATCACCAAATCACCCGTGTGCCATTACCACAGTCCAATGCATTGCCCCCCACCTTGTTTTTGATCCCATCCCCCACCACCCCCATAAAATATCTCTGATATATAGTTGTTCATTATTCATTTTTTCCCCCTGGTCTTTTATGTTCCTGCTATGAGTGAAACCATCTGGTATTTTTCCTTTTCTTTCTGGTTTATTTCACTAAGCATGATCCCTTCCAGCTCCATCCATGCTGCTGCAAACGGCATGTGTTTATCTTTTTTGGTTGCTGAGGAATATTCCACTGTGTATATGTACCACATCTTTTTAATCCAGTCATCTACTTTTGGACATTTGGGTTAATTCCATGTCTTTTCTACTGTAAATAAAACAGCAATAAACATGGGGGTGCAGTGTTTGAATCAGTGCTTTTGTGTCTTTTGGGTAGATACCTAGGAGTGGGATTGCTGGATCATATGGAAGCCTAGTGGCCCTGCTTTGGGACAAACCTGCTTTGGGTCCATAGTAACAGGGTGGAGTTTTAGGTTCCCTGCCCCACCCAGAAGGAGGGTGGAGCTAAGCAGAGAAGAGAGGAATCTGGAGAGGAGTCTGTGAGGGATGGAGAGTTGGATGGAGAGCCGGAGGGAGACCTGGGGAAGCCACATGGAGCAGAGAGATTTGAAGAAATCGTGCTTGTTACTTGGCCCTGGACTGTTTGAAACAGATGTGGGTGAAAGACCTGTGGGGAGGCTGACTATGGCAGCGCTCATCTTGATTTTGATTTTGCTCTTTCCCTCCCAGATTTGTCTGGCCATGTGTGACCCTTTTCTATGGGTCCCGGCCAGAAGGGTCCCTTTTGGGTGGACTTTTACCCACAGGGGGATGGGTAACTTTGGGTGTCTGATTTAGAAACTATATTCCTTAGCTTTTCTGTATTAATTGTATTAGAGTTCCTTTCCATTATAACTCTTATGTCTTGTCTTGATGTTATGGATGGCAGAACCTATTTAAAGCAGGCAGGTTTTAGGGTACCCATCTCACTGCCCTGTAACAGCTGAGGTGAATAGCGACTTCAACCACAAACATTACACCAGCAGCCACAATGTGGTGCTTCCTCTCTGCCTTGCAGTGTGCTGGAGCTGGCGGTGCATCAGGAGGTCAGGGGATGTGGGGTGGGGATCGCAGCAAGAACAGCGTGTGCAGGGAGGAGAGGTCCAGGGCAGGACAGAACCTGGACGCTGCCCATGTGCACCACCCCGCCTCAGGAAACATGCCCAGGAGAGTCAGAATAGAGTAAACTAGGCTGCCTCGCTAAGCACCAGGGACTGAAGGCGAGCAGAGAAAGCCAGAGACTCAGAACATCTAAAACACAGGAGGGGCAGGAGGCCAGAACGCAGAAGCCCAGAGGGAAGGAAGGAGCAGCTGGTCTTGAGACAATGCTGCCCTTGCCTTTTCAGGAAAAAATCTCTTCCATTTTTAATTCAAAGGTCGCTGAGTCAATTTTAAGCATTTAATAAAATCACATGAAAATGTGGGATGAAGGTAAGACTTTACATCTGCAGGCTGTCTCTCAGAGCTTGCTCCACCAGCCATATGGAGGTGATTAATATTCAGTAAGAAGTGACTTTATGATCATGTGCCCGCCATTCAGATGTGTAAAGAAATGTTTTCTTCTCAGTACACCCCATAACACAGTTCCATTTTAAAGTATATTTATGTATAATTTCATGCATTTTGTAAGTTTCCTGGCAAGAACAATAATAGAACAATCTAATCTTACTATTACATGAAAGAAAAAAGGTACAAGAGTGTCCTCTCATCAAGGAACTTCATATGTTTTATAATCAATTTCAAACACGCATTGCTAGGGCTGCATAAAGGTAGGCGAGGTCAAACCCTGACTGTTCCAGCCAGCATGCGCCGTATTTATGCTGACTATTATTCACATTTGCCTAAGAACCCAGCTTGTGAATTTTTTAAACCACATTAGAATGTTAGAAATCAGATTTGTTTTTCCTGATCTATATGTGGACAGTAATAATAAGATTTTGTAATGATTAACAGTAGTAACAGTCAAAAAAATGGAGAACATTAGCCTTTCTAGGGTACCAATGCAATGATAGACAGACAGCCCTGTCTTAGTAAATGTGGTTTAGAAACCCAGGAAAATTCCAGAATCTGAAATGATTACTAAGCAGCAAAGACACTGCAAATACTTCATCTTTTGTCATCTTTGTCAACAGTATGTGTAAATTCCCTCCCCTCCTTTCCCCTCTCCCCTCTTCCCCCTCTCTCTAATTGATGGCATCCTGATCAGAAAGAGATGCAATCCCTTCATATTTATAGTTGAGATGTGAGCACAGGAGATGCAGGATCTAGCCATCAAGGAGGAGCTGATGAAGCCATAATTTCCTTTTTTAGCTGCCCTCCAGAACTGGGAGAAACAAGTCATAGAGACTATAATTAAATTAAACTGTAATTTAATAAAATAAAAGTGACTTTGGGGTTATTCTGCCTAAATGGAGGAGATTCCAAGACTCCATGGTGATTCACTTAGGGATAATGGCCAAGACTGGTTTCCATTACATCCTCCTCCAGCAACAGTTCTGCTTTTACTGGAGGAAAGAATTCCAAGAAAGAGGGAGAAAGCAAATCTTGGTGGCAGTTCTTCTCTAACTGTTCAAAGGTGATCAAGATTAAGGACTTCTAAATCATTAAACACTCAAATGCCAGAATAACAAAATCAGGAAATAAATGACAGACTATAGTTGCTGTAAAATTAAGAACATACTGGTATAATTTTCTTGAGTTTGATAAACTGGACATATGGAAACTACAGTAATGATTTTTTGTACAATAGTTATTTATAAAATATATGAGTTAAAATTTTGATGACTCATATCTTGATCAAGGTTTTTTTTTTATGTAATTCTTCCATTGCTTGGCATTCAGATAAAAACATATCACTGAAATTGTTATAAAATAAAAAAATAAAAAAAAACCATATCACTGAACCAAGAAACTCTGCTTTTATGCATTCATTTATACTAAGTTAATTTATAGATGAACATGGCCATAATGGGTAGTTCCACTTCATTTGCAACAATAATTGTAGTCATTTATATTTGCAATTAGGGGAAATTTCCATAACTCAAAAGTATATTTAGTGAAAAAAGTGATACATCACTGTTTTATATTCTCTCCAAGGTGTGAAAACACTTGATAAACTAAAGTGTACTTTTAAACTATTTAAATCACTGAAATTAAAGTTCACTTATATTTTCTAAAGACAAACTTCCATGTTGTGTTATTGTTGATGCCTTCATCAGCTCTGTCCGGTCCAATACAGCCCTGCCTCCTCGACAGAGTTGTGTGTATGGTGAAGGACACGGACTCTGGATTCAGGGAGCCTCGGTTCACTCACAAACTATATAACCTTCACCTCTTACAACATTCTATGAAACTATTTCCAATAGCCAAGCTATGGGAACAACTCAAATGCCCCAAAATAGGTAAATGGATCCAAAAGTTAGGGTGCAGTGGAACACTACCCAGTGATCAAAAAGAAACAAATTCATGCCATTTGTGACAACACAGATGGAGCTGGAAGGGATGATGCTCAGTGAAATAAGCCAGAAGGAAAAATACAAATACAAGATGGTCTCAGGAGAGCATCTGCCACCAGTATATACCCATTAAAGACTGGTGGCTTATTATAGTCTTATTGTAATTATCACCATCATTATTACTATTATAGCTATCATTTATTTTATGGGCTTTCCAAGCAACAAAAACCAACTCAGGACTGAGTGGCTCAGGTTTAAAGAATAACCAGTAACTAATATGTATTTGCAGCTATTATAATTAAAACTTATGGTCTCCATGCTAGAGCTAGAAACTAGAACAGACAACTATTAGTTGAAGGCTAGTGAGGCAGTGTACCGGAATGTACCACATCTCTGAATCTTGGAGTGATCCTCCCTGGCTCTCCAAACTGCAACGCATAAATCTGTCCCTTCTGTCTTCTCCCTTCAGTACCAGCTAACATCCTTCTACTTCATCATTCATATACCTGGTAAATTTCTGAAATTATTACACGCAGAGTTCCAGAGAGCTCTGTAGCTCTAAAACACAAACCAAACTAGTCTAATGCTAGAGGTTATTAATATACAATTATGGAATCAGCAAACTGGAAGGAATCTTGTAAAATCTAGTCCAAACCCCTTATTTCATAAGTATGGGAACAAGGACACTGGTGATCATCTATAACCATAATAATTAATCAAATGCATTCAATCAACTTCAGTGAAACATTTTAATTACATGTCCTTGCTTTACTGTTGAAGGGAGTTAATCATGTAAACCCAGGTTATTTATGGCCTGTATATCTTTAAACTTGTGATCATGTACAGGGGTAGAAGTAATACTAAAACTTTTAAATCATGTACTTTTCCCATACACCCCAGTGTCACATTTCATCGTTATTAATAGCATCAACGTGCTTTTCATAATCACTTCCAGCGATGAATAACTTTCTAAATTCAGTATTTTTTAATTCCATTTTCTCATCTTTGCAACTGAATGAGTGGAAGGGGCTTGTAGTGGGTGAGAAGACAGATCTGGACTTCCACTGATCTCTAATAAAAAGCCAGGTAAAAATGAGCAGGATGAGGATAATCTACTTCCTCTCCAAAGATGTACTCTACTAGGTACAGCTGCCTGGAAAAGTCTGGGTTTTGCTAAGATTTCAGTCTTTTATTTTGATGCTTTTATGATAGAAATTAATCCCAGAATTTTATCTCTGCCATGTTAAGGACAACGTTTGATGTACTCTACTTTTTAAAAAAGGTACATATAATCTCACAATTACTAAATTGAAATCTTCCATGATATGTTTAACAAATCAAAATAAATTCACAAATAATCTTATTTTTCAATTCTATGAATTCAATTCCATTTCTTTATATTTTACATCACTGTTCATTTTTGTACAATGTTTGCTTTCTCCTCGCAGGTGTAGCCCCTGTGAAACACCCCCACCAATTTACCCATGCACCATCACCAACAAATAATCCCTTGGTCTCTTCCCTCCCGTTGTGATCCCTGTCTCCACCTCTCCTGCAGAATGCCTCTTAACAGTTGCCTATTAATTTTGTTCTGCTATTTATTTTTTTCCCCAATCCTTATTTGGTCCCCCTATTTCCTCCTATAAGTGAAACCAGTACTTTTCTTTTTCCTCCTAGATCACTTCATTGAGCATAATCCATTCTAGCTCCTCAATTCCATTTCTTATACATAAATTTAATTAATGGAATCATTCTATGAAACCTTCCAGATACTTTAGGAGGGCCCAAAGTAATAAAGCTAACTGTTTAAAATATATGGTAGGCCTATGTATGTACAAGGAAAGATCCAACAGGATACAACCCAGGATCATTTTAGCCTGATGGTCTGTGTTGTCTAAGGCCAGATTAATTCTGATTCTTGGTGCCTGCACCATGCTGGCTGTTAAATATTTTTTCACTGATGACAGAAACCAAAATGTTAACAGATGTTATCACTAGGTGCTATCATTTTTCTTCCTTCTCTAAATATTTTCATTTTCTTCCATTAAGAATGCAATACTTACACAATTAAATAAACATCATATTAAATAGACTGGATTCAAAAATGTGTCTTCTCACTTCTCTAAAGAGGAAATGCAGATGGCCAACAAGCATATGAAAAAATGTTCAACATCACTTGTAATAAGGGAGATGCAAATTAAAACCACAATGAGATACAACCTCACCCCAGTGAGAATGGCACATCTTCAAACAACTAGCAACAACAAATGCTGGCGAGGATGTAGAGAAAAAGGAACTCTCCTGCACTGCTGGTGGGCATGCAAACTAGTACAACCACTATGGAAAACTGTTTGGAGGTTCCTCAAACTGCTTAACATGGAGCTTCCCTACAACCCAGCAACCCCACTCCTAGGTATCTACCTAAAAGATACAAAAACACTGATTGAAAAAGATACCTGCACCCCCATGTTTATTACTGCTTTATTTATAATTGGAAAAACATGGAAGCAGTCCAAATGCCCAAAACTAGATGACTGGATTAAAAAGATGAGGTACATATACACAATGGAATATTACTCAGCAACCAAAAAAAAGAAACACGTCTTTTGCAGCAACTTGGATGGAGCTGGAAAAGATCACGCTTAGTGAGATAAGCCAGAAAGAGAAAGAAAAATACTGGATGGTTTAGCTCATAGCAGGAATATAATGGACCAGGCAAGAAAATAATAAGAATAATGAACAGCCATATCAGCCATATACCAGAGACATTTTGTGGGGGTGGAGTGGGGAATGGAATCAAAAACCGGTGGGGATGGGAGGGAAGTGCACAGGATTATGGTGATGGCACACGGGTGACATGGTGATGGGAAACCCACGGGGATTACAATTGAGATGAAAAAAAAAAAAGTACAAAATGATGTAAAAATAAACTGTAAAAAAAAAAAAATGTGACTTCTACCTGTAAGGATCTTGATGTATATTGTCCTGGTTGACAGAACATCTTAGTATCAATAAAGCAAAGAAAAAATTTGACAGAACAAAGATCACTTTTAAAAGCAGACACAATAAGTCTTTAATAAAAGTGTTGATTATTCAGCACATGCAAAGAGTAAGTAAGAAAAATGCAGTGCTAAAAATACAGTGATTTCCTAGAGAAATCTCAAAAGAAAGCCATGGACAGCCAGGTAAGTCAGCAATCACAATACCTTACTGTGTTAAAATTTCTATAAAACTCCAAAACTAACTTAAAAAATTAATTTAAGATCATTACTGCAACTTTCCCCTTTACAGACAATATTTATATTTAAGTATGTCAATCACCGAATTATTTTATATATATAATGAAATGAAATAGAACAAACAACATGATGCTTTTTAATAAAATAAATGCTGAACACCCACCATCATCTTCTGGTTAATTCCGTGCCTTGGAAAAATGTGGCAATAGTTTTAGTTTGATAATAGTGTAACCTGCACTGTGAAGGCTGTTCCCACCCAACCTGCATCTGT
>NW_004567105.1:38378823-38395131 GCF_000260355.1 Condylura cristata
GGGCGGGTCAGGAGAGGTCTGCCAAGCCATGTGGTCACCTTCGGGGCAGGCCGGAATCGAACTCATGCGGAGGCGGCTTTAGATTCTCAGTGCTGTGCTTTAACTCGCTGCGCCACCAGGGAGAGCCTGTTTAATGATTTTTAAAATCACTTTCAAAGATTTTTGAAAATTCAAATGCTTCTAAGTTTAAAAACATTAAAAAAGTCAAATGAAATAGCAAATGGGCAAGAAAGAAGGAGTGGAGAATGTAAATCTGGCCAGCAGCACTCTCTCTTAGGCCATAAGGATGACTTTTCTACCTCATCAAGATTTTGAGAAAGCTTAAGCAAAAGGAGCAAGTTTTATCACAATTAAATTACCTTTTCACATCGTGTGAAAGGATATGGTCATTCAACAACAAATCATGGAGAGGATGTAGAAAAAGGAACCCTCTTACACTGCAAACTGCTCCAGCCCCTGTAGAAAGCTGAGTGGAGGAGCCTCAAATTACTAAAAATGAATCTAGCATATGACCCAGCAATCCCACTCCTATGAATCTACACAAAGGACACGAAAACACTAATCTGAAGGGAAACCTGCACTCCTGTTTACTGCAGCACTATTTACAATACAATAGCGAATTCACAATAGCGAAGATATGAAAACAACCTAAATGCCTCAGAATAGATGAGTAGATAAAAAAGATGTAGTCTATATACACAATGGAATACTATTCAGCCATCAATAAGATAAACTCTTGCCATCCACTGGATGTTGCTGGCAGGCATGATACTCAGTGAAATAAGCCAGTAGGAAAAAGAAAAATATCAGACAGTGTTTCTTATAGGGACAATAAAGAGAAAACAAACAATGAATCAGAGAAAAGGCAAAACTTGTAGGTTGACCAACATATGAGGCATGAGCGGTGGCATGTAGGGAAAGGGGGACAGGAGCAGAAGAATACAAAGAGGGGAGGGAACAGCACAGAGACTGTGGTAACAGTTCATGGGTGATGTGGTGGTGGGAGAATTATAGGGAATGTTGCTATGTAGGGAGAAGTCAAATATTGTACAAAAATAAACAACATGTAAAAAAATAAAAATAAATATAAATAAACCTTAATTCTAAATAAAAATATATATTAATTATTAATTATTTGAAACTCCTCTTATTAGTGCATGAAAGTTACATTTCTTCCCTTTGAATCCTTGCAGGCCTGGACTTTTTGTTCATTAGGGCATGATGGAAAACGTCCCAGGCTTGATCTTTCGGGCTAAGCCACAGAGGCCACGTAGCTTCTGTTTGTGTGCTGGATCCCGCATCTCTCAACCCTGAGCTGTCAAGTATCAAGGCCAACTGCCCTGAGGCCACATGACCAGCCACAGCTAAGGTCCGCCTCTCAGACACCCTGCCAAGATCAGAGACACGCAAGGGAAGCTGCCTAGGCCCAAACCAGCTGTCAGCCGCACACGGCCTCATCCGGCCCTGCCGGAACCTGTGTGCAGAATGATGAGCTGGAATAAAGCATCTGTTGTGCTGAGTCATTAAGCGCTGGGACACTGTGCTACACAGCCATAGAGAATCACCAGATGTGGAAGGGAGTGTGAAGATTGTTAGTGAGACACTCAGTCTTTGAGAAGACAGAGATGAAGATGGCTGCCATGTCCAAGGTCACTGGTTAGTAACAGCGTGAAACCTAGAACACAGGTTTCAAGTTCCCAGTTCTGTCCAAGAACCTACCATGGTTTCATTACATCCCTCCTCCATCTTTTTACCCTTTCATTTTTTTTTTTCTAGCGAGGAATACCAATTTAAACATGTCAAAAAGAACCCACATTTTCAAGCTATAAGATATTAAGACATTCAAGAAAAATGTATATTGTCTACTGCTGTGAGTTTACAGAGTAAGAATACAGGTCCACTGGTGGGATGGTTGAAATGTTTTCCCTAGGGTTACAACACTTTACAGACATCACAAATCCCTTGTAATAAAGTAAATGAAAACATTTCTCCAAAACATGAACTTGAGCACTTCAGCCCACTCTTTCAGGAACCAACCGCACTTCACAGTGGCCTTTCTGATGGAAAATGACTCCTTTCTGGAGATGGAGAACTGGATTTTGCTCTACTTTCTTGGCTATGGAACTTGATCTTGACCTTGACCTTGTCTGTGATGGTGGTTCTTTTACAGAACCAGACCCAGATGGTCTGTGTTGATCTGTGAAGAGACACAGACCTTGACCTTGAGATGCTGCCTTAACCTTCATCCCCTGTTCATACAGGCTCCTACGGGGTGAGCAAGCACCGCCTCCCTCTGGACCCTGAATGTGATCTGGACCCCAGCTGCTTCTTTTTCACTGGTTATGGTGATGACAACCATAAGCAAAATGTCCTTTCACTAAGTTGGTAGCATTTATAGTTGGATTAAAGGGCCACAGGGCCGTGGTCCATCAAAACAAAGTCTCCGAGACATGCCTGTTGGTCACTCAACCCAAACGTGGAGACCGCCTTCCTGTCTAGTCCTCTTACAGCCTCTCTGCAGCTCTAAGGTTGTGGAATTCCACAGTGGCCTACCCTGGGGGATTTCCTGAAATCCATACTGTTCTTAGGGGACCATTACAACTGAAAGCCCTTTCTAATGTTCCTTGGTCAGTTCCCAGGCCCCCACCATACTCCCTGGTTTCTCCTTCACTGCCTGTAGTTCAACAGGTTGCCCAGCCCACAAGCCCGGTGTCCAGAACTCAAGTGATACAGAAGTTGGAATGTGAACTTACCCACCCATGATCCAGCAGTACCCCCACATTTCACTTTATGTGAACTCAATATAGCATCAAGGCATTTTCTTAGAAGTTGTATCTTTTTGAAATTTTTAACAATTAAGGATATTTCTGACATTTTCTTTCTCATGCCTTAATCTTAACCATTTCCTTGGGAGACACTGGACAAGAATTACTATTTTTTATGAAAGATTTAGTTTATTTATATATAGAAGAATTAGGGTGTAGGTCAGCGATGTGGGGTGGGGCAAGGGGTGAGAGAATTCCCAGAGAGAGAATGGGAAGCAGAACAGGCAGATCTACTGAAATCACTCCTGAAGGGAGCAGTAGGACAGACAGAAATCTGCTGTTCCATGTGGGTCAGCTCCCAGGCCGGGGATCAAACACAGGCCATAGCATGTAGAGACTTAACCTCTAGGCACAAGGGAGGTCCAAGAACATCTATTTTCAAAAAGAATTTTTTTTAATGTGGTAAGACTGACTTATGACACTGCGTATGATTCCAGGGGGTAGGATCACACCTCTTCAGAAGCACCTCATCACATCACACCCACCACCAACTCACAGTTCTCCATAATTCACTGGGGCTTTTACTATTTGGAAAGCACAACATTAAACTCTTGACCCAAAGCTAAAGAAATGTAAGCAATATCGTTAGCTTCAAAAAGTAAGCATAAAATCTGATCTCTTCATCCAATTTCATGTGAAATATCTTCCAGGTGTTACTTTTTTTTCTGGTGCCTGTACAATGTTTTGTTCAAACTTGTTGCAACAAGCTATGACCTTCTTTATCAGATCTAGGAACAGCTCTTGCCCTTCATTTAACTGCTGAAACCCAGAGAAAGACAAGTCTGAGCTCCCCCGGTTAGACTTCTGTGTGAACATTTGACTTTTCCTGGGTTTCAGTTCATTCTGAAAGGTACTCTGTCGATGACTGATGAGCTGAGAATACAGATTAATGATCTGCTTAGTAAGAAACTTTCTCACTAAGATATTTAATCTTTTAGAAACTGTGTTCACTAAATTCTTAATAAGTAAAGAAGAAAATTCTAAATGCAAAGAAACAAGTTCTGTTAGGGAATCATCAATGTCTTTTCCCTTAGAAGGAACTTCACTAGAAATTTACATAAAATCAAGATTTTTGAATTCCAGCTTATTAGGTGATGTCTATCCTCTTCTTCCTTCAATCAACTTATATCCCTGTCTTCTACCTTAACACAAGAATGAGAACCTTGAAAGAATACCTATGAAGTGGGAGTTCCTTGCCCTGTCAATGAAACTACCCTCAACAAAACACAGGTTTTCAAATGGATGACTGCATCCCCAAGGGTCAAAAATTCTATGACAGGCCTCCCTGCCCTTGTGGCATAGGGGTTAAAGTCAGTACTGTCAGGTTATCCACAGGCACTGCAGCGCGAGCTCCATTCCTGGCCAGGGAGCTGACCCACGTAAGGTGCAGCAGACCTCTCCTGTTTCCCCCGCTGCTCCCTTCAGCAGTGTATTTTGGTCAATCTGCCTGTTTTGATTCCCACTCTGTCTCTGGTGAATCTTTTCACTCCTTGCACCTTTGGCCTGTACCCCAGGTCTTGTGTGCATAAATAAATATATTTTTTTAAGTTTACTTATCATAAGATACATTTTCTTTACCACTTTACCTATATTCCCTACAAACACAAAAGAAAATTCAGTCCTACTGCTTAGCAGAAGGTTTCTCTGTCTTTTTAACTTAATTTTTTAATTTTTGCATAGAAGATATAGGGTAAAGGGGTGAGAGGACCCACCAGAGACAGAGTGGGGAGCAGAGAAGGTCGATTAATTGAAATCCACTGCTGAGGGGAGCAGCAATAGAGATAGGAGAGGTCTGCTGTGCCATGTAGGTCAGCTCCCTAGCCAAGGTCAAACACATGCCTTAGTAGTGACAGTGCTGAGACTTAACCCCTAGGCCACCAGAGAGGCCCGCTGGCAGAAGAATTCCAAACTGAAGAAAAGAACAGTATAAAGGCAATAGTTTAGGGTGACTTAGCACTTCAGTTTCCTCATCTATGAAATGGCTGTTTTGTCAACTCTGCATTTTGCACAACTGTTGCAAGACCCAAGTGAGACAGTGCTCTGTTAAATGTAGAGAGCCACAGCTACACAAACTGAAGTCATCAGCATTACAGATGCATGTTAGAGGGAGTCATTTTATAAAAGTTAATTTATCAAACATTTTCCTTCCATGAACTCCAAAGATGAACTGTTCTATCCAGCTCAGCCTTTCACTAGAGATCTATCAGCAAGATTTTCAAGTGGGTGAAACTAATAATTGCAAGGATTATGAAATGATTTATAATCCCCCAGTATATAAGTTCATGAACTACTAATAATGTTCTTATTTTTCATGTTAGTATCTATAATTAGACCTATCCAGGAATGAGCTACATGAGTCTATATTCTAACCACTTACCTGCTGTATTACTTTAGGTGAATTACTAAACCTTTCTGACCTCCAATTTCATTTCATCCATAAAGTAGATATTAATAGTGTCTATCTAATAACATTATTATAATTACTACATTAATATATCTAGATTATTTGTAATTATACCTCTTTTTGTGCACCCTCTTGGTTTTCAATACAAATAGACAGAGCAGATTTAAATAAATCTTGCATTGGTGGACTTCAATAGAAAATAGGACAGAAAAGATCCACCTTTAGCCATCTGGTTTACCCCTATTGGAAGCAAGATTAGAGCATAGCAATCATACTCCTCACTGTCCTGTGTGTTTTTAGACATTTTTAGGAGCAAAGCCTGAATTTGGGCTTTTTAAAGTATTTAACAATCAATGCCACTTGATTAATTATAAGAATGAATTCCCTAAATCTGTTAGGATTCCCTCTATGTCCAATTTGACAGCTACATTAATATAGGTTACCGGATTGCTTTTCTAAAGTTCAAATACCTCAACTCCATTGCTCTTTCCTCATAGTTACCAATGTTTATTTTCACTTGCATTCCCAAGTGTAGAAACATTTCAAGCACTATATTGACCCAGGTTAAAACATTTTTAGGAATTCAGAAAGGATTACACTGGAAAGTGTAAGTAAACCAAAAACCACAAAACAAACTTTTAAACGGCCTCAGTTTTGTACTCATTGGCTCATTGGATACAACAGTTCTGATTTCAACAATTAATGAGTATATTTTATTAATTCCTATTATAAAATTATAAAAAATGGGCCCTCGCTGGTGGTGCAGCGGGTTAAAGCACAGCACTGAGAAACTAAAGCCACTTCCACATGAGTTCGAATCCCGCCTGCCCCGGAGGTGACCACATGGCGCAGCAGACCTCTCCTGACCCGCCCGCTGCTCTCCTCAGCAGTGTACTTCGTCAATCTGCCTGTTCTGCTCCCCACTCTGTCTCTGGTGAAGCCTCTCACCGCCCCTGAGCCTCTGGCCTGTACCCCAGTTCTGTATGCGCAAATAAATAAATCTTTAAAAAAAAAATTATAAAAAAATGAACTCCAGTATAAACTGAACAAAGTCACCAGAGGAATAAAATCAATTAAAGATATATTGTGTCCTCACATTCAAAGAGACCAAAATTCAATGCTTTGAGCTAATTTCTCTCTTGACATTTTCAGACTTAATTCAGTAATGTAAGTAATATTTGTTAGTAATATTAATTACCATATGGTAACTCTGGTAATTTAATCTCCTTGGTTGTTTTTTTTTTTTTTTACTAAAATGTCAATCTACTTCTAGAATCCTACCCAAGAGAATCTACGCAAAATTACAAAGAACAGATTTATTCTATAGGCATAGCAATTAGTCATAGGTCCATTCATGAATGCTTATAACTAGTTCTTGCACAGAAGTAATTCAAAATGAAGTCATTTTACTTGAAATCTGAAATTTGCAGAATTTGGTGGATGTAAACAGTCATTTGTTCCAAGTACTATAGTAAGCTCTTTCCCTACATTCTCATTTTATCAGCAAAATAACAACAAAAGGCTCAGAAATCCAACAATTTTTTTGAGGTTGCACACTCAGTAAGTAGCAAAGATTTTAGTTCGGTTGTTCTAGCTTCAAAAAACCCTCCTAAAAAGCCTTTTGTAGTAAAGAGGTATTGGTATAATGTTTGCCTGTAACAGTGAAATATCAGATTAAATCAGGGAAATATCTTTTCTATAAAAATCACCCAAATCAAGTAGAGAGATGAGGGCTCTAGAGAAGGTCTTCGTTTAAAAGAAATAAAATCAATTTTAATTTCTTAGTTTATTTACTTATTTTTTAAAAGACAGAACAGTACAAAATATCTTATGGCTCCACATTTTATTGAAAACAACAAAAAACCTATTCTATTAATTGTATTTCAGTATACTGAGCTGACAAATTATTATGCCATCGTTTTAGAAGGAAATCAGAGCTTCCCTGCTGGCCTAACGGTTAGGTCTCAGCACTGTCACTGCCATGCCCTGAGTTTAATTCCCAGCCAGGGAGCTGACCCACAAGGCACAGCAGACCTCTTCTGTCTCTCCCGTTGCTCCCTTCAGTCGTGGATTTCAGTCAACCTGTCTGCTCTGCTCCCCACTCTGTCTCTGGTGAGTCCCCATGCCTCTGCTACACCAGTACCTCCCCAGTCAGTTCTCACAAGTCACCCTCTGTGCTCAAGACCCCATCATCTCCTCAAAATTGCCTGATACCTTCTTTGAAAGCCTTTGTAAGGGGCTCCCTGATGTCTTTGAAAGTCTTTGTGAGGACCATTCTGGTTGCGCAGAGGGGGTTAAAGTCTCAGGGGTATCAAACTATACATAGCCACTGCAGCCTGAGTTCTGGCCAGGGAACTAACCCGCATGGCACAGCAGACCTTTCCTGGCTTACCCGCTGCTCCCCTCAGCAGTGGATTTCAACAGATCTACCTGTTCTGCTCCACAATGTCTCTGCTGAGTCCTTCTCACTCCCCGCACCTCTAGCCTACCCTACACAAAAAACAAAAGTTCAGTGTGTGCAGCCCAGATGAACCCTATAAACAATAAATTAATTTAGACTTCATAAAGCTACAAAGCAATTTATCACAATGATTTTATTATCAAAAAAATTCTTACTACTTGTAGATAAATAGAGTAACACGTAAACTGACATGGGACATAGCAAAATCCATCAGATGATGGACTTCCTATATATATCATAAAACACTGATTAATACTTTTCTACAATAGTTATAAATTAAAAGTCAGCAGTCACAATCATTTTGTCAAAGGCCTGTGAAACACTAATCATCTTTCTTTTATCAAATAGATTCAGAAGGGAACATCCCTCGTTTCATTTTGAACTTCGCACGTGAGTGCTCACACACAGGACTTAATAAAAATGAAGAGCTGTGGGACATATTAGCTCTATCTCAAATTCGCCAACAAGCTCTATAATACCCTAGCACAGCATGGATCACACTCTAATGAAAATCTGGACCATATGTCTTGTAGGTTCAGTCACAATGGAAGTGGGACTGTTTTACTATGCAATCTTAGCGCTCATCTCCCTCTACAAGGTAGACAAGACCTATCTTCATCATCAGCCTCTTTCGAGTTCAAAGACATTCACCAAGCCCAGTGAAGGTCCAGGATGGGCTGTGAAGGTTGCCTGGGAGGAATGAAGCCTGCCTGGTAACAATAAATACAGCCAAGAAAGAGCCCTGAATAGTTAGTTCTCCACTTTTTTGGATACTTGGCATAATTCCAAAGACTGGAATTTCTCATGGGGGAAGGGGAATCTTCTTAAAGGTGTATGTGTACAAGACTGAGCCAAAGAAGCATTTTCTATTTGGAATGTGGGGGTGAAGGTGAATGCCCCAGCCATCCGCACCCACTGCTCAGACATTCTACTGCCCAAATGGGTCACTCAAACAAAAAGAATGTGCTACTGCCAGGGAAGGATTTCTACAATCCAGGAGGTGGTTTCTCCACATTCTAGTTAACACTTGATCCTTCTTAGGTGCCAGGCTGAAGTTAAGTGTCCTCTTTCTCACTGCAAGAAACTGTATCCTGCTCTTACTCACAGCCCCACTTCTAGCAGCCAGCACATATGACTAATGAGGTATAGCAAAAATAAATAGGACACTGGCTCACGACTCAGGGCCTGAGACTAAACGTTCCACTGGCCTGTCGGGTACAACAGGGCATGGTGTCAGCTCGTGATATTAAATCTGAGACACAGAACATGCCACAGGTAGGCGGTAACAACACACAGGAAGGTCTCATTTCCAGGGCACCAGTGCAATTAGGAGGCACTGTCAAGAGTAATGCAAGATCTAAAGAATGAAAGAGATGGGAGGCCTCCCTGGTGGCCTAGGGCTTAAGTCTCTGCCCTATCACCATGACAGCCTGAGTATGATCCCCAGCCAGGGAGCTGAACCATACAGGACACAGCAGACCTCTCCTGTCACACCCACTGCTCCCCTCAGCAGACAACCTGCCCTGCTCCTTACTCTGTGTCTGGTGAATCCTCTCACATACCTCCCACCTCTGACCTACACCCCAGTTCTTCTACACACACACACACACACACACACACAAGAAGTAGTGACAGGGGTCTTACAAATTCTTCTGAGACAGAAGTTTGGGCAACTGTAGGAACGAAGGTGGACAAATAGTATGATCAAATTTAAAGTGAATGCCACATTTTAAACCCTTGCCTGGAGTCAAGAGTTGGTTCCAAGGCCTGAGGTGTGGCTGAGTCAGGAGGTAGGCTGGAAAGAGGGGGTGGAGAGTGAAGTGGCAGGGAGCCAAGCATCATCTGGAAGACTGTGAGTGAAAGTGACTAACAGTGGAAGCCAGACTCAAGAATCCATGAGTCACCCTTCAGTTCAGCGTCAATAACTTGTCTGGGAACTTGGAACATGCATGCCTGAGCAAATATTTTGGAATGTAATATGTTATACCAACACTGAGTTGCTCCTTCATTCTGGAGAGGGCAGTCTGATTTTCCTGTTCTCAGAGGTCCTTAGTTACCAAAGAAGGCCAGTAATAGCTGTTTAAATGTTTTTACCAATGAAAAACATCAATAATAGCTGGCCTTTTGGAAAAATGAATTATTTCCCTAAACTTATACAGCAGGAAAATGTCCCCATTCAGTGCAGTCTGGACTGGCATCAAAATCACAACTGGAAAATTGAAAATCTGAATTTCCATAAAATTCTCACATCTCCTCCCTATTTGAGAAAATAGTTGCTAATTCCTTACCACAGGCAAGCATTGTGTGACTTGCAAAAGAGGCCATGATCTATTTGACTTTAAAGTAAAAATATAATCAAAGGTTAAGTCTGACACATTTGTTGTTCATGAGAGATGGAATATTTGAGGATTTCATTCAAATTATTTTTTCAGATATTCTTATAGATAAAATACACTGCACTATTACTGACATCCATAACAACATAGATGAACCCACAAGAATAGCATACTAAGGTTAAAGTGATTAAGTGTTCATCAGGATTAGGGGGCTTGGTGGGAAGGCTTGATTTGAGTGAGTTTTTTGTGGTGTGTGGAAGAGTTGGGGTGCAGATCAGCGATGAGGAGGTGAAAAGATTCTCCAGAGACAGAGTGGGGAGCAGAATAGGCAGATTGACTATAATCCATTTGAGGGGAACAGGGGCGAGACAGAAGAGGTGTGCTGCACCACGTGGGTCAGCTCCCGGGCTGGGACTCGAACTCAGGCCATAGTGATATAACCCCTAAGCCTATGACTTAACCCCTAGGCCACCAGGGAGACTGCGGAGGGCTTGAGGAACAAGGGTGATAGAAAGTCCTGTTCTGTATGGTGGTTATACAATTGTCAAAACCTACCAAACCAAACAGTTAACTGTACATATACACAGTATAAAATATGTTAAAATGTTTTAAAAAAAGAAATACTAAACTGAATAAACATCAGCAATAGAAGGTTCAGAGGGATGTATGCAAAGTGTTAATGATACTATTTCTTATATTTTATCTCAATCCCATTTATTAAAAAAAAATTCCTGCTTTGTAAGGAATTAGATGCAATGACTTTAATATAATAATATATTCAGTCATGTATGAAATATTCTAGCATAGAAAAAAAAACAAAACAGGATTTTCAAATAGTAAATGAAAAGAAAAAAAAAACTGCATCCATTTCTTTCTGCCCTAAGAATAAAATTAATTTGCAGCTCTTTACGACTCTATTTCCAAGTTACAGTGGTCATTCACAGGGAAGGAATTCTGTAGGGCGATTCCCTAGTATTAGTGTTTCACCAGAGGAAGTCAGGGTCTCTCTGGGGCTCCACTCTCACAAATTCTGATTCATGCCCAAGGGAGTTGGTTTTGATACCCAGCCAAAGCCGTCCCTTCCACACAGGCATGAGTCACACCGTTCAATAAGCAGGGCAAGAAGAACAGAGAACCAGTTGAGCTGAAAATCAAAAAGAGGGGTTCAATGCTAAATCCCCAACTCTTTCGAGTGCAGGAAACAGATGGAACTCCTCCATCTCTTTTCTCCTTTTGTCATATCAGGGGAACTATAGAATTGCTTTGGCCCAAACTTGAAGCTCCGCCTTTCATTTAAGAAAGGCAGGCTATTACAGTAAACTGAGTTACAAGAAAGAGTGACCAGACCTGGGGCATATACCCAGTGCCACCTCTTGCCAATAAGGCATGAAGATAGGGCCTGTGGATAAGCCCTGTGGCTGTCCTCTGCAAATCTAGAGCACAAAGGCTGTGGAAACCGATACAACAAAGCTTGCACAACTGGAGTCCTGGTGTTTTATACACGAATCGAATGTACATCTTAAAACTTCTAGAGACCTGTTTTTGAAAGCTTCTAGCCTAAGCCACATTATTTTCAGAATTATGAAAATAGCCACTGCACTTGTCAACAAGGGCCCCTAGGACTGGCTCTGGATGTACCCAAGTTCCGTTCTCAGCTGTGCTGTGCTCATTCAGTATCTATTTTCACAATCCATTGGCCTGTTTGTCTTCCCAGCAACGCTGCCTACTCACTGAGGCTGTTGACTCTTGCATTGTTTATTTTTTATTTTAATTTTTTAAAGATATTATTTACTTATGCATACAGAACTGGGTTATAGGCCAGAGGTGCAGGGGCGGCAAGAGGATTCACCAGAGACAGAGTGGGGAGCAGAACAGGCAGACTGACAAAGTACACGAGTGCAGTGGGTGAGACAGGAGCAGTCTGCTGCACCATATGGATCATCTCGGGGCCGGGGATCGAACTTGTACTGAAGTGGCCGCGGCTTGACCTAGCTTCCCAATGCAGCGCTCCAACCTGCTGCGCCACCAGGAAGGGCCCTGACTCTTGTGTTTTGCTGAGCTGCTGGATCTCACGCAATGCCTGGCACGAGGCGGGGACAAGCAAATGTCAGGTGAATGAATGATTTCTGCCCGTGCTTTGGGAATCATTTCATTGCTTATCAGCATATCAACTCAATTCAAGAGGGAGTCCTCGTTATCCGGTTCTGTATCCAAATAACTTTGATAGCATGTGAACCACAGGAGGTCTTCAATAAATATTTACTGAATTAATAGTAAAGCCTGTGATTTTAAATCAATGCAGTAATCTGAGCTGAATGAAATCTCTATGCACATGACTTTAGTAAAAGGACAGCAGACTTGACTCATGAAGGCTGGCAGAAATCTCCACTGGCATCAAATTCCACAGTCAGTTTCAAAGGGACTTCCCCCTCACCCCAAGTAAGTTAGTCAAGATCGTGATTGAGGCCTTCAAAATGAGTTTAACCACAGCACAGTTAAGACAACTGGAAAACCATGATTACCCTGTTGCTCAAATGTCATTTGCTGGCTTTGCTCACCCTTGGAGTGGATGACAAGCCTTGCTGGACAATATTCAACCCTCCTCTATGATCTGTAAACGGCAATATGCTTGTTATAGAAGCATGTACCCTGTGGGTACTAAGTACTATTTAAATTTAAGTAAAGGCAGGAAATAGGAGACAGTCTAGCAATCTTCTGGATGGAGTTAAAGTAGGTTGAAATCCAGTGAACAAGAATAACTATAATTCTAAATGCAGTGATCAAAGAATATAATTTTGACTTTGAATGAAAAGTCACTTATGTAAAAGGCTTCAATATAAAGCAAGTAATCTAAAACTCTATCTTCCTTGGAGAGAAAAACAATCTGCCTTCCTCTTTTGTTTTGTGCTCACCTACCCAAATGGAGTAGAATGTCTGACTTTCTTAATGTTTTTCTACACAGAAGAACTGGGGTGTGGGACAGAGATGCGGAAGAGGATGAGAGGATTCCCCAGAGACAGAGTGGGGAGAAAAACAGGCAGATCTACTGAAATCCACTGCTGAGGGAGCAGCAGGCCAGACAGGAGAGGTCCGCTGCACCAGGGTCAGCTCCCTGGCCAAAGATCAAACTCAGGCCATAGCTCTGACAACACTGAGACTTGACCTATAGGCCACCCAAATGACACCATAATAAGAAAAAAATAAATTAAAAAAAGGAACAATGCAATTTTATTGTCAAAGTCTCTACTACAAGAAAATAAGTTATTTCAGTCATGTTGTATATGTTAATATATTAAACTTGGAACAGTCCTATAAGTATTGGTATGATTTCTACTACATTTTTCTGAAATGGAAATCAAGTCCCCCAAAGTCATGAACACCTGCCTGGGAGCTGATCAATACTGAAAGTTCTCCCTTTCCAGTAACACCACATAGCTCGGCAATACCATTCCTTCCTGGACTCACTCTTGCACAGGAAGCTACTGAGCCTTCACTATGTGTCAGATACAGTGGCCTACAATGTGTCAGTGAGCAGTGAGTGAGTCATCACTGGGCTCACAATAATCAAAATGCTCCAAGTTAATGAAAAAGACAAACATGACAGCAAGCTGTATAAGTGGAAAATAGAGCCTTGGGAGAAAAGTGAAGAGTCTATTAGTAAGCCAGAAGAAGCAAATCTGGGTGAAGGTACAAGAAAAAATAGCTACCTCTTATTAATAACAACCTTCTCCCCTGTTTAGGGAGGGTTTTTACTGAATTAGGCCCAATCCTGAAAAAGAAAGCTTTAAGTTATATCATTTTTGTTCCAACCACCTGCGACAGGTTTTTTTTTTTGTTGTTGTTGTTGTTTTAAAGATTTATTTATTTATGCATACAGAACTGAGGTACAGGCCAGAGATGCAGGGGCAGTGAGCAGGTTCACCAGAGACAGTGGGGCACAGAACAGGCTGACTGACAAGGTACACTGCTGAGGGGAGCAGCAGGCGGGTCAGGAGAGGTCTGCCGTGCCATGTGGGTCACCTACAGGGCAGGGACTGAACTCATGCTGAAGTGGCTTTAGCTTCTTAGTGCTGTGCTTTAACCCACTGCACCACCAAGGAGGGTTTAAATGGTCACTTACTGGGGAAAAAGTTGTGTTAATCACTTAAGGTCACATAGCTAGTATTGGCCAGAAGCTGAGCTCGTATCAGCTAACATTTAAGTAGAGGAAGTATTCTCCTTCTCTCTGCCTCTCTCTGTCCCTCTCTGCAAAACCAGACTAAATTGTCTGGGACACAGTGCGACAGGGGCAGGAAAAAAGCATTGAGAATGATAGGTAACTAGGAGCAAGCAAAGGAGGGACATGGGATACAGGACAAGGCCACCGGCCACCAAGGCCCGTTTCCTCCTCACCTCAACCTGCCTCAGGACTATGGCCAGCCAGGCCATGTAGCAGACAAGGTAAGGTGCTCTCTCAGAGATGTTACCTTTCAGCACTGGGAAGAGTCATTCTTTTCTTTGACACTCTAGAATAAACATCTCTAGCCAAATTTAGATTTTTCACCTGCAAGTGCAAACCTTAAGAGAAGATCACATTCATTTTATCCCTAATAACTACATCTATCCAGGACCTTGGGGAAGGAGGGGGGGATCCCCAATGCTTAGCGTTTACTGACACTGTCTGCAAACAAAATGGTCAAGAACTGGGAAGGAGATGGTAGGAAGGAGGTAAACATCAAAAAAGGGGGGGAGGTTAACATCAGGCCAAGGATCACTCCCCTTCACAGTCCCTCCCCCAACTTAATGGTGAACTCCAAGTCTCCACTTACCAGTAGAAGAATGAATCCTATAGAACCTAAAGACTGAGAACCTCCTCATTAGTCTTTCTCCCTTCTTTCCTCCTGTGATATTCTAATGGTTAAGTTTTTCATCAAAGCCATTGGCTTGTTGCTTAAATGTCTCCTTACATAAATGTGTCTTACTTACATGTATACTCAAAGGAGTACACATACTGGGTTAGCACAATCTGACAGCAATTGAGAGAATGAGATCAGCACAGGTACCGCTGAGAGAACTTCCACAACTACATTTCTCGAATACCTATTGGAAACCTACCAAGCATTTGCCCCAAATGTCTTGCCAAGATTCCTTCAAAGAGATTCCCCCTGAAATAGAATCCTTGGAATGTCAGTCTATCTGGAGATCTCTTAGACTAAAGGGGAAAAAATACACATGTTAGGAGTCTCTACAGAAACCATGTCTTGAGTGCCTTTATCCTTAATTGTGTCTCCAGCTGGCCACTGCGTGACCACTCTTAACCGAACACTTAGTGGAGAATCATGCAGGAATAACATGACAGGGAACAGAGCATTGTTTATGGGAAGACACCCAAAGATCTCTTGGTTAAGAAAATCTGCTGCATGACCACCTTTAAATGAAAGAACTCACCGTAACTCACGGATAGAGAGGGAGTAAAAACACTAGTTTCCTCCCAGGCCAAATAGTGAGCATCTCCAGCAAGCCCACAGGGCTGAATTAATACCCTCCGACAAGCTGGACTCAGGTGACAGACTCCAAAAAACCTCAGCTCTTCTTACTGTAAGCCTTTTCTCTCTCCTCCTCATCTCTCTCATCAACAGCAGCTGTCGTTTACTTTCTCCCTTTATTTATTTTTTCTGTCCTCTTCCTTCCAAGGTCCCTATCAAAGAAATCAGACAACTTCTGCTTTCTATGTTCTTAACTAGTAGCACCTAAGATGAGAGAACTCAGTTTGTTTCTTTGCTATTTGTATCATTTGAAAAAAAATGGTTAAGTTTTGATAGTTGTTTTTTCCTTTTTTAGAAAGAGTATTTTATGTCTGGGCTTATTCAAGTGCTAACAGTCGAAACAAAATGATATAGTAAATAAATAATGCCTTTGTTTCAAAGCAGCATTTAAGTTATAACAAAACTTTAAAAATAACATTAAGTGTCTGACTGGCTTTACATAGATTCAGGGTGCATTATTGCTACTTAGAATTTAATAATTTTTCTTAAAAACAGTGCCAAACAGGTCCTCCCTGGTGGCACAACAGGTTGAAGCACAGCACTGCAAGTGAGCTGCAGCCACTTCAGTGTGAGTTCTATCCTCGGCCCCAGAGGTGATCTACATGGTACGGCAGACCTCTCCTGTTTCACCTACTACTCCCCTCAGCGGTGTACTTCATTGATCTGCCTGTTTTGCTCCCGGCTCTGTCTCTGGTGAACCCTCTCACCATGCCTGTAACCTAGATCTGTATGCATAAATAAGTCTTTAAAAAAAAAA